>NC_031989.1:64402548-64458208 GCF_001879085.1 Nicotiana attenuata
TGGTTCCTGTTTGTATTACGTGTCATGACATTCAGCACTCGCATTTCATTGGCTTCTATGCTACTTCTTGCACTGCTTACCTGATACCCTGGTGTTATTTGTTGATGGAGTGTTGTGCCCGAGGGGCTGACTTATGTGCTGACTTGCACTATCTGTTTCGCATTCATTTGCTTAACTGTTGAAAAAGACATTTTCAAAAGAGGTTTTAACTGAGCCCAGATAGATTTTCTAAAGGATTTCACGGTTTTACTGTTTTCTCAAAGGGTAGCATTGTTCTATATAGCATGATGGAGTGCCTTTCGTGATTTCTTGCTGCTCAGTTATTATTTACCTTTATTACTCACTGAGTTGGAGTACTCACTTTACTCCCTGCACCTCGCGTGCAAATGCAGGTATTGGTTACCCGGTAGCGGGTTTGAGCTGGTTGAGGATTTTCTATCGTAGCTGAGCAAGGTGACCGCCGACGTTCGCGGCACCGGACTTCGTCTTTTGATTCTAAACTTTATTCTGTATATTATTGACCCTGTGGTCATGTTCAGACTTCCTTAGATGCTCGTGACTTGTGATACCCCGGTCGGGCTGTGTTGGGTCGTATATATATCGATTGTTATTGTCATTAAGTTGTATTTATATAATCATTTATGTTTAAAAGTTTTTGAAAGAGGCGTTGTTGTTCTGTTGGCTGGCCTTGTCTTCACGAGAGGCGCCATCACGACCGGGTTGGGAATTGGGTTGTGACATTGACCAATTTCGTGAATTTTGTGGTAATTCGATTATTTTCGCTTGGGCTTTTTCCCTTCGCATATTGTGACGTATTCGTTCTGATTTTGGATAGATTGGACGCGCGTGGAGGCCAATTCGAGGGGCAAAGGCGTCGCGAGCTAGAGAAATAGCCGGTTCGAGGTGAGTAATGATTGTAGATGATGTTCTGAGGGTTTGAAACCCCGGATGGCACATCGTAGTGCCATATTGAGGTGAGGCACACGCTTAATGACGAGCTTGAGGTCGCGCACTATTGGGGGTTGTGACTTGGTCCGTCCCGATTGATGATTTTATTGCGTATTTGACTGAAACTTATTTGTTATCATCATGATTGGGCTGATTGCCATATTTGGGCTTCGTGCCAACTATTTGAACCCTTCGGAGATTTTTATCACTATTTCCTCACTGTTTGATTTATTATTGGAACTCAGTCTTGTTGTTTTCACTGTTTTACAACTCAGCCACTTTTACTCAGTTTTGAGACTTAAATGATATTCTAAATAATGGTTTGGGCTAAGAACTACTGTTTTACTAATGCCCTAGGGGCTTGTGATGATTATCAGACTGAGTGCGGCCGAGGGCCAGATGTAAGGATACACTGAGTGACATGAGGCCGAGGGCTTGAGATACATATATACGCCACGAGGTGCCTTGAGTGATATGAGGCCGAGGGCCTAGATTTGATGCCACGAGATGGCTTGATATTGCGCTTGGGCCGTAAGGGGCCCCTCCCGGAGTCTGCACACCCCCGGTGAGCGCGGGTACCCATTGTGATCACGGAGTGAGCCCGAGGGGCTGATATTGTTCTGAGAGTGAGCCCGAGGGGCTGGTACTATTCTATGTGTTTACTTTATTTCAATTGTCTGCCATTATTTGTTGTTTGTGTTACTTTATGTGATATCTTCCTGATTGCCTGGCATTATCTATTAATGGAGTGTTGTGCCTGAGGGGCGGATTTCTGTGCTTATCTGCACTAATTTTTTTGCATTCATTTGCATAACTGTTGAAAAAGTCATTTTCAAAAGAGGTTTAAACTGAGCTAAGATGTTTTCTAAAGATTTCACAGCTTCACTGTTTTTTTTCGCAAAAGGTTTTACACTGCTTCTATACAACATGTTGATTTGCTTTACGTGATTTCTTACTGCTCAGTCGTTATTTACCTTTATTACTTACTGAGTCGGAGTACTCACTTTACTCCCTGCACCTTGTGTGCAGATGCAGGTATTTATACACCCGGTAGCGGGTTTTGGCTGATCGGGGGCAGAGTTATGGGAATTTAGCAAGGTGGCTGCCAGTGTTTGCAGCACCGCTTTTCTCCCTTTTCATTCATTAGACCTATTCTGTATATTTCAGACCTTGTAGTTGTATTTATACTCAAATAGATGCTCGTGACTTGTGACACCCCGGTATCGGGCTGTGTTTGGGTTGTGGAAGGGAACCATATACAGGGAAAATGGTGGAAGAAAATTAGTTCTTTTACTAATTGCTAATAAGTGTTGAACAAAAAACCAAAAATGTATCAAAACCCATGTGCCACAACAAGCAGAGTTCAGAAAATCACAGTAGCTACACGAAAAATAATCAAAGCATCCATATGAAATTAACCCTACTGAAACAAAACCTAATGGAGGCCGCCACCCAGCTTAATGGTTTGGTCAGTCAACTTGGAAAGATCCAAAATCACATCACCAGGAACCTGATTAAAATAAAAAAAATACAAACTTTTTTGCATTAAATATACATCCGTGAATTTCATGACATAAATAAATATCTTGGCACATAAAAAAGAAGAAAAAAATAAGTGGGGGGAAAGAGGGTACTTACTACAGATTTATCAATGAAGGTTGAACGAGTAGGTAAGGGCTTTGAAGCCATTGTCTTTTTTCGTTTTAACTCTGTTACAAAAGGAAGTGTAAAACTCAGAGCAGCCGGGACGGGAGCCTGTTGTAGGAGAAGACGGCGTAAGAGAATACATAAATTTTAGTTTAAATATTTTATGTTTAAATTTACAGGAAAATTTTATTTTGTGTCTCATACAACTGACACTAGTTGTATGAGGCAACCTTTTTATCTCACATTTTTATGGACCCAGAAGTGTAAGATTGAGGTCCACAAATTTGTGAGACAAAAAGGTGCTCCATACAACTACTGTCAGTTGTATGAGACACAAAATAAAACTTCTCAAATTTACATCGAAAATTAAATAATTAGATCCTCGTGTCATATAACTAGTAATAGTACTTTTTCAGAGAGAAAAATGGAGCTATTTTTACCCGCAGGATGTGCGGATACTATTATGATCCTTCTAAATTCTATAAATTAAAAAGAACAAATTATATGAATAACTATTGACATAAACTTAAATATTATAACCCTATATATAGTCGGTGATACAAACAAATAAAAATACAATATGATTCAAAAATAAAACTCGTTCCCTTTCAATTTACATAAAATCTTTCTCTTATTAGTCTGTTCCAAAAGAATGATACATTTTTGTATTTTAAAATAATTTAACTTTAAATATTTTATTTTACCCTTTTACATATAATAAGAAGTTCTTACACCCATGCAAATATCATGACCCCACAAAACTATTAGGATCATAAGTTTCAAAANACCCACAGGAGTGGACACATGAACAGGAACACCAAAGGGCTCAGGAGAAATAACCAGGAAGCGAGCGAACAGAGATGATAAATATGAATAAGTAGACCCTGGATCAAATAATACCGAAGCATCCCTACCACCAACGGGAATAATACTTGTGATGACGGCATCTGAGGCCAATGCATCCGGCTTGGCTGGAAGAGCATAGAACCTGGCTGGAGCGCCGGCTGTCTGACCTCCACCTGACTGAGTAGTAGCTGGCTGACCTCTCCCTGTCTGGCCTCCACCTCTAGGATGGCCTCTACCCGTCTGCCCTCCACCTCTAGGTGGCTGGGCAGCTGATGTTGGAGTCGTGGGCTGCTGACCCTGCTGCACTGCCTTGCCTCGAAGTTTGGGGCAATGCCTCCTCATGTGACCAGGATCCACGCACTCAAAGCAACTCCACGGTGCGACGACTTGCTGCCCGGAGGGCTGACCCTGATGACCTGAAAATCCACTGGAAGAAGCCTGAATAGCCGGTGGATGGTATGAACTCTCCGCCATAGCACTGAAATGAGGACTGGAAGAATCAGGAGGACCTGAATACTCACTGGAGGTGCCCTGAATAGCTGGAGGGCGATAAGAACTCTACGGCATGGCGCTAAAATAGGAACGCGCGGGAGCACCCCGAGCAGGTGGTGGTGCTGAAACTGGGGGCCTACTGGACTGACCCCTACCGAACTGACCTCTACCCCTAGCTGGGGCACCTCTAAACTCTCTGAAGAATCTGGCTCTCTTATCCTGCTGCATCTGCTCTCTACCCCTCAGACGATAACCCTCAATCCTGCGTGCAATCTCAACCACTAGCTGGTACCCTGTACCCATCTCTACCTCTCGAGCCATACCAGACCGGATGGTGGGATGTAGTCCCGCAACAAACCTCCGCACTCTCTCTGCCTCTATGGGAAGTATCATAAGTGCATGGCGAGACAACTCAGAGAACCTCGCCTCGTAGTCGATCACTGACATCTGACCCTGCTCTAGGAGCTCAAACTGATACCGCAGCTCTTCCCTCTCTAAGGGCGGAATGTATCGATCCAAGAATAACTGAGTGAACTGACCCCAAGTGAGGGGAGGAGAACCTTCTGGCCTGCCAAGTACATAGGACTGCCACCATCTACGTGCTCTGCCCTCAAGCTGAAAAGTAGTGAAGTCAACTCCATGCGACTCCAATATCCTCATGTTGTGCAGCCTGTCCCTGCACCTGTCTATGAAGTCCTGAGCATCCTCATGACGCTCACCCCCGAAGACTGGAGGATGAAGCCTGGTCCATCTGTCTAATAGCTTCTGTGGATCACCATCCACAGCTGGCCTGGGCTGGGGTGCCACTGCAGCAACTGGCTGAGCCCCATCTGCGGGTAGTGCACCCGGAGTCTGATATACTGCAGCTGCATGGCCTGGAGCCTGAGCAGTAGGGGTCTGGGCTCCCCCTCCTGCCTGTGAAGTGGCTGGGTCTGCTGGAAATAAACCAGCCTGAGTCATAGTGTCAATGAACCGTAGCATGCGGCCCATGACGTCCTGAAATCCCGGTGCTGTCATAAAATCCGCCGGGTTAGTCTCAGCCGCGGGCACCTCGCCCTGCTCCTCAATAATAGGGTCCTCCACAGGATCTGCCGGTGGTGCAACTGGAACGACTCTGGGACACCCTCGCCCCCTACCACGGGCTGGTGCCCTCCCCCGGCCTCTACATCAGCCTCTCGCAATGGGGGGAGCAGCTCCTCCCGGGTCCGGAACGTCGGCGGTACGAGTTCTCACCATCTGTGAGAGAATAAAAGAGGGAAATTAGTACTCTAAGCACTGCACGACAGGAAATGAATAAAGAGTAGTCTTTCCTTATACCCTATAGCCTCTCGAAGATAAATACAGACGTCTCCGTATCGATCAACAAGACTCTATCAGGTTTGACCATAACTCATGAGACCTACGTGAACCTAGTGCTCTGATAGCATGTTGTCACGACCCATTTTCACAATAGGTCATGAGGGCTCCTGACACCCTTGTCAGGCAAGCCATTGCGGAAATATTACTAAAATAATCATATTGTTTTTAATTAGAATAAGTGGAATAAACTCTCAACTTGGAAGTTAAAACCAGGAGAGATAAATACTATAATAAAATAGTTACACAACCCCAAAATAATCGTCTACCAAAGTGTGTGCCATAACCTGGTATCACAAGCTACGGGCAACTAGAAGAATATACAACCCAAAAGAAGACCACACTATCCTACTGTCTGGATCAGAATTGACAGAAAATAACAATACAAAAGAAAGACTTCTTCGGCTGCGGATCGACATGGAAGGAAAGCAACTCACCGTAGAAGTCCCAAGCCTGCTCACGAATGCGCACCAGAGAAATAACCGGATCCACCTGCCTCAGACCTGTACATTTAAGTACAAAAGTGTAGCATGAGTACATAAACAATATGTACCCAGTGAGTATCCCGCCTAATCTCGAAGAAGTAGAGACGAGAGGTCGACTTGATACTCACTAGGTCAAGATAATATAATATAATCGGGCTATTCTAATCATGAATGTCACCAATATTCAACATGTTATAACAAAGAGCAATAATCATATTCTTGTCCTTACTTCAGTTTCCATTTTACATTTTTAACTTCTTAGCAAGTAGGCATGTCATGTTCAAGTATCAGCATACATATACATATCATATGCAATCACACCAAGGTCGACGGCCCGCTCCAACAGAATTAAAAATGCGCACTGCCGAGGGTCGAACGGCACGAACCATAGATGCATCTATTCTCACCGCGATAGGCCCGATCCATAAATATCAAGAAAACATCAAGAATGCACATGAAGGTTCATACACGTACCAGGAAGCTCTTACCAAGGCTTAACAAGTTCATACGTTCACTTCATATTTCCTTTAAGTCTGTAGCATATCATGAATAATCATAGTGGCAATTTAAATAAGAGATACTTCCAAATTAGGCATGATGTGGGTCCTAAACTACCCATACAATTAATATCATAGTAGTTACGCACGGACTCTCGTCACCTAGTACGTACGTAGCCCCCGCATTAAGCAACAATTATTCAGTTATTACACCTATGGGGACGATTCCCTCTTACAAGGTTAGAAAGGAGACTCACCTCGCTCCAAAGCGCGCTCCCAATATCGAGAACAAACCCAAGCTCTTAATTCGAAGCCGAACGATCACAAACTAGTTAAAATAGGTAAGAACCAGTCAATAAAGGCTTAAAGGGTCGAATTCTAACTATTTAAGTAATTTCCCAACCTTTTCCACAAGTTTCCTAAATTCCGACCCCAGGCCCACGTGCCCGGATTCCGATATTTTTCGAAGGAAATTGTTCTCTACAACCTAAGGATCAATAGTATATAAATTCTAGTCCATTTCATAACAAATTTCATGCTTAAATCTTAATTTTATTAAAATCCTAGGTCTAGCTCTAACCCTTTGATTTTATCTAATTTTTAGTGTTTAATCTATCTAATATACATGTATTTAAACTAATAATGAATGGGAATAACTTACCTTGAAGTGCTATGTTGAAACCCTCTCTTTGGAAGCCCCCAAATCGCCTAAGTGTGGAGTGAGAAATGAAAAATGGCCTTTGAGTTCGAATTAAATGAACTCTCTACCCAGCGATTTCCGCTTCTGCGGTGCTAGGACCGCTTCTACAGAAATCGCTTCTGCGGAAATAGGCCCGCTTTTGCGGAAATGGCCCAAGAAGCCTGGACCGCTTCTGCGGTCAGGTGCCCGCTTTTGCGGGTCCGCTTCTGCGGATTTCGAGCCGCTTCTGCGGATTTGGGCCTAAGGATCTGGACCGCTTCTGCGGTCTCTAGGCCGCTTTTGCGATTTCCCCTTGGCTCGGCCCTTTCCGCTTTTGCGATGGGCTGACCGCATCTGCGGTACCGCTTCTGCGGTCCAAGAACCGCAGATGCGGTTATGACAGAGGTAGCAACTTCAGCTCTTCTTCAATTTTCTTACTTAGCTCGAACCTCGCTCGTTTGACGCTCGGGGCTCTCGAGCCCCGCCTGGACATACCGACAAGTCTGAAATCACGAGGTGGACCTACTCGAACCCTCGGAACTCCCAAAACAACACTAAATCTCGGAATCACCCCTAAAACCAAATGAATCAAACTATTGAATCTTCAAGTTCTTAACTCTCCTCTAACGGGTCAAAATGCCCTTAAACTACTCGGATTGACACCAAATTTTACGGGCAAGTCTTAAACGACATTACGGACCTGTACCAAGCTTCGGAACCAAAATCCGAGCCCGATACCTAGGGAATCAATGATTACTTAGTTTCTTTAATTCCTTAAAGCTTCAATTAAACAATTTTAGATAAAAATTCATTACTCGGGCTAGGGACCTCGGAATTCGATTCCGGAAACACGTCTAGGTCCCATATTTTCTCACGGACCCTCAAAAATTGTCAAATTACGAATCCGGGCCCGTTTTCCCAAAATGTTGACCGAAGTCAAACTTGGTCTTTTTAAGAAATCCTAAAGAAGCAAATGGGCATATTTTTACTCAAAACCCTTCCAATCCACGAATCAATCGCCCCCGCAAGTCGTAAATTAGTTAAAGCAAGTACAGGAGGCTTTATTAGGGGAACGGGGTTCTAAAAGGCAAAACGACTGGTCGGGTATAATAGTGAAATACGACTATTCTTAAGTACAAATAATACTCACAAGAGAGACAAGATCTTCTTCACGTATAAGAATAATATTAAATTTTCAATGCTTAGATCAATATATAATTTAACTTGTGATAATTAATAGTTGTTATGATAGTAAATCCATATCATTATAACATATTTTATTGTTTATAATATATATATATATATATATATATATAATTAGTTATGCAGTGTGATTGACATAATACTAATGTTGTTTAATTCTATATATTAGTTATTCACACATTAATAATATATAATTCAATATTTTTAATTAAAATTGGACGTACAACTAATACTGATTTTATAAGAAGACCAATACAATTAATTCTCGTATAGACTTATATATCTTAGGGAAACTAGATACATGAAGATTGTATAAAAATTAATACAAATAATACTATTATCCATAGAAATCTTGTTTTTAAATTTGTCATCATATATTAGAGAAAAAATTAGCATAAATATAGTTTTTCATCGCAAACCTTATTATTTTAATATACTTTTTTCTTTTTTCATTAAGATTATCATTATTTTCTTGTAGTGTTAAATATACTCCTTGTATTTATTTGGGGCTTTTGGCCATTACCAAAACTAAATGCACCAACCCTCCCCTAAGAAAGCTCTTCAATATATGAAGATTTATTTTAAAATGACTTCTTAAATATATATGATTAAGTGCTTTAAAAATAATTAAGGACCATATGTATAAATACTACAACATTTAAAGTCTTCAATATGAATACTTGTAATGATCCGACCGGTCTTTTTGCTTGTTAGAATCACGTTCCACTAAATGAGACTTTCCGCACTTGCTTTTATTGATTTATGACTTGCGGGGATGGTTGATTCGGGATTTGGAAGAGTTCGGGTTGAAATCGGAACACTTGGTTCCTTAAGGTTGGCTTAAAAGACCAAGTTTGACTTCGGTAAACATTTTGAGTAAACAACCTCGGAATTGAGATTTGACGGTTCCAATAGATTTGTATGATGATTTTAGACTTGGGCGTATGTTCGGATCGAGTTTTGGGTGACCCGGGAGCGTTTCAGCGCCTAATAGTGAAAGTTGGTTCTCGAAGGTTTTTGAAGTTCTTTAAATTTGGTTTGGAAGAGGTTTTGGTGATATCGAGGTCCAAAAGGAATTTTGAGACCAAGAATAGTTTCGTAATGTCATTTAAGACTTGCACGCAAAATTTGGTATCAATCCAAGTAGTCTAAGTATGATTCGACGCGTTCGGAGCGATTTAGAAACTTGAATTTCAAAGTATGATTCAATTTGGTTTTGGGGTGTGATTCTTGGTTTTGTTGTTGTTTTATGCGTTTTGAGAGTTCGAGCAAGTCCGTATTATGTTTATTAACTTGTTGGAGTAGTTGGACGGGGTCCCGAGGTGCTCGGGTGCGTTTCTGACCGCCCAGAGTTGAGTTGAAACACACCAAATTTTCTGCTTCTAGTTTCCTTCTTCGTGAACGCGGTCAAACCCTCGCGTCCGCGATGAAGGATTTGGGGTGCTGTGGGCTGGGAAGCTTTTTCCCTTCACGTTCGCGCGCCCAGGAACGCGTTCGTAGAGGCCTGGGTCCTCTAGCCATCGCGTTCACGTGACCTGGCTCGTGTTCGCATAGAAGAGGCTGAGTTGGTGGCCGCTGTTTATTCTTCGCATTCGCGAAGAAGCCCTCGCGTTCGCGTAGGGTAGGCCAAGCAAGCCTTCACGTTCACGAGGCTCCTGTTGCGTTCGCGATGGGTAATTTCCTTGGTGTAACGACCCGACCGGTCGTTTCATGAGTTACCGCTCCGTTTCCCCCATTTCTGCTTATTGTCTTTTTCAGCTGTATTATGTGAGATCGGGTTGGTTGGCTCGGGTTCGGAGAGGTTTTAGTAAGGTTTGAGACACTTAGTATCTTTTGAGTAAGCTTAAGTTGGAAAAGTCAACCGGATGTTGACTTATGTGTTAAAGGGCTCGGATGTGAATTCCGATGATTTTGATAGCTTCGGGAGGTGATTTGGGACTTAGGAGTGTGATCGAAATGTGTTTTGGAGGTCTGTAGTAGATTTAGGCTTGAATTGGCGAAATTGGAATTTTGGCGGTTTCCGGTTGGTAGGTGAGATTTTGATATAGGGTTCGGAATGGGATTCCGGGAGTTGCAGTAGGTCCGTAGTGTCATTTGGGATGTCTGTGCAAAATTTCAGGTCATTCGGACGTGGTTTGATAGACTTTTTGATCAAAATCGTAATTTGGAAGATTTTGAGAACCTTAGTCTTGCATCCGATGTGTTTTGGTTGATTCGTTGTTGTTTGAGGTGTTTTGAAGATTGGTGTAAGTTTGAATAGTACTATATGGCTTGTTGATGCTTTTGGTTGAGGTCCCGGGGGCCTCGGGATGATTTCAGATGGTTGGCGGAAGATTCAAATTGGGTTTTGGCAGCTGAAGTTTTTCCCATTGCTGTCATAACCGCACCTGCGGCTAGGGGACCGCAGGTGCGGTCTCGCAGAAGCGAGTTTGGAGCCACAGATGCGGCCAAGGAAGGCATCAGCTGGAACCGCAGAAGCGGTTGAGGAAGCGCACCTGCGATAGCGCAGGGGCGCAATTTGCTTCGCAGATGCGGCGCCTAGGATTTAAGTGGTGACCGCAGAAGCGGTGCTTGGGACCGCAGAAGCGGTTGCGCAGGAGCGGGTAATGGACCGTAGGTGCGAAAAGCCTGGGCCAGAAGGTATAAAAGATTTCCTGTTGAGGTAAGATTTCTTCACCATTTTAAGTCGGTTTTGGAGCTTTTTGGGAGATTTTGAAGAAGGAATTCAAGGGAGCTTCGTTGAGGTAAGATTGTTGAACCTAAAACTCGTTTCTATGGTGTTATTTCACGGATTAGAGTTGTAATTTATGGAAATTAAGGGTTAAAAATTGGGAAACTAGGGCTTGAGAATTAGAGACCTTTGAGCAAGGGTTTGAGGGGCCATTTGTGATCGGATTTTAGTACTTTTGATATGTATGAACTCGTGGGGAGATAAGGAGTCCAATGATGTAAAATTTATCAAATTTCGAGATGTGGGCCCGGGGGTTGGGTTTGGCTAATTTCGGGTTTGAGTGGTATTTTGATTCTTTTGAGTGGGCTTCGTTCCCTTAGCATATTTTGATGGTTATGTACTGATTTTGGCTAGATTTGGAGCATCCGGAGGCCGATTCGAGGGGCAAAGGCATCGCGAGCTTGAGTTTGGACTGGATTGAGGTGAGTAATGATTGTAAATGTTGTCCTGAGGGTATGAAACCCCGATTTCACTTCGTTGTGCTATATTGAGGTGACGCACACGCTAGATGACGAGCATGGGGTCGTGCACCGTTGGGGATTATGACTTAGTCCTTCCCGAATGACTGTTTTACCGCGTATTTTATTGAAAACTGTTTGCTATCATCATGTTTTGGGCTGAATGCCATACTTGGGCCTCGTGCCAGCTATTTTGGACCCTTAGGGGATTTTTACTGCTATTTCCTCACTGTTTGATTTCCTATATGCACTCAGTCAAGCTATATCTTACTATTTTCATAACTCAGCCATGTTTAATATATCTTAACACTTTAAATTATATTTTTGGGCTGAGCATCATGTTTTTACCGTGCCCGAGTGGCTTTTAGAGATTTCTTACTGAGTAGGGCCGAGGGCCTGTGTTGTGAGGATTACTATGGGATCAGGCTGCGCGCCGCAGCATGTGGTACTGATTGTGATATATGAGTGGCCGAGGGCTAGATTTATTATGCCACGAGGTGGCTTGTGATTGATGTGAGGCCGAGAGCCTGTTGATTATGCCACGAGATGGCTTGTTTTTGCGCTTGGGCCGTAAGGGGCTCCTCCCGGAGTCTGTACACCCCCAGTGAGCGCGGGTACCTAGTGTGATATGTGATATAGCCCGAGGGGCTGATGTTGTTCTATGTTATTGCCCGAGGGGCTGATTTTGTTGATATTGTGCCCGAGGGGCTGATTTTACGCATTTATCTGTTCTCGTTGTTTTATCATTTACTTGTTTAACTGCTAACGATGCTTAAAAGAGGTTTTTCACTGGAATAAGGTGTTTTTCTAATAAGTTTCATTGTTTTATTGCACTGCATTGATTTTATACTGCCTCTGTGTAGCATCTTGTTGTGATTTCTTCGTATTTTCTTATCGCTCAGTCTTCATTTATTGTTATTACTCACTGAGTTGGCGTACTCACTTTACTCCCTGCACCATGTGTTTAAATTTAGGAGCCTCGGGTCCCGCCAGTGAGGGTTGATTGCACCCAGCAGGTCATTTGGAGTCCACTAGGTAGCTGCTCGGCGTTCGCAGCCTAGTGTTTCTCCCTCCTATCTTACTTCTGTTTCTAGTTCTGTAATAGACTGTATAAGCTCTTTCAGGCCCTTAGACACATGTTAGATGCTCATGACTGGTGACACCCCGATGTCGGGCTGTGTTGGTTGTTTTCTGCAGTTGATATATTTCACAATATTTTTGGGTTTTATCATTATTAATGACTTAATTATGAATCGTTATAGCTGTTAATTAATTTGAGGTATGTGTCGGCTGGCCTTGTATTCACGAGAGGCGCCATCACGACCGGGTCTGGGTTTAGGGTCGTGACACTTGGGCCTGGACCGTTTGCCTTCGCGATCGCGAAGAAGGCAGACCTGGGGAGAACACTTTTAAAAAACGGGACTTAGGTTATTTTGGCTCATTTCTTCCATTGTTGGGCAATTTTTGGAGCTCTTAGAGAGGGGATTTCACTTAGCACTTTGAGGTAAGTAATTTCTACATAATGTGAGTTAAATACGTAGTTTATGAGTATATTATAACATTTAAATTACTGAAAATCATGGGTTTAGGTGTAAACCTAGGTTTTTGATAAAAATGAGATTTAATCACAAAATTTTGTTATGGAATATAGTAAAAATCATATACTTATGTTCCAAAGGTTATGGGTAACAACTTTCTTTTAAAATTTTCAGGAATCCGAACATGTGGGCCCGGGGGTGAATTTTAGGAATCTTGCAAATTAGGTTGGGTAATCACTTAAATGGTGGAATGATGAACTTTTGAGCATAGATTGATTAATTTATGTAATGTTTGACTAGCTTCGAGATGTTAGGCTTCAAATTTGGTGGTTTGAGCGCGTTCTTGAATTTGGGAAGTAGGCTTTGATATGAGGTAAGTCTTCTTTCTACCTTGTAAGAGGGAATTAACCCCATAGGTGAATTTGATACATGTTTGAACCTATTTTTGGGGGCTACGTACGTACGAGGTGATGAGAGTCCGTACGTAGCTACTAGTATGCTATTGTCCGGGTAGTTTGGGATCCGTATCATGCTATAATTGGAATGTTGTGCCCTTACTTGATAAATAATCACTTAAACCATGTCAGGGACTTATAAAGAATTGTATGAGCTTAAATTCACTTACGTAAAGGTTTGAATGAAATACTTGACTATAGTTGAAAAATTTGTGCTTATTTGAGAAACAAATTGTTATTTTGTGGATCGGGCCGAGCGCCTCGGTAGTAAATAGATGAATCTATGGTTCGCGCTATTCGACCCTCCGGCAGTGCACATTTTAATACTATGTTGGACCGGGCCGTACGACCTCGGCATAATTGCGCATGTTAATTATTTGGAACTCTCCCTGATTTATACCGCTTAAATGCTTTGAAATGTAAGTTATTACATGATATGACTGAAATTGACATGTTATCTATGAAAGAATATCTTATCTCTTCCTGTTATTGAACTGTTAGTATTATTCATGATATCTATGCCTAGCATAACACCTTAATTATATTATTGTTGTGAGCACGTGATTTTTGCCCTAAGTGAATTATTCCCAAAAAAAAATTCAAACAAAAAGATTTCTTCCACTATTTTGCAATTTTGTGAATTTTGTTTTATTTTCTGTTAATTGTTTGCATTTTGTTCGTGCATTTTAATGGAAAAAAAAACTACACTTGGCACTTGCATTTAGGATTTAGTTCCATATTTTAGGATTAATTAGCGCTTAAGTCGTTTGCAAAATAAAATATAAAGAAAATAACAAAAACGATCTTTCGCATTTTTAGTTTTAATTTGTGTTTAATTAGAAGTTAGGGTACTTGGAAATTAGAAAATATAATTTTTGAGTGCCAATTTGATTTTTGAGTTTTGATTTAGCATTTCAAAAATCAGAAAAATAAATAAAAGAAAAGAGAAAACAATTTAGAAGAAAGAAAATGAAGAGAAAAGGAAATTTGGGCCAATTTAATTCCCAGCCCAAACAATTCCCCCAAACCCACTTCAAACACAAGCCCAGGTCACAGCCCACCCGGTCCAAATCTTGTGACCATTGAAACGACGTCGTTTCGAATAATTAAATGATCAAGCAATCCAGGCCGTTCATTTACTTCATCCAACGGCCCAAGTCCCCTCTCCCACATTGATTAAAATGTCCGAAGAAATCATTTTGTAACCTAGGACTCATCTTCTTCACTGCCATGTCTCACCACCGCCGCCACCACCGAAAATCGCCATGCGGCGGTGTTTGATCGCCAAATCTTATCAAAATTGTACCACAAGCTCCCCTCAACCCTGTCATCTCAGATACACACTCCATTCACTACAAACCCTCCTGAAACTTCTCAAATCTCAGACTAAAAGGGGCAGAACCCTAGCGCCGCCCACTTTTTCCGGTGGCGGCGCCGTCACCAATCAACTTCAAATGGACACCCTTGAATCCCTTTGTTCCTCCCGTTCTAAAAATCCAGTCTATCTCCCTCAAATCCTTGTTGAACTTCGCGAAGATCAAATCTAGGGTTCGAGCCCTCGAAGCCAAAGTCAAAACTGGTCTCACGGGTATCAGTTACATTGTTTCCTGATGGAGACTAAATGACCATTAATTCAGAGTTTTGGGTCTCAAGTTCGAGTCAAGGCGGTGAGTTTTTTATTTCATTCTTCATGTTTTTCTTTTCTGTGTGTCTCGTTTCAATTCAACCACCTTCCTTCTCTTCTTTTCTGGACAAAACAGCCAAATTTCTGCTCTTATCCTTTGTTCTCAATTCCACCTAGGGTTGTTCGAAATTGGTAGTTGTCGTTCAATCAAACTGAGTTCAAATCCTGAATACTGTTTTGTTTCCTTAATAACCTTGGAGTGTTGACCTAATTAAACTATTAAGTGGTTAAAAAAACACAACAAAGCAATAATTTTCTGCTATTCCTGCGATTTGATCCTGTGTTAGTAATTTTTGATAAATGGTTTAGTCTTTGTTTGAATGCGATTTTAATTCAGTAGCATAGATTTTAATCTCCTTTAATTTGTTTAGTTAGTATTCGATTTTAATCTGTTATTCTGGGGTTCTGTTTGTCCATGTTCGTTTGGTTCTTAATTAATTTGGTTATAGCTGAATAGCTTGGGCTTTAGCAAGTAACTAGGGTCACCTCTTGACTAAGGTGACAGGTTTGGGGCTTGGTTCAACTAGGTTAGTAATTCCATGGGTAAGTACAAGGGCATTAAGGGCATTTTACTTAGGGAATAGGATAGTAACTGAATTTGGAAGCTCTAGAATACCCTAGAATAGGGTTCAATTTGCAATTTCATGAAATATAACAAGATAACTTGGAAAAGAAGTCAGTAAATTAGGGACTAGGGTATAAAATTTGAAATAAGAGAGGGGGAAAAGTGTGAGGGGGTCTAGAAGCTTCCCCCTGAAGTTTGCCTACAAAAGGCAACCCCCTTTGCCTTGATAAACAAGTTGGAGAATCTGAAAATCCCCCCCCCCCCAAAATTCCCACAAGTCTTCACAAGCTGAAGATTTGCATTTCAATTAAAAACTCTAGATCTAGCTCTTCAAAAAACCAAAAATCAAAAAAAAAAAAAAACAGAAAACTCAAAATAAACAACACTGTGATTGTGGTGATTGCTTTACATCTTCTAGTTCGAAATCTGATTGTTGAAAGTTTCAAAGTGCTCCTGGCTTAATTTCGAGTGTTTATGGGTTCAATTGAGCTGTTTTTGGTCTTCTATTGGGTGCTATACCTCTGTAGTTTATTCCTGGTTTACTTTGAGAAGCTCTTTGGTTCGAAAATCACTCGTATTGTTGTTGTGTTGTTGCTGCCTTGTTAACTGGTGATCCTGCCCTATTAACGCTCATATTTTCTTTTCTTCATTCCTCCAGGTACACACCTGAATCTGCACTGATGTAACCTTGCGTTGGAGTTGAAGACTTAAAAAAAATGTTTCTAGATCCAAGCTCGTTTGATTTCCTTTCTATTTGTAGCTCAAAACAGATATTAATTGATACATGTGTTGTTTAGTATAGTTTGTTCGTATATGCCTATTCTGTTTTGCTTAGGTATACATTAGCCTTCATGTTTGGTCGTTTAGTAGCAATAGTTAGAACTTGACAAATTGGAACTCTTGATGCTTTGTATAGCTGGACTGTATAATTGTACTGGAATTTATAATTGGACTGAAGAAGTGGAGTGTTGGAGACTCCTTGGCTGAAGCTTTTTGTCTAATGTTAGCCATAATACAGTTTGACCTCACATATTAGTTCAGTTTTGTGTTGAACCTGTTACCAGTTTGAGATTGATTCTGAAACCATAAACATGCATCTGTGACTGGTAATAAAATGTGCGAGTTGTTATGAGAAGTGTTAGGTACGTTTAATTCAGGTGTAGTTGTTATGTCCGTGTAAAGTTAAATTCAAATGAGCTACTAATTCGAAACTGGGTTCAGAATGGATTATNTTTCGGATTCAATTCCAAGTTGTAGGGTTGGATTTAGCATGAGTTAGTTTAAATTTGATTGCTGAAGTTTGTTAAAGAGTTCTGAAGTGATTAAGTAGAAATAGGGTCATTTGGTCGATATTTTGGGGGTTTGTTGGCTGGTACTTCATTACTGGGATTTCAAAAATTTAAAGTGACTGCTATGGTTGTTCTGAAGCTGTAAATTTGCTAGTCGACCCTGCTAACTGTTTGATTTGCCGCTGATCCTCCTATCTTCCTGTTTCATTTCAATTGCCAGGTACATGCTTTCGAATTCACGTGATGTAGCTTGAATTGAAGTTGGCATACAAGTGTTCATCAGATCTGCAGTTGTTGAATACTTACTGTTGTTTGTAGTTAATTAGATGCGAGTGAATGTTAACTGTTTGATTTTGTACTATCTGAACAACGTAATACACGGACTGTATAATTGGACTCTAATACTAGCTTTGATCATAGACTATGTGAGATTGTGAATAGTAATAGATAGCTGCATAAATTAGGATTATTGGATTGTTTAGCGTAGCTTAAGATTGCAGCACTTGAATCACAAAAGCATAAAAGATCACACTTCATATGTAGATAGTTAGTTCGCATGCCTGTTAAATCATTCGAGTTATATGATCATCCTGAAATGATTTTAAATGTTGAATTAGCGTAAAAATGGAGTTTCCATAAGTATAGCCTTATCGGGTGTTCAATTCAATCCTTAGCATTTGACTAAACAGTAAATTTCTCCCAGCTTTCGTACTAATTAATAGCTTAAGAAATGGATTGGATACTGTATGTAATTTGAATGCTAATTGCCAATATCAAGTGTCCATGTGTTATTAACTACATGTCATTCATCTACTCATATTAGTAAGTGCAGATTTAAAAGTTGACCGGTTAATTAACAGGTGCAAAACCTGGAATAAATGACCAGGATATTAAATACATAGGCTGGTTTAAATGTGAAAGTGCTGCCTAGTGACAATGAGCCAACATCAGTTCGCTTCTTTGAACCATGACGGAAATGGGCCAGTATCGGCCCAGCTAAATGCAATAGGCCCTAGGCAGTCTACTTAGTATCAGCCGTTTTTATGTTCTAAATTTTGGGCTTGCACCCTAGCCTAGCCCTTTGGACGGTCTCTGTTTGAGCAGACCTGGGCCAAATCTATTAGGCCCAAGACTGCCATAAATCGAAAGCGCTTCAAAATTACCTAGGAATATGGGAAATTAATTCACAAATATAAATTTGGGTTTCAAATTAGGTGGCGGGTTCAAATTAAGAGGGTCTTCCCTTTTGTTTGAATTCAGACTTGAACTTGAGGCCCGAATTTATAAATACGCATTAATTAGGCCCGATTAGAGACAAAAATAAGTAGAGAAGAAACATAATTGCTTTAGGATTTGCCCTTTTAAATAAAAACGAGATGAGCCTCGCCAAATAAAAATGCATAAATTGCGGGCCCTCATTAAATGCTTTATTAAAAATATTTTAGATTTCGGGATGGGCCGTTTAGCAAATTTCACGGTCCTCCCCAAAGTTAATAAGACGCTAGCCACTTTAGGCACGCTTTTAATAATTTTACCTTCTTAAATACGGGTGCACATTTATGTGACCCAAATCCAAATCCCAAAACGTTGAATAAGAGGTGTTGAGGATCTGGGTGCATTTCATGTGACGCGATCCAAAAACGGCTCTTAAACGGTGTTCACTTTCTTAAAATTTATTTAATTAAAGGCGGTTAAACGATTCTAAAATTGCACTATAGGATGACATGAATTAAAATCAGACTTTAGCCGAATATAGCAGTTGAGCGACCGTGCTAGAACCACGGAACTCGGGAGTGCCTAACCCTTCTCCCGGGTTAACAGAATTTCTTACTCGGATTTCTGGTTCGCGACTGTTAAACAGAGTCAAACCCTTTCCTCGATTCGGGATTCAAATCGGTGACTTGGGACACCATAAATCTCCCAAGTGGCGACTCTGAACTTCTTAATAAAGAATCCCGTTTCGATTGTCCTTTAATTGGAAAAACTCCTTTATTACACCCTTCACGGGGTGTAGTAAGCGAAAAGGAGGTGTGACAGCCCTGGCGACTCTGCTGGGGAGAAGGACCCAGAACTTTTGTTCAGGGTTCAGAATTCGAGCTCAGTTAAATTGTTATATTTGGCTTTATTTGATTTTCCTACATGTTCCATGCCTTGTGTGCTAATTGTTTTACCGCTTTGATATTTGATTGAATTGTATATGTAAACTGTCGCGAATCCCTTCCTCTTTCTGAGTCTTCTACATCATGGAGAAGGGTGCACTTCGTGTAGCTTCTCTTCTGTTTAGAGTCTTTTCCCATTTAGAACGAGGTTTGGATAAGTTGCAAAGCCGGCGGAGCTTCTGTATCCCCGGTACGCTGCCTCCCCCTCGGCTCGAGTTGTCCGCTCGGGTAAACCAGGTCTAGACCAATAAACCTAGGGTTTAAACCTAGAAGAACAATAACCTCATGCTGGATCCCTAGTAGGACGCTTGTTTGCATCATGTGCATTTGACTTAGGGGACTCAACACAGGGGTTGGGTCCGTCTAGGACAGGTGACCTGAAGTAATGGCCATCCTGATGCATCTTACGTGCTACTTGCGCATTTATTTGCTCGGCTTTGCATGTTGACCGGCTAGTCTAAATGAGTGAACTACGGAAATAAGCAGTGTTGGGACCAAGTGAGGGTAACCGCTAGTTTTGAAAAAACCGATGTCCAAGTAGTGCCGAAATGCTGCCGGATTTTTGAGAAAAAAAGAGAAGAAAGTAGTTTTCTTTAATTTGTTTTGTTTACCAATGAAAAAAAAAACCAAAAAGAGTTTTATTTTCACATTAGTTTGTTTATTAGCCACTGAAAAAGAAAATATAAAAAAAATCTTGCTTTCAGAAATAGTGCATTTGCCAACAAAAACAAAAGAGTCTAGTTTTCAAAAAATAGTTAGGTTTATTTGCCCGAACTACGCATACCTGATTCTCGTCTTGCGGGGCGTGATACGTAGGCAACCCACATAGGGTCCGGTCTTCCTAGTAAACTTAGGTTCTTGGCTTTGCGGGGTCTTGGCCAAATTTTGCACTTCTAGCCATCTTTTGGCCAAAATAAACTATTTTGCAAAAATAGCCTAAACCATGTCTTGCATGTGTCCAGTAGGGAATGTTATTGTCTCACGTATTGTTGGTTTAAGATTTCTCATACAGGTGTGGATTTACTTACCGGGGCCACTGCATTCAGAAGTTGCTTGAGGAGAATTTTATTTTTATGTCGTCTTTTACTTTCTAGTTTTATACAGTAATGTCAAGTCTTTTGTTATTGTATTTTCTGCTTTATATTCGAAAAATTGTGCTGTAACTCAAAAATCCAAAAAGAGAGATGTTGCATTTTATATTTCCGTTATAAGTTTTCTTTAGAATACTAATGCTAGAAATGGAAAAAAAAAAATTTTTAGGTTGTTTTTCCCTTAGGCAATTAATATCTAGGACTTAAAATGAATTGTTTTTATATTTCCTTTAAGTATATTAGGACCAGAAATTCAAAAAAAAAAAGAGAATTTTCCTTTAAGTACCCTTTTTAAAAGTTTTCTTTTGAGGTTCTTCTTTGGGAAATTAATGAAAAATGAAAAATATTCTTTTATTTTCCCAAGAACTTTAGGACATTGTGCACGGAAGAGAAAAAACATACTTTATCTGTATCTTTAAAGTTTCTTTCTTAGGTAATCAAAAACCGAAATCCAAAAAAAATATTTTTATTTTTGTTCATTTCTCGTTTCGAAGTCTTTCTTCAGGGATATCAAATGAAAATTCGAAATATTTTTCTTTGGTTTATTGTTTGGACTTCATTTCTTAAAAAAAAATAGAATCAAAAAATATTTTTCTTGTAGGATTTTTCCTTAATAATTTCTCATAGAGTCTTTGTTTCAAAAAGAAGAGAAAAAGAACAAAAATATTTGCTCGTTAAGCTTAAGTTTAGAATGGGTTATAGAACACTAAGTCTAGAAAATTCAGAAAAAAAAGGGGTTTTGCTTCTTTTATTTCTTTTTTCTCATCAGAGTAGTCATTAAGGTAAAAAAAAGAAAAAGAAAAAAATAGCTTGTTTGCTTTATTCTCGATCTTCCCGAACTACGCTGGTTTGATTCTCACCGGATGTGAGATACGTAGGCAACCCTCATCGGGTCCAACCACCTTTTTTAAAAAATAGCCAAAATTTTAATTTTTGTCATAAATAAGTCGGGTGATGCCATTCTTGCCGAATGTCCCCAAAAGGGCGCCGGAAGGCTGTTTTTGCAAGAACAGCCACCCTGAGTCATTTTAAAACGATTTGCGGCACAGCCTTAAAATCTCCTTTCCGGAAGTGCTGAAAGGCCGTATTTGCAAAATCGAGTCTTTGTTTTCTCAAAATAAATATTTTTGAAAAATAGCCACTTTTTTTTTAAGTCAAAATAAGTCATTACATGGCCAACTTTCTTTAAATAGCCTACAGTTAACATTGAAACCTTCTCAGTCTTGCGCAGGCCCACGGCGATGCCGAGAGATGCCATGCGGGCCCCAGGATTTGAAGTTTTGATATCGAGTCTGTATTTCTGCTTTTGAGTCTGGTTTTTGTACTTTCCTTTTCCGAGAAAAGAAAAACAAATAGTCTAATAGCTTTGTAATCGTAGTTGTTATTTAATGAAAATTTGAAAATTTCCGAAAAATTGTTTCTTTATTTTTGCATTTATTTGCAAGAACTACGCTTGGTCTGATTCATGCGGGGTCATGATACGTAGGCAATCTCCATAGGATTCGACCGTAACCAAAAACAAAAAATAAAAAGGGCAAATAAGAGAAAATAAAAAGAGAGCAAGAGAAAAGAAAGAAACGAGCGGAAAAATAATTTTGAGGAAAGGAGAGAATAGGAACAAGAAAAACCAAGGCAAAAGAAAAGAAGGAAAAGAAAAGAGAGGAAAATGAGAGGAAAGCAAAGAAAAGAGGGAAAGGCAAGAAACAAACAATGGAAAACACGAGGGAAGAATGAGAGGAAAGGCATGGCAAATAAAGAAAAATGAAAAGGCCGGGATGACGCATGCGACTGATCAAAAGCATAATAGGAACTGTTAACTGCCTAGGTGCATTCACTCCCCAAATGTGCGGGTACCAATATGTTAAATGCCCTAACTCTAACGTGATGGTTTCATTTTGTCATGTCATTCCAGAAAAGGTGGTTGGTTTGTGGTTTGAAAGTGGTAACTCTGCTTCACAACACAAGGACGAGAGGCAATGGCAAACAACAAGAGAACTGAGTTAGTTGATACCGGTGTTCGACAACAGTTTGTGGAACGGGATAATGGGTTGGTGCGGATGCTGAGACAACACATGACAGACATGTATCAAGCCTGGATGACTGGAAAGGCGCCACCCCCGCCACCACCAATTTTCCCGGACACTACCCTTACCCAAACTCCCAACATAATACCAGATGATCCTCCATATTCTCCGGATACACCCGCTTATCACACTCGTCCCAACTACCCTAGTAGCTCCATCGCTCATCCTGCAGTCACTTCTCCCCAATATTGCCCTCCTGTCATATCCGTTACCCTAAACAATGAATACCCACTCAAAGCGCGTAATGCCCAATTTCTCTCTCCAGAGGTTGCCCACAGGGTCCTTGATCCATACAAGAAGAGCTCCCGGGATGAGCAAATTCATGAAAGGGTTAAGGGAAGAGCAGGGCGAGATGAGGTACCCAGGAAGTTGACAAGCACAGAACAACCCTTAAGGGACAAGCGAAGAGTGGGAGGTCAGGGTAGCATGACTTGCAAGGGACTGATTGTGCCACATGACACCCGCCTGCCCGCAGGATTCAAAGTACCAAACTTCAACTTGTATGATGGGCGTGGAGATCCGGTAGCCACCTGAGGGTCTATTGCAACGAAATGAGGATTGTTGGAGAGAAAGATGACGTGATGATGGCATATTTCAGTGAAAGCCTAACTGGGGCAGCTTTGGACTGGCATGGTCGTCAAAATGTCGATGAGTGGCTTACATTGGGTGACATGGCTCAAGACTTTGTCCGATACTTCCAATTACCCCAGACCGCACCTCGCTATCTAAGATGGAAAAGAGGCCGGAGGAAAGCTTTAATGAGTTTGGGCTCAGATGGAGGGAGCAAGCTACTCGAGTCAGTCCCCCGATCAGCGAAGAAGAAATGGTTAAGCTTTTTCTACAGGCCCAGGGACCCACCTACTACAGTCATTTGATCCCGGCCCTGGGAAAGCCTTTCAATGATGTGTTAAAAATAGGGGAGCTAGTGGAAGAAGGAATCAAGTCAGGCAAAATCGTGAGTTGTTCGGAAGCCATTCAGAACATACCAGTAAGCTTGGTTGGAAGAAAGAGGAACGGAAAAGACGATCCGATAGGTTTTCCTGATCAACACTTCCATCCTCGACATCGTCCCCGTGGTTATCCTTGTGCATTAGATGACCTTCCCCGACGCTACTTCTCTCCACAGAAATCCCAAAGTCGCACATCATATTGTCAGTACCCAGCTCCTCAAAATGCCCATCTATCCCCGCGAGCTTCCCAAAAACACCCCGGATCAGGTTTTCGGCCCAATCCAGCGTTTAAGAATGAAAGGTTACGGAAGAAGAAGACCTTCACTCCATTGGGAGAATCATATGCCAGCCTGTTCCAGAGGTTAAGGACATTGGACATGTTGATGCCGATAAAAATGTCGAACCCTCTCCCAAAGAAGTTTGATCCTTCTCAAAAGTGCGCATATTGCTCAGGTGCCCTGGGGCACGACATAGAGAAATGTTGGAATCTGAAGAATGCAATTCAAAAGCTTATTAATGCAGGCGACATCGTCGTGCAAAATCCAGATGCAACAAACACTGGCCAAGATCCATCTCCTGTGCACAATGAGACGCATACGGTGGGTATGATTGATCGTGAGAATGAGCCGGCAGAAGAAACCCAGAAATAGTTTGCTCAGAACAACGCGATGAAGACTTGTGAAAATTCCAGCAATCTTGGTGTGAAATTCAGTGGCTAAGACGTCATGCTTGGTAATTGGAAAGACGCTCCATCTCTTGGAGTTTTGGTGGTTTATTTTGTTGTCATTTCTGTTGTCCAGGTTATTTCAGGGTTGTAATCCGGATATTGTCTTGTGACTCAAACCCTTCTATCCTCTCATTTTGTCTTGTTTGTCTCGTCGTAGTAGCTTGTGTAGTGCTGTTTAGGTTTGTTCAAGGGTTGTAACTCTAGTCTAGTTTGCTTGTTTCGTTGTTTAAACCCTTTCACCGTCAGTCTAATGCAATTCTCTATTTCCTGCCATTTCTAGTCATTTTGTTTAGTTTTCTTCTCCTTTTGCAATTCTGTTCATGCTGGTTCTGGTGACATGACATGCACGCATAATTCTCAGCCTGGTTTTAAAAGTCAGTTTAGTAAAGAAGCAATAAAACAATATTGAAAATGTAAGGACAGTCGAGGGATTTTGAAATCTCTTCGAGCCCAAATTGTGTGAAACTGGGTCAGACGGAACATAAAGAAATACTGTGGAAATGCATCATGCCACATCGGCTTGAAACCAAAGGCAAGTTTGCCCCAAGTCTACAGGGGCCGTTCATGGTACCGAGATTGTTGTCCAATGGTGCTAGGTAATTGACAAATGTAGAAGGCAAATGTGTGGATATGGTTAGTAATTCCGGTGCAATCAAAAGATGTTACGTATGTTTTCCCCATGTTTGTTTAATTGTGTAGTTTGTACTTGGCATGTTTTGGAGATTGGAATGACGAAGGCATTGTGTTCTGCTATCCAAATACTTTATCCTTTGTTACCCCTTTGAGCCTCAGTTATTTTCTTTCATACCCCTCTTTCAGAATCAGGAGCAAAGATCAGAAACGCAAGCGTGAAAGATAAATAAAGGAAAAAGAGAAAAGAAAAAGAATGAAAAGAGAGAGAAGAAAAAGGGAAGAAAAGAAAAAAAAAGAAGAAAAAGAGAAGAAAGAGAGAAAGAAAAAAAACAACAAAACAACAAAACAACAAAAAGAGAAATGAAAGGAAAGAAAAGGAAAGATCGCAACAACGAACGTAGTTTTATGACCTGAACTACGTTTGACTTGATCCCGAAAGGGTACGTAGGCAGCCTCTCTCTGAGGTTCAGTCACACCGAAATAAAAGTCCCAAAAGTCCCCAAAAGGAAACTGGGGCAGAAGTTGTGATTGTTGTGGGAGATTTGATCTCGAAAGTTGTAATTTTGAACCCATGATGAGATTGTTTTGAGCCTTTAATACCCTTTCTTTCTAACCCTATCCAAAAGCCCACATTACGGTCCAAAAGAAGACCTTCTGATCAATCTTCAAGATATGCCAAGTCAAGCGAGCAGAGGTGAATCATATCAGGGGCAACACTCCGGTCCAAACGAAGGAAATTGAAAAATGAAAGAGCCCTATCAATAAAAACCCTCACGGGTACCGCGAGGCGACGAAAGCTGAGAGAAATCAAAATGAGAGAGTCTTATTGGTGAAAACCTTCACGGGCACCATAAGGCGATGGTGAGTTGAGAAAAAGACCGAAAATGAGAGAGGCTTGATGGTGAAAACCCACGGGCACCACAAGTCGAAAAAGGATTGTGATTTAGATCGGGCAAGCAGAGCATTGAAGCCCAGTTTCACGGCGAAAAGGTACAACAAGAGCTGAACATCAGATTTGCTAAACAGAATAGGCTGCAGATGCATGTCAGGGTCATCAGAGTTGGTGTCCACATCCGATAGGTTTCTACTATGTAGTTTTCTTGTTAGGAATCATCTCTTCCCATTGTCCTCTACTCTGTTCTTTTGTTTTGTTTACTTCATTTTCTTGAGTATGTCTGGTCAGAACAAGTAAGAAATGACTTTAAAATTTGCCACCAACTTTCCAATTGCACAAAACGGGGTCTGGCTAACACATCAAATGTCATAAGTCAGGAAAAATCAACAAGCGCATTGAGCTAATAACAGTTGACATGCCTTGGGATTCGTGTAAAATACAAGGATTTGGTACATATCAATTCATGAACAATGAAACAAGATGGAGGGTGCTTGGTGAACAGATCAAAGATATTTTCTGTGAAAAGATTGGTGAACCAGTGACAAGCGAGGTATTCCAAGCAGAGATCTAAGTTATTGTTGGAGTATGGCAAGTGAAGAAGCAATAGATCTCGAGGCCAAGGCCATTGATTCAAATCATGAATGAACAACATGCGCGTGGAGTTGGTGACAATTAATATGCTTGGGAGTCCAGGTGAAACACAAAAGTTCGGTAAATGTCAGTACGAGCGGTGCAATAGATAAAGGGTAGTGGGCCTGAACGAGAAGAGGTGTTTTCCGGGTCAAGGCTTACAAAGGAAATGGTTAGTCAAGGAATGAGTAAGGTCGTTGAATGGAAACCAAAATGAAGGAGCAACAGACCTCAAGGCCGAAGCCAGTGGTTAAGTCAAGAAAGAACAGCGTATGCACAGAGTGGGGGTAATGGACGTGCTTTGGGATTCATGCGAGACACAAAGGTTGGGTAGATGCCAGTTCATGAGCAATGCAACAGATAGAGGGTGTTGGGTCTGAATAGAGAAGAGGTATTTTCAATGGTAAAGATGACAGGGGAAAGTGGTTAGTCCCCAAACAAGCAAGGTCTTCAAATGGAATCAGCGATCATGGGAAGAAAAGGCGCAATCACCGCAAAGTCAAGGCCACAAACCAACCACCATGTTTAAACTAACAAGTTTTCTTAGTCTGAAACAGGGATGAAAGCTATGTTCATATCAAAGCTGGAAAGCTTGAAATCTTCAGGTGTAATGCGCCACTTCTGCTTACGCAAAGGCTATTTAGAAGATCACACATCACCCCTAGGAGACGCACTTCCTAGTTTTTGGGTCATTTAAGTCTATTCCTAGGAGACGCACTTCCTAGCTTGAGTCATTGAAGTTTCACTCATAGGAGACACACTTCCTAGTCTAAGCTTTTCAAGTCATATTTTATGGTAGGAGATGCTTTTCTTAAATTGAGATTCTACCCCTAGGAGACGCACTTCCTAGTTTGATTCATTGAAGTTTCACCCTTAGGAGACGCACTTCCTAAGTTGATTTTCACCCATAGGAGATGCACTTCCTAAATTGATAGTTTATTCATAGGAGATGCACTTCCTAGTTTGAGTCATTGAATTTTTACCCATAGGAGACGCACTTCCTAAATTGATAGTTTATTTATAGGAGACGCAATTCCTAGTTTGAGCCATTGAGAGATCATTCATAGGAGACGCACTTCCTAATTTTATTTCACTAAAGTATTCACCCCTAGGAGACGCATTTCCTAGTTTAAGTCATTTAAGTTCGGCCATAGAGGACGCATTTCGTAGTTAGGTTCATTCCGGTTTTATTTTAGCAGACGCATTTGCTAGTCAAAGTTTGGGTTTTACTCGTAGGAGACGCACATCCTACTCTATTCTTTAGTCCACTCTCATCATTGCATCAGTAGTGTAAGTGGTTTACAATTTTGCTAACAACTCACAAATCTTCCCAGTTACCAAACTGGGGTAGAAAATTTTCTTTGTTGTTTATTTTGTTGCAGTCAGGAGCCCACCTGGAGAACAAGGGAATACTTTCCAAGCGTTGCAGTCAGGAGCCCATCCGAAAAACAAGGGAATACTTTCAAGCGTCAGCAGTCAGGAGCCCGCCTGGAGAATAGAGGCACTTATTTCAAACTTCAGCAATCCAGCATCACGCAGAGGAATGGCAAAACATCTCCAATCACAATGCAAGGCAACAACGCAAGAGTTCCAGTGGAAGAATACAAGTTCAAGGCAATACAAGAGCAAGTTAGAAGACATAGATAGGACCTTTTTGTAATTCATAGCTTAGGCTAGTTTCTTTTATTTTGACACGGTGTAATAAGGAGGTTAGCGAGCAGTAGCAGCAGCAACAGCAGTGAAATCACAGCTCCTGGTAGTCCCAGCTACCAAACCTTCCCGAACTACACTAACCTGATTCCTTTTTAGCCAAGGATATGTAGGCAACCTTTGAAGCAGGGTTCGGTCAGACGGTTTCCAAAATGCTTCGCACGGAATATTCGAACGGGCAAAAATCGCCCGTATCCGCTCACTTATCTTTGCCCGAGAACTCTGCGTGTTCCCGAGCAAAGAGGGGCAGCTGTGAGCACGTGATTTTTGCCCTAAGTGAATTATTCCCAAAAAAAATTCAAACAAAATGATTTCCTCCACTATTTTGCAATTTTGTGAATTTTGTTTTATTTTCTGTTAATTGTTTGCATTTTATTCGTGCATTTTAATGGAAAAAAAAACTACACTTGGCACTTGAATTTAGGATTTAGTTCCATATTTTAGGATTAATTAGCGGTTAAGTCGTTTGCAAAATAAAATATAAAGAAAATAACAAAAACGATCTTTCGCATTTTTAGTTTTAACTTGTGTTTAATTAGAAGTTAGGGTACTTGGAAATTAGAAAATATAATTTTTGAGTGCCAATTTGATTTTTGAGTTTTGATTTAGCATTTCAAAAATCAGAAAAATAAATAAAAGAAAAGAGAAAACAATTTAGAAGAAAGAAAATGAAGAGAAAAGGAAATTTGGGCCAATTTAATTCCCAGCCCAAACAATTCCCCCAAACCCACTTCAAACACAAGCCCAGGTCACAGCCCACCTGGTCCAAATCTTGTGACCATTGAAACGACGTCGTTTCGAATAATTAAATGATCAAGCAATCCAGGCCGTTCGTTTACTTCATCCAACGGCCCAAGTCCCTCCTCCCACACTTGATTANGGGCAGAAAATTTTCTTTGTTTTTGTCTACTTTTGTTGCAGTCAGGAGCCCACCTGGAGAACAAGGAAATACTTTTCAAGATCAGCAATCAGGAGCCCACCTGGAGAACAAGGGAATACATTTCAAGTTCAGCGGTCAGGCGCCCACCTGGAGAACAAGGGAAGTACAATTCAAATTTTAGCCTTAAAATTTTCATTATTGGATAACATGATGTGCCCAGTCACCAAACTGGGGCAGAAAGTTTTCTTTGTTTGTCTATTTTATTGCAGTCAGGAGCCCACCTGGAGAACAAGAGAATACTTTCCAAGCGTTGCAGTCAGGAGCCCACCTGGAAAACAAGGGAATACTTTCAAGTGCCAGCAGTCAGGAGCCCGCCTGGAGAATAAAGGCACGTATTTCAAACTTCAGCAATCCAGCATCACGCAGAGGAATGGCAAAACATCTCCAATCACAATGCAAGGCAACAACGCAAGAGTTCCAGTGGAAGAATACAAGTTCAAGGCAATACAAGAGCAAGTTAGAAGACATAGATAGGACCTTTTTTGTAGATCATAGCTTAGGCTAGTTTCCTTTTATTTTAACATGGTGTAATAAGGAGGTCAACAAGCAGTAGCAGCAGCAACAGCAGTGAAACCACAGCTCCTGGTAGCCCCAGCTACCAAACCTTCCCGAACTACACTGACCTGATTCCTTTTCAGCCAAGGATATGTAGGCAACCTCAGAAGCAGGGTGCGGTCAAACTTTTCAAATTGCTTCACACGAAATATTCGAACGGGCAAAAATCGCTCGTTTCCACTCACTTATCTTTGCGCGAAAACTCTTCGTGTTTCCGGGCAAAGAGGGGCAGCTGTGAGCACGTGATTTTTGCCCTATGTGAATTATTCCCAAAAATTCAAACAAAATGATTTTCTTTATTATTTTATAATTTTTGTGAATTTTTGTGTTATTTTCTGATAATTGTTGCATTTTATTGATGCATTATAATTCATATGAAAAATATAAAAAATACATTTGGCATTTGCATTTAGGATCTAATTTCATATTTTAGGATTAATTAGCGGTTAAGTAGTTTTTAGAACAAAATATAAAGAAAATTACAAAAATAGTCACTTGTTGGCATTTTTGCATTTTGTTTTAGTTTTCTTTTTAGGATTTATTCTATTTTTAGATAACTAATTGGTCTAATTTTGGAGTTAAAATAGGTTTTGTTAATTTTGCAAAAGAAATAAATACAATAAACAAAATAGAATACAAAAAAGAAAAAGAAAGAAAACAATAAAAA
Source organism: Nicotiana attenuata (assembly GCF_001879085.1). NCBI lineage: Eukaryota > Viridiplantae > Streptophyta > Magnoliopsida > Solanales > Solanaceae > Nicotiana > Nicotiana attenuata. The sequence goes on from NC_031989.1 coordinate 64,432,463, forward strand.
AAGAATAGAATTGAAGGAAAGCAAGCAGGCCATCATTTTGGGCCAATTTCTGGTCACATTTCAAGCCCAAGGCTCCAAAACCCATTACATTTTGCCCAACCCAATTAAACTACCCGATCCGGATGCCCATGCCCCTGAGACCAACGAAACGACGTAGTATAGGAAGCATATTACGTCGTTTTGAGTTATAAATGCCAAATCAAATCCAGACCGTCTACCCACTCCCATCCAACGTTCGTGGTTCCATCTCGAGTATTAAATAAAAATGTCCAAACTCTTCAGTAACCCTAGAGACCAAATGGTCACCCTCCTCGTACCAATTGTCCCCGCCAGCTCCACCCTAGCTCCGCCGCCGGAAATCGCCCACGGCGGCGGAGAACAACCAAACTTGCCCAAATTCACACCACCCCCTCGCCTTTGCCTTCCCGTTCCATATCCACCATCGACTTCCTCAAAATCTCCCTCAAACGCCTCAAAAACGCCAAACCCTAGCGCCGCCACCGCCGTACACGGCGGCGCCGCCCCTCAAATCTCTTAAAAATAACACCCTGGGTTTTCCTTAGTCTCCCTCTTCTCAAATCCCTGATTGTCCTTGCTCGAATCCCTCTCCAATGTCTCGAATTTCAATTTTAAAAAAGGGACACAACCCTAGAAGTCCAATTGTCGAGTTTGTCCCAGCTTCCTTGGGCCCAAGTTTGGTTTGAGACGCGAAATAATGTGTTCGCTTGTTCTTGGCAAAGAGCAAACGTTCACATCATTCCGGGCTTCAAATTGGGGTCCTGTATGATTTAATCTTCTACAATGTAAGTTTTTCTGTTCTTTGTTTGTTTAACTTGATTTTTTTTACGTTTGAATGCTTAGGTGTTAGTTTAATTTTTTATTAGTTTAAGCATTTAATTGTTGGATTTTCTGTTAACTTCTGCTTTGATTTTTGATGTGTTCGTCTTCAGTAATAATTTGTTCATTAATGTTGGTTGTGATTGGAGTCTTTAGAATTAGGGTNCGTAGATTTTAATCTCCTTTAATTTGTTTAGTTAGTATTCGATTTTAATCTGTTATTCTGGGGTTCTGTTTGTCCATGTTCGTTTGGTTCTTAATTAATTTGGTTATAGCTGAATAGCTTGGGCTTTAGCAAGTAACTAGGGTCACCTCTTGACTAAGGTGACAGGTTTGGGGCTTGGTTCAACTAGGTTAGTAATTCCATGGGTAAGTACAAGGGAATTAAGGGCATTTTACTTAGGGAATAGGATAGCAACTGAATTTGGAAGCTCTAGAATACCCTAGAATAGGGTTCAATTTGCAATTTCATGAAATATAACAGGATAACTTGGAAAAGAAGTCAGTAAATTAGGGACTAGGGTATAAAATTTTAAATAAGAGAGGGGGAAAAAGTGTGAGGGGGTCTAGAAGCTTCCCCCTGAAGTTTGCCTATAAAAGGCAACCCCCTTTGCCTTGATAAACAAGTTGGAGAATCTGAAAATCCCCCCCAAAATTCCCACAAGTCTTCACAAGCTGAAGATTTGCATTTCAATTAAAAACTCTAGATCTAGCTCTTCAAAAAATCAAAAACCAAAAAAAAAAAAAACAGAAAACTCAAAATAAACAACACTGTGATTGTGGTGATTGCTTTACATCTTCTAGTTCGAAATCTGATTGTTGAAAGTTTCAAAGTGCTCCTGGCTTAATTTCGAGTGTTTGTGGGTTCAATTGAGTTGTTTTTGGTCTTCTATTGGGTGCTATACCTCTGTAGTTTATTCCTGATTTACTTTGAGAAGCTGTTTGGTTCGAAAATCACTCGTATTGTTGCTGTGTTGCTGCTGCCTTGTTAACTACTGATCCTGCCCTATTAACGCTCATATTTCCTTTTCTTCATTCCTCCAGGTACACACCTGAATGTGCACTGATGTAACCTTGGGTTGGAGTTGAAGACTTAAAAAAAATATTTCTAGATCCAAGCTCGTTTGATTTCCTTTCTATTTGTAGCTCAAAACAGATATTAATTGATACATGTGTTGTTTAGTATAGTTTGTTCGTATATGCCTATTCTGTTTTGCTTAGGTATACATTAGCCTTCATGTTAGGTCGTTTAGTAGCAATAGTTAGAACTTGACAAATTGGAACTCTTGATGCTTTGTATAGCTGGACTGTATAATTGGACTGAAGAAGTGGAGTGTTGGAGACTCCTTGGCTGAAGCTTTTTGTCTAATGTTAGCCATAATACAGTTTGACCTCACATATTAGTTCAGTTTTGTGTTGAACCTGTTACCAGTTTGAGATTGATTCTGAAACCATAAACATGCATCTGTGACTGGTAATAAAATGTGCAAGTTGTTATGAGAAGTGTTAGGTACGTTTAATTCAGGTGTAGCTATTATGTCCGTGTAAAGTTAAATTCAAATGAGCTACTAATTCGAAACTGGGTTCAGAATGGATTATCTGTTCATATTAGCACGTATGCAGAAATAGCTTAACAGTCATTTACAGGTTTAAGTCATACGAAACAGTCCATGGAATGTATTTATTGAAGTTAATTTGATTTATGTTTGTCGAAATATAGGAGTTGTATGTCTCTATGATAAATAGGTTTGAGGCCATCTGATAAGAATCAATATCTATCGGAAATTTAAGTCAGCCCTCCATTAAAGAATAGCTGTGAACTTAATTGATGGTTGGAAATTCATGTGGAATCAAATATCTGGTTATATTTGGACCTGACAACCCTGCGCTTAATTGAGATTTGGACCTGGGAGTCCATAAGCCATAGGCCCACAATTGGCATTGTTTTATAAAAACTGTCCGAAGCCTCTATACCAATTTCAAGGCCCAATTTGATAAAAGTTTAATTCTTCTTTTCAAATTGCACTCTAATTCAGCAACACATTTCTAGGCTTTTTAAGCTAAGTAGCGAGTTTAAATTAAGAGGTTTTCCTTTTGTTTAAATTCGGACTTGAGCTTGTGGCCCGGATGTTATAACATCAATTAGCTAAGGCCCTTTTTAGAGAAAAGAAAATATAGAAAATCATAGTCACTTTAGGATTGGCCTTTAAAATAAAAGTGGGACGAGCCTCGCCAAATAAAAATGCACAAATTGCGGGGCCCTCATTAAATGCTTTATTAAAAATATTTTAGAAATTCGGGACATGCCATTTAGCGAATTTTCATGGCTTCCCACAAAGTTAACAAGACGCTAGCCACTTTAGGCGCGCTTTTAATAATTTACCTTCTTAAATACGGGTGTGCATTTCATGCGACCCAAATCCAAATCCCAAAACGTTGAATAAGAGGTGTCAAGGATCCGGGTGCATTTCATGTGACGTGATCCAAAAGCACGCTCTTAAACGGCGTTCACTTTCATAAAAACTAATTAAAAACGGTTAAACAAATTTTTAAAATCGCACCATAGGATGACATGTATTAAATTCAGACTTTAGCCGAATATAGCACTTGAACGACCGTGCTAGAACCACGGAACTCGGGAGTACCTAACCCCTTCTCCCGGGTTAACAGAATTCCTTACTCGGATTTCTGGTTCGCGACTGTTAAACAGAGTCAAACCCTTTCCTCGATTCGGGATTCAAATCGGTGACTTGGGACACCATAAATCTCCCAAGTGGCGACTCTGAACTTCTTAATAAACGAATCCCGTTTCGATTGTCCTTTAATTGGAAAAACTCCTTTATTACGCCCTTACGGGGGTGTAGTAAGTAAAAAGGAGGTGTGACAATTGTTGGCCCTAATAAGTGTCAAGTCGATCCCTCGTCACTACTTCTTCGAGGTTAGACTGGATACTTACTAGGTACATATTGTTTATGTACTCATACTAAGCTTCTGTACTTAATCGTACAGGATCTGAGGCAGGTGCATCTAGTTATCCGCCAGGCGCGCATTCTTGATCTTGGACTGAGACTTCACGATGAGCTGCCCCCTTTCTAGCCGTTCAGCAGCATGGTAGAGTTTCTCTTTTGCTTGTACATGTCTATTCTATTCTAGCCAGTAGGATAGTCATCTTTTGTATATTCTGCTAGTTGCCCATACACTTGTGATACTAGATCTTGGCACATATTAGTAGACTTGATTTTGGGTTGTATTTCTATAATTATGATTTCTTCTAGTTGTTTCCGTTATTTATCAATGCTTTAAATTTAAGTAAAGTTAGATATTGGGATTGTTTAATAAAAATGAAAAGTCACTAGTTGATTAGTGTTGGCTTTCCTAACAACGGTGTTGGGCGCCATCACGACCTATAACGGATTTTGGGTCGTGACAATACTTTTTTAGAAAATGTAAGTACAATTATTTAAAAATAATAAAGTATATACATAAATAAATATCTATAATTAGTAATAATAATTTAAAATTTACATAAAAAATTATATAATTAACAACAAGTGCAATCAAATAAAATATGAGTTTGATAAGTCTAAGAAGTCAATTGATAAGTTTTGCTGCTATAACGAGGTAACAAATGATCTACTATTTGAGAATGCAGATTAATTTATATTTTAATCTTAGTTCTTTGAAAGTTAAATAATTCTTTAATTGTCACGACCCGAATTTTCCACCCTCGGGAGTCGTGATGGCGCCTACTAATGTGAGTTAGGCAAGCCAATTATTTGAATAATTTACCTTTTTACCCATTTTATATTCTTTAACAATTTCAAAGAAATATCATTTAAACACCGGAATTTAACATAAGCGGAAGAAAAACAATAGGCTATCTGAACATGAATATCTAATACAACTGTTTGAGTCTCGACTACCCAAAACTGGTGTCACAGTTTCACAGACGGTCTAAGAATACTACAAATAAAGGTCTGAAAGAAATAAATACAACACTGTCTCTCGAAATGCATGAAAGAAACAGGAATAGTAGATAGAAGGAGACGCATAGTCCTGCGGATGCCTGCGGGACTACCTCGGGTCGCCTGATGAACGAGAATCAGCAATCCCACTGCGGTCCGAAGTCTACAACACTGGGGTCTGCACAAAAGAGTGCAGACTGTAGTATTAGCACAACCGACCCCATGTGCTGGTAAGTGCCTAGCCTAACCTCGGCGAAGTAGTGACGAGGCTAGGACCAGGCTACCAAATAAGCCTGTGCAATTTAACTATATACAGCGGAAAAGAAGAACAGTAATATACGATCAAGTATGGGAGGGGGAAACATGCTGCGAGGAAACATCGAATAGTAATAGAAGAACAACAAATAAATATGAGGATCACCACAGTTCAATTGAAAATAGGAAGGGAAAATCATGCTACGGGGTACAACAAGTATCAACAGGAAATCAACAATTAAATGTAGAGAAACCGTAACTCAGTTATCAATAAAAATTAGGAAATCAAAGACAAGTGCACGGCATCACGCTTCGTGCAGTAAATAACCGTAAAGGACAACACAACTCAATTATCGGCAAGAATCAGGAAAATAAAGGACAAGTGCACGGCATCACCCTTCGTGCTTTTACTCTCGTCCTCACCATAAGAATAAATATAAATTGCACGGCATCACCCTTCGTGCTTTTATTCTTATCCTCAACATGAAATCAATATAATAGGCACAGAATGGTACATCGTGCGGCACGGCGTCACCCTTCGTGCTTTACACTCTTTCCTCACAATCATACATGGCATCACCCTTCGTGCTTTACACTCTTTCCTCACAAAAATAACGCACGGCATCGGCCTTCGTGCTTTAACTCTCTTCCTCACCCAAACAACAATCACAAACAATAGGGCAAGGGAAATAAATGAAATTGCAATAACAATCCCGGCAAGGAAACAATAATTCAACAACAAGTCCCAGCAAGGGAAATAACAATTAAAGCAACAGTAGCCCGGCAAGGGGGAAACATAATGGTCTCTTCTCTTTCTCACCTTTACTGCACAATTCACTTCACAACTCGAGCCAATGCTCTAAAGGTTCAATTATCACTTATACTTTCACAATTCACTTCACAACTCGAGCCAACGCTCCTTAATGTTAATAGGTCACAATTCCTTCCACAAACTTTACACTACAAATAGAAACCATCACCAAGGCGTGAAAGATACAACAAAGTCATGATAATCACAATATAAAGACTCACGGGCATGCTAGACGCCAACGCATAGATACTCGTCACCATGCCTATACGTCGTACTCAACATTTACCACATAGCAAATAGGACTCGACTCCTAATCCCTCAAGCTAAGGTTAGACCAAACATTTACCTCGATGCCACGAACACAATTCACGTTTCAATTATAGCTTTACCCCTTGATTCCACCACCAATTCGCTCGTATCTAGTCACAAGTTACTTTATTACATCAATAAACGCTAAATGAATCAATTCCGAAGGATGAAAATGAATTTTCCAAAGTTTTACCCAAAAAGTCAAAAATCGCCCCCGGGCCCACATGGTCAAAACCCGAGGTTCGAACCAAAACCCGATTACCCATTCCCCCACGAACTCAAATATATAATTTGTTTCGAAATCGGACCTCAAATCGAGGTCCAAATCCCCATTTTTTTGAAAAACCTAGGTTCTACCCCAAACACCCAATTTACCCCATGAAAATCATTGATTTGAAGTTGAAATCATGTTAAAAGATGTTAAGGATTGAAGAAAATTAGTTAAAACGACTTACAATTGATTTAGAGGAGAAGAAACCTTTCAAAAATCGGCTAAGTGTGTTTGTGTTTTGAGAGGATATGAAAATGGGTTAAAAATTCGGCTAAGTATAGAAGTTGCAGGTCTCAGATGTGGGAATTGCAAACACGAGTTCGCAATACGGGAATTTCGAAGGAGGGATCGCATTTGCGAAGTCGCATTTGCGACTGTAGGGGATTCAAGGCAGGCGTCGCATTTGCGACTGGAACTTCGCATTTGCGAAGAAAGCTGCCCAGGCCACCTCTCGCATTTGCGATACATGGCTCGCATTTGCGAGACATGCGAAGCCTGCAGGTTTGAAATATACCAGCATATCCTAAGTTAAAATTTTCACTCCGTGGCCTATCCAAAACTCACACGAGCCCTCGGCGCTCCAAACCAAATAAACACACAACCTCAAAAACATCCTACGGACTTAATCGTGCAATCAAATCACCAGAATAACATCATTAACATCGAATTAAACCTCAAGATCAATGAAATTTCTCAAAACTTCTTAAACATCAAATTTTGCATTTAAGGTCTGAATCACGTCAAATGGATTCCGTTTCTTACCAAACTTTACCGACAACACATATAAATCATATTGAACTTGTACCGGGCTCCGAAACCATAATACAGGCCCGATACCGCATGTTTCACATAACATTTCACTTTCAAAAACCTTTATATTTTTCAGAAAACAATTTCTTTCATAAATTCATTTCTCGGGCTTGGGACCTCGGAATTCGATTCCGAGCATACGTCCTATCCCATATTTTTCTACGGACCCTCCGGGATCGTCAAATCACGGGTCCGGGTCTGTTTACCCAAAATATTGACCGAAGTTAAATTAATTCATTTTATAGTCAAAATTTATCATTGTTTCACAGATTTTCATATATAGGCTTCCCGACTACGCGCCGGGACTGCGCACGCAAATCCAGGTGATGCTAAAAGAGGTTTTTAAGGCCTCGAAATGCAGAATTCAATTTAAAAACAAGTGTTGACCTTTTGGGTCATCACATCTTCCACCTCTAAAACAACCGCTCGTCCTCGAACGGACAGAAGAAGGAAGTACCTGAGTCTGGGAAAAGATGGGGATAACGGCTCCGCATATCGGACTCGGACTCCCAGGTCGATGCCTCAGTAGGCTGACCTCTCCCCTGAACACGAACAGAAGGAAAACTCTTCGATCTCAACTGACGAACCTGCCGGTCTAGAATAGCTACCGGCTCCTCCTCATAAGACAAGTCCTTGTCCAACTGGACAGTGCTGAAATCTAACACGTGGGATGGATCGCCGTGATACTTCCGAAGCATGGACACATGAAACACTGGATGCACGATTGATAAGCTCGGTGGCAAGGCAAGTCTATAAGCCACCTCTCCCACTCGATCAAGAATCTCAAACGGGCCAATGAACCTAGGGCTAAGCTTGTCCTTCTTCCCGAATCTCATCACGCCCTTCATAGGCGACACTCGAAGCAATACCCGCTCACCGACCATGAATGCCAAATCACGAACCTTACGGCCGGCATAGCTCTTTTGCCTGGACTGAGCTGTACGAAGCCTATCCTAAATAATCCTGACCTTGTCCAAGGCATCTTGAACCAGATCCGTACCCAACAACTGAGCCTCTACCGGCTCAAACCATCCAACCGGCGACCGACACTGCCTACCATACAAGGCCTCATAAGGAGCCATCTGGATACTCGACTGGTAGCTGTTGTTGTAGGAAAACTCTGCTAAAGGCAAAAACTGATCCCATGAGCCTCTAAAGTCAATGACACAAACTCGGAGCATATCCTCCAAAATCTGAATGGTCCGCTCGGACTGCCCGTCTGTCTGAGGATGAAACGCTGTGCTCAACTCAACCCGTGTGCCCAACTCTCGCTGAACTACTCTCCAGAAATGCGAGGTAAACTGCGTACCTCAGTCCTAAATGATAGACACGGGCACACCATGAAGGCGAACAATCTCCCGGATATAGATCTCAGCTAACCTCTCGGAAGAATAGGAGACTGCCACAGGAATGAAATGCGCTGACTTGGTCAGCCTATCAACAATAACCCACACTGCATCGAACTTTTTCTGAGTCCGTGGGAGTCCAGTAACGAAGTCCATAGTAATACGCTCCCACTTCCACTCAGGGATCTCAGTCTTCTGGAACAAACCACCAGGCCTCTGATGCTCGTATTTAACATGCTGACAATTCAAACACCGAGCCACATATGCAACGATATCCTTCTTCATTCTCCTCCACCAATAATGCTGCCGCAAATCCTGATACATCTTAGCGGCGCCCGGATGAATAGAGTACCGGGAGCTATGGGCCTCCTCTAAAATCAACTCTCGAAGACCATCCACATTAGGCAAACAAACTCGACCCTGCAATCTCAAAACTCCATCATCACCTAAGGTAACCTGCTTGGCACCTCCGTGCTGCACCGTGTCTCTAAGGACACACAAATGGGGATCATCATATTGCCGATCTCGGATACGCTCCAATAATGAAGAACGAGCGACTGTGCAAGCTAACACACGGCTGGGCTCAAAAACATCGAACCTCACGAACTGATTGGCCAAAGCCTGAACATCCAAAGCAAGCGGTCTCTCACTGACCGGGATATAAGCAAGACTGTCCATACTGGCTGACTTTCTACTCAAAGCATCAGCCACCACATTGGCCTTTCCCGGTTGATATAAGATGGTGATATCATAGTCTTTCAACAGCTCCAACCACCTCCTCTGCCTCAAATTCAACTCCTTTTGCTTGAACAAGTACTGCAGACTCTTGTGATCCGTGAACACCTCACATACCACACCATACAGATAATGCCTCCAAATCTTCAACGCGTGGACAATGGCTGCTAACTCCAAATCATGAACCGGATAGTTCTTCTCATGAATCTTCAACTACCGCGAAGCATAGGCAATGACCTTGCCATCCTGCATCAACACCGCACCAAGTCCAATGCGAGATGCATCACAATAAACCGTAAATGGCCCTGAACCTGCGGGCAAAACAAAAACTGGTGTCGTAGTCAAAGCTGTCTTGAGCTTCTGAAAGCTCGCCTCACAGTCATCCGACCATCTGAACTGGGCACCCTTCTGGGTCAACCTGGTCATCGGGGCTGCGATAGATGAAAACCCTTCTACAAACCGATGATAGTAGCCTGCCAATCCCAAGAAACTCTAAATCTCTGTAGCTGATGCTGGTCTAGGCCAGTTCTTGACTGCCTCAATCTTTTTCGGATCAACCTGGATACCCTCTCCTGATACAACATGACCCAGGAATGCAACTGAACTCAACCAGAACTCGCACTTTGAAAACTTAGCATACAACTGACTATCCCTCAAGGTCTGAAGAACCACTCTAAGATGTTGCTCGTGCTCCTCCCGGCTACGGGAATATATCAAAATATCATCAATGAAGACTATCACGAACGAATCCAAGTAAGGCCTGAACACTCGGTTCATCAAATCCATAAAAGCTTCTGGGGCATTCGTCAACTCGAATGACATCACCAAGAACTCATAATGCCCGTACCGAGTGCGGAAAGCTGTCTTAGGGACATCGGATGCCCGAATCCTCAACTGATGGTAGCCAGATCTCAAGTCAATCTTCGAAAATACCTTGGCACCCTGAAGCTGATCAAACAAATCATCAATCCTCGACAATGGATACTTATTCTTGATCATAACCTTGTTCAACTGCTGGTAATCAATACACATTCTCATCGATCCATCCTTCTTCTTAACAAACAACACCGGCGCACCCCAAGGTGAAACACTGGGTCTAATGAAACCCTTCTCAAGCAAGTCTTGCAACTGCTCCTTCAACTCTTTCAACTCAGGCGGGGCCATACGATACGGCGGGATAGAAATGGGCTGAGTGCCCGGAGCTAAATCAATGTAAAAGTCAATATCCCTGTCGGGTGGCATACCCAGCAGGTCTGAAGGGAATACCCCAGGAAACTCACGAACAACGGGCACAGACTCAATAGAAGGAACCTCAGCACTAGAATCACGAACATAGGCCAAATAGGCCAAACACCCCTTCTCGACCATACGTCGGGCCTTCACACAAGAGATAACACTGCGGGTAGAATGACCAGGAGTCCCTCTCTACTCTAAACGAGGTAAACCCGGTAAGGCTAAGGTCACAGTCTTGGCATGACAGTCCAAGATAGCGTGGTAAGGTGATAACCAGTCCATCCCTAATATGACATCGAAATCAACCATGTCCAGAAGAAGCAAATCTACGCGAGTCTCAAGACCCCCAATCACCACTATACATGTACAATGGACACGATCCACCACAATAGATCACCCACCGGGGTAGACACATAAACAGGGGCACTCAAAGAATCACTAGGCATGACCAGATACGACGCAAAATAAAACCGAAGCTTCTCTACTACAAACCAGAATAGTACCTGCACCTCCACCTCTAATACCTCTACCTCCACCTCTAGTATCTCTACCTCCACCTCTAATACCTCTACCTCCACCTCTAGTATCTCTACCTCCACCTCTAATACCTCTACCTCCACCTCTAGCTAACTGAGCGGGCTGGACGAGTCCCTAAATGAACCTCCTCACTCTCTCTCAGTGGGAAGTATCATGACGAGCCAAGTCGATGAATCTGATCTCGTACTGAGTAACAATCATAAAACCCTGCTGGAGACGCTCAAACTGCCTCCGATAGACCTCTCTCTGAGTGATGGGGAGAAACTTCTCCAGAAATAGCTGCGTGAACTGTTTTCAAGTCAAAGCTGATGACCTAACTGGTCTAGCCAAATAATAATCTCTCCAACAAGTCTTGGCGGATCCAGACAAGCGAAAAGTGGTAAAATCGACCCCATTGGTCTCCACGATCCCCATGTTCCTGAGAACCTCATGACAGCTGTCTAGATAATCTTGGGGATCCTCAGAAGATGCACCGCTGAAAGTAGTAGTGAAGAGCTTAGTGAACCTTATCCAACCTCCACAAAGCCTCCGAAGATGTAGCTGATCTATCACCAGTCTGTGCTACTGTTCGGCTGAAGAAGCGGTACGTGACCTCGCCATTCGCGAAAGGACAAGAGTAGAGGTTTCAATTTAGCATTGAGAGATCAAAATCGCACGACAGGAAAGAATAGATGTGAAGTTTTTTCCTAAGTCTGTAGCCTCTGTGGGATAAATACAGATGTCCCCGTACCGATTCCTCAGACTCTACTAAGCTTGTCTATGAACTGTGAGACCCATGTAACCTAGAGCTCTGATCACGATTCGGATTTTCCACCCTCAGGATTCGTGATGGCGCCTACTAATGTGAGCTAGGCAAGCGAATTATTTGAATAATTTACCTTTTTACCCATTTTATATTCTTTAACAATTTCGAAGAAATATCATTTAACAGCGGAATTTAACATAAGCGGAAGAAAAACAATAGGCTATCTGAACATGAATATCTAATACAATTGTTTGAGTCTCGACTACCCAGAACTGGTGTCACAGTTTCACAGACAGTCTAAGAATACTACAAATAAAGGCCTGAAAGAAATAAATACAACATTGTCTCTGGAAATGCAAGAAAGAAACAGGAATAGTAGATAGAAGGAGACGCCAAGGCCTGTGGACGCCTGCAAGACTACCTCGGGTCACCTGATGAACGAGAATCAGCAATCCCACTGCGGTCCGAAGTCTACAACACTGGGGTCTGCACAAAAGAGTGCAGAGTGTAGTATCAGCACAACCGACCCCATGTGCTGGTAAGTGCCGAGCCTAACCTCAGCGAAGTAGTGACGAGGCTAGGACCAGGCTACCAAATAAGCCTGTGCAATTTAACTATATACAGTGGAAAAGAAGAACAGTAATATACGGTCAAGTATGGGAGAGGGAAACATGCTGCGGGGAAACATCGAATAGTAATAGAAGAGAAACAAATAAATATGAGGATCACCACAGTTCAACTGAAAATAGGAAGGGAAAATCATGCTGCGGGGTACAACAAGTATCAACAGGAAACCAACAATTAAATGTAGAGAAATCGTAACTCAGTTATCAATAAGAATTAGGAAATCAAAGACAAGTGCACGACATCACCCTTCGTGCTTTAACACTCTCTCACTAAAACAGTACACGGCATCACCCTTCGTGCTTTACACTCTTCCTCACCCAAGCAACAATCACAAACAATGGGGCAATCTATAACATCGAAATAAAATCAAGTAACAACAGAAAATCGGTAAATAAACGTAAAGGACAACATAACTCAATTATCGACAAGAATCAGGAAAATCAAGGACAAGTGCACGACATCACCCTTCGTGCGTTACTCTCGTCCTCGCCATAAGAATCAATATAAATTGCACGGCATCACCCTTCGTGCTTTTACTCTTATCCTCACCATGAAATCAATATAATAGGCACGGAATGGTACATCGTGCGGCACGGCATCACCCTTCGTTCTTTACACTCTTTCCTCACAATTATACACGGCATCACCCATCGTGCTTTACACTCTTTTCTCACAAAAATAATGCACGTCATCACCCTTCGTGCTTTAACTCTCTTCCTCACCCAAACAACAATCACAGATAATAGGGCAAGGGAAATAAATGAAATTGCAATAACAATCCCGGCAAGGGAACAATAATTCAACAACAAGTCCCGGCAAGGGAAATAACCACTAAAGCAACAGTAGCCCGGCAAGGGGGTAACATAATGGTCTCTTCTCTTTCTCACTTTTACCGCACAATTCACTTCACAACTCGAGCCAATGCTCTAAAGGTTCAATTCTCACTTATACTTTCACAATTCACTTCACAACTCGAGCCAACGCTCCTCAATGTTCATAGGTCACAATTCCTTCCACAAACTTTACACAACAAATAGAAATTGTTGCGGCTAAACGCATACACAAGTATACGCGGTCGTCAAGTAATTAAGTGACTAAAAGTCGGATGTCGAACCCACGAGGACTTGTGATTAACTATTAACTAAATTAGACGATCCTAATTATCTAAACAAGAATTAAACCTAGAAATATTTGATTCTAAACTAATTAAATAAAGAAATATAAATAATGAACTTTAAACAGAGGAAGAGCAGATTTTTATGATATCAATGTAATGAAAACGATCTAGGGTTATGGGCTATCTAACAATCCTATTTTATTCTTCAATTGAATTGACTGGCTAACTTATCTAGCTTATTGGTTGACAGGGTTAATATTGCCCATAAGAATCTGTCGGGTTCTTACTCGCCTATTCAAGCTAACCTAACGCCTATATGTCTATGGAGTTAGAATCAACAAGAACGCATTTATAATTCCTGTAAATCAACCAAGCAAGGCAATTAGGTATATGTCTATCCTAACCGCGAATTCGTTCCCCGATGCCCAGGTTCAAGAACTTGCTCTACTCAATCCTATATGCAATTTAGAATTCCCACTTTCGAGTTCAATTCAAGATTCGTAGATAATATTCAATTGGTGATCAAACAATCAAATAATTAAGTGCAGGATTAAATAAATAAACCAATATGATAAACTAAGAAATCAAAATCAATATCTGGATAACAATAGTCATGAAAGAACCACAACCCTAGAACGTGAAGTTTAGCTCCACATAGACATGGTAGCAAAACAACAAATCATACGAAGAAACATAAAACTTACTAAGTTTGATGGAAGAAAAGATGGAACTTGATGAATTCGGCCTCCACGACGGCTCTATGCTTGTGTTTTTCTCTCAAAAACGTCCTCTCCCTCCAAAATAGGTTTAAGACCCCTTTTATACAAGTTAGGACCGTGTAGAGCCGAAATAACCTTGTCCTGAACAAAGTAGGAAAACCCCCGCAATACAGCGTCCAGGCCAGCGCCTAGCGCTGGTCCTGGCGCTGAAAACAGAATGTTTTCACGTTTTGCCTTCTTTCACTCTTTTGGTTTGAATTGTATTCTGCCTTGTTTTGTCTCCAACTTGGGGGGACAAAAACCAAAGGGTGTCCCCCCTTTTTTTATTATTTTAATTTTCTTTCTTTTTCTTTCGCGTTTTATTCAATTTTTCTCCAAATCTCTTCATCTTTAAATTATTTTATTTCTACACAGTTAAAACATAATATTAATCACAAAGTAATATAATTAACACTCAAAAAAATGATTAAAAAGGGCTAGAACATTAGGCAACAATGAAAATATATATGCATTTTTTGGCCGAACATCAACACCCCACACTTAGACTCTTGCTCGTCCTCGAGTAAGCATTAAAACCACTCTCAATAAATCAAGCCTAGAAACACCACTACTTCTATAGATACTAAAAATTAGGCCATATAGCAACTCAAACCATCATATATACACTTCCTCATCATCATGCAAGATATATAAGTCACATACAAACAACAAACTACTAACTTCCTAACCTCAGAGACGGACTCTAACTTACCAAATTTAAGCTCGCTCACCTACTCTGTCAAAGAAGCTAATAACATCACCTATCTATCATGAAACAAGTGCCCTCACAAGAATAAATAGTCCATACACTCAATTCAAAGAATGAATATAATTTAAGGACTTAGCATCAAAGAACAACTCTCGCACTCACAAACGAATTCACATGTATGCACAAAGAACCATAGGCTTGCCCATTATGTACATCTCTACTAATTAAGTATGCTCAAAATAGAATCAAATAGGACTTTAACGGGTTGTAATGTTGGCTTGGGGACGGGTAGGAGAACTATATAATAGTGACTTACACTTCCCTAAGCACTTTGCACTTTTAGACTTCATCACCCATTATTTTTTACACTTCACTTTATTCCATCCCTCTCTTCATCTATTGTTTCACAAGTATTTCCCTCATATCAAGAACGTTTCAATTTTTTTTTTCAAAGCAAATTTTTTTTTTCATTCCATTTTTCATGTCATATTCTTTTCAAGAAGGCCTTTTCATAACCTTTCATCTATCATTGGTCACCATTTTTTTACTTAACCATCCCATTCTTCAAACTTATCAATTAATATCACGGTCTAAGCAACAATGCTCAAGGAAGCAGGGTGCAAAAACTAGAGATTCAACAAAAGGATCAAGGCAAAAATATGGCTTCCAAACAAAAGGCTACAGGCACAAAGGGCTAACTAGTGGTACAATATCTGAAAAGGCTAAAATTCACAAGACATATCAAAGAAAGCCTATTATCATCTTCTAAACAGAGCAACTCTCTTATTTCGCTTCAATAACATGCAGGGCAAGTTCTAGACTAAGATGCAAAACATGGAATATATGTAAGAAATCCTCGTCCCACATGGCACAAGTATCAATCAAGATGGATCAATTCCACTCTAAGACAGACAGGATCATCGCGAACCACAAAAAGAATAAGTTATATACAGAGTCACAACCCTGAGCTTGGGTGTCAGAAAGTCTGCTATTTTATTCATTACTCAAGCACTCAGAGGAAAGTACGACTCAAGCTTAGGCCTAAATATGCTAGTATCAAACAAGTAACGAAAGTTTTTTTCTTCTCCCTCTTTTACTAGTCCTAAAAAAATCTAATCCTAAAAATAAAAAAATTTACCCGGTTCAAGCTATATCCCCTAAAAGAACTGATGCACAAAGAAAAACCAAGGGAGATTATTATCTAACTAAAACTAACTAGAAACAAAAATAAAATATTTTAATTTTTTTTATTGGACCTTAATCCCTCAAGAAGCCTGTCCACAAAATTCATCGTCGGGAAAAGTCCCAATTTTCTAAAAAAAAAAAATTCTTTTTTCATTTTTTTTTAATTTTATTTTTTAACACAAATAACTACACTAAGAAAAAGTACTACAACAAATCTAGGGTAGCATAGAAAATCACCCAGACAATCTCCTCACCCCACACTTAAAATTGTGTAATGTCCTCAATGCACTGAAAATAACAAGAGGGTAAAAGAAACTCCCTGGTAGGCCAAAGGCCGAAGAATTAGCAGCTCACGGGATACTCAGACTTCTCCTAGGTATGATCCCTTGTGCGGGTACCTCACACTTAGTTTCAGCCACCTGCACGCTTTTGCACATGCCTATTGGCTTTGACTCCATGCTCCTACTCCTACAAAATAAAACAACACAACAAAAATAATACAATAAGAAAAAAATCAAAAATAAAAAGAAAGCAATGAGCTGGGTTGCCTCCCAACAAGCGCCTAATTTAACGTCGCGGCATGACGTAAACCACTTTTTCCTCCACCTCGAACTTATGAATTGTACACCTAACATGGCATCCAGTCTGCGGCTATGCTCCAGTGGTGGGGCTACAATGATAACCAGGCCAAGTAATAATTTTTTCACTCTGCACTTCTTGGCCTTTAGATGAGGAATGTAATTTTTACTTTTTGGCACAACAAATTCAAGAATATAGGCACTCTCATCCTCACTTTTTGACTCCTCCATAGGCTCAGATGGCTTGATTAGTATCTCACTCTCTAAACACAATGTGGAAAAATGATTGGCATGAGGTCTAATGCGCCCTAACTCATGAATTTTACTACTATTTGCATCCCCATATTTACACATACTCAAGTCTCCCAAAGTAATGTTATCTACTCCCTCACATGACTCTAGAGCACTCTTCTCAATATTGGCATCCTCAACAAAAATATGGTCTAGTGATTGGTATTCTTGTTGTAACTCCTCAATTTGGTCTAGAAGATTTTTTTCAGCTTCACACAACTCACTATTAAATTGTTGGACGTTAAACGCATCAACCTTTGCACTCAAATCTGCATCTAAGTTATGTACAATCAAGCAAAAATTATCAATTTTATATGCAAGTTCATCTCTCTTCTTAGACCAATCATTCACCAACGTTGTTAGAAGACAACGTCGTTCCGCATATTCGCCTAATCGAGAATATCCATCCCAATGCCAACCCTTATTCCCATATTCAAATTCAGACCTCCCATAAATCCGGTCATGACAAGCCCAAAAAGACGGGCCATAAAAGTCTTTTGTCAACCATGCTTCTTCATCAATAACCTTACCTCCGGATATTTCATCCCCAGATGTCATGTTGAGAGAATTAGAAATACACTAAGAGAACGATCAAAATTGTTATAAAAATAAAAATATTTACAAAAAGAGAAAAAAAATCAAAACTTGTAAAGATAAAAGTAAAAGTCTAATATAGAAAAATAGTTAATTTCTAAGTCCCCGGCAACGGCGCCAAAAAAATTTGTTGCGGCCAAACGCACACGCAAGTATACGCGGCCGTCAAGTAATAAAGTGACTAAAAGTCGGATGTCGAACCCACGAGGACTTGTGATTAACTATTAACTAAATTAGACGATCCTAATTATCTAAACAAGAATTAAACCTAGAAATATTTGATTCTAAACTAATTAAATAAAGAAATATAAATAATGAACTTTAAACAGAGGAAGAGCAAATTTTCATGATATCAATGTAATGAAAACGATCTAGGGTTATGGACTATCTAACAATCATATTGTATTCTTCAATTGAATTGACTAACTAATTTATCTAGCTTATTGGTTGACAGGGTTAATATTGCTCATAAGAATCTGTCGAGTTCTTACTCGCCTATTCAAGCTAACCTAACACCTATATGTCTATGGAGTTAGAATCAACAAGAACGCATTTATAATTCCTGTAAATCAACCAAGCAAGGCAATTAGGTATATGTCTATCCTAACCGCGAATCCGTTCCCCGATGCCCAGGTTCAAGAACTTGCTCTACTCAATCCTATATGCAATCTAGAATTCCCACTTTCGAGTTCAATTCAAGATTCGTAGATAGTATTCAATTGGTGATCAAGCAATCAAATAATTAAGTGCAGGATTAAATAAATAAACCAATATGATAAACTAAGAAATCAAAATCAATATCCGAATAACAATAGTCATGAAAGAACCACAACCCTAGAATGTGAAGTTTAGCTCCATATAGACATGGTATCAAAACAACAAATCATACAAAGAAACATAAAAATTACTAAGTTTGACGGAAGAAAAGATGGAACTTGATGAATTCCGGCCTTCACGGCGGCTCTATGCTTGTGTTTTTCTCTCAAAAACACCCTCTCCCTCCAAAATAGGTTTAAGATCCCTTTTATACAAGTTAGGACCGTGTAGGGCCGAAATAACCTTGTCCCGAAAAAAGTAGAAAAAACCCCGCAATACAGCGTCCAGGCCAGCGCCTAGCGCTGGTCCTGGCGCTGAAAACAGAATATTTTCACGTTTTGCCTTCTTTCACTCTTTTGGTTTGAATTGTATTCTCCCTTGTTTTGTCTCCAACTTGGGGGGACAAAAACCAAAGGGTGTCCCCCTTTTTTTATTATTTTAATTTTCTTTTTTTTTCTTCCGTAATTTATTCAATTTTGCTCCAAATCTCTTCATCTTCAAAATTATTTTATTCCTACATAGTTAAAACATAATATTAAGCACAAAGTAATATAATTAACACTCAAAAAATGATTAAAAAGGGCTAAAACATGAGGCAACAATGGAGAAATATATGCATTTTTTGGCCGAACATCAGAAACCATCACCAAGGCGTGAAAGATACAACAAAGTCATGATAATCACAATATAAAGACTCATGGTCATGCTAGACACCAACGTATAGATACTCGTCACCATGCCTATACGTCGTACTCAACATTTACCACAAAGCAAATAGGACTCGACTCCTAACCCCTCAAGCTAAGGTTAGACCTAACACTTACCTCGATGCCACGAACACAATTCACGTTTCAATTATAGCTTTACCCCTTGATTCCACCACCAATTCGCTCGTATTTAATCACAAGTTACTTAATTACATCAATAAACGCTAAATGAATCAATTCCGAAGCATGAAAATAAATTTCCCAAAGTTTTACCCAAAAAGTCAAAAATCGCCCCCGGGCCCACATGGTCAAAACCCGAGGTTCGAACCAAAACCCGATTACCCATTCCACCACGAACTCAAATATATAATTTGTTTCGAAATCGGACCTCAAATCGAGGTCCAAATCTGTCACGACCCTAACCTCGATCGTGATGGCGCCCAACACACTGCTAGGCAAGCCCAACCAATTCAACAACCTTAACCCTTTTTATACAGCTCATGATTCAATTAATACAAATAATTACTAAGTCATAATACTGAAACTCTGAAATATAGTTAAAACATGCGGAAAACCCAAGTAGAAATACTACTACACAGCCCGAAGAATCCGGTGTCACAAGTCTGAGCCTCTAATACATGAGTATCAACCTACTACATATCGTTCTCTAGAAATGCGGAAATAAAGCAAATAAGATAGAAGGAAGATCAGGACTGCGAACGTCAAATGCAGCTACCTTGAAACTTCCAGATATGATGCTAGGTAGAGAAGTCCTCACACAGCCTCAGGTGTACCTGGATCTGCACGCAAGGTGCAGGGAGTAATGTGAGTACTCCAACCCAGTGAGTAATAAACATAAATAAAGGCTGAGAATAAGAAATCCTGAATAGGCACAAAGTAATTCTATAAATACAGCAACTTGAACCCAATAGTATAAAATCAGTAAAATTAGTGAAAATAATTATGGAAAATCCCACAACAGATAAATAATTAAATGACAATCAAATATGCAATGCAACACATAGACCGGTACTCTTCAGTACCCGCTGCGGCGTGCAGCAAGCTCCATTTATTTATCGTCGACGGCGCTCACTGGGGGTGTGCATACTCCGGGAGGGGCCCCTTACGGCCCAAGCGTAATAATAAGCCATATCGTGGCATCAATTAGGCCCTCGGCCTCATATGAATATCAATTTCATACCGCTGCGGCGCGCAGCCCGATCCCATACTCAGTCCAAAATCACATAAGCCTCTCGGGCACATTAATATAGAAATATTCAGCCCAAACTTCATTTAAAAATATTAATTAAGTTTCTAGTTTGAGAAAAGTGGCTGAGTTTGCAAAACAGTATTAAATTCTAGGACTGAGTTCAATGATATGTAGAAATGGTAAGAAACCAGTAACAACAATCCCTGAAGGATTTAATCAATTGGCACGAAGCCTAAATATAGCAATCAGCTCAATTAAAATAATAATAATAATAAGTGAATTTCAGTCAAATACGCAGTATATTCATCTACCGGGACGGACCAAGACACAATCTCCAACGGTGCTCTACCCCATGCTCGCTACCCGGCGTGCAAGTCACCTCAATATAGCACTACGATGTGCAAACACGGGTTTTTAACCCTCAGAACAACATTTACATCTATTACTCACCTCAAGCCGGCCAAAATCCTAGCTCGCTATGCCCTTGCCTCTCAAATCGACCTCCTCGCGCGTCGAATCTGACCAAAACCACAACGAATACGTCACATTATGCTATAGGATCAATACCCAATCGAAAATAATCGAAAAACATCAATAATCCCGAAATTGACGAAACCCGAGCCCCGGGCTCACTTCTCGAAACTCAGAAATTTTCACAAAAAAGTGTTCTTCATCTTCACCCGATTCCGTACGTATAAAGAATACCAAAATCGGAGTCCGTTTGACCCCTCAAATCGACCCCTAAAGGTCTCATAATCTCAGACCCCAAAATCCTATTTTTCAACTGTTTTTCATGAATTAAAGGCTGGGATAGTGCTCTACAATCACCCATAAACGAGTTTTAATAATCAAATCACTTACCTCTGTGATACTCACTGATTTTCTCTCTTAAAAATCGCCTCAGAAGCTTCTCCCCGTTCAAAAATTGGAAGAAAACTCGATCTGCTCATTATAGGTATACTGTTCACGCGTTTTACTGCTCCCAATGGATTCCTTGTGAAATTCTAATAAATTTAGACTTTTGAATCACTCAATTTGACCTTATAATGAAGGAGATATGTAGGTTTTAAGATTTGCAAATAGTGCAGGTTTTTAATACGCCGTCAGGGACAATTTCGTCATTAACCTGAAAATCTGGGCAACCTTGGTAAAATGGCCATAAAATCCTCATACGATGTCCAAATTCGACGATTCTTTTTGCTACGAGTCCGTAATTATGATACGGATCTAATGCTTCATTCAAAACAGTAACCGGAGCTCATTTGTTCAATATGATATTATTTATGCTTGAAGAAACGACGTCGAAGCATAAGAAAAACGAGCACAACGCAGCCCAAACCTATCCGAAACTCACCCGAGCTCCTCGGGACCGCATACAAACATACTGACACGTCACATATGATCATTCAGACTTAGTTGCACTCTCAAAACACCAAAATGAACATCAAAACACCAAATTTACATCGGATTGAAGCCTAAGTTCTTCTAAAACTTCCGAAACACGCATTTGATCAAAACCCCAACCAAATCACCTCCGAATAACCTGAAATTTTGCACACACATCCCAAATCACCTAACGAAGCTACAGCAAATCTCAGAATTCCATTCCGACCCTCGGATCAAAATCTCACCTATCAACCGGAATTCGCCAAAATACTAACTTCGCCAATTCAAGCCTAATTCTACACCGGACCTCCAAAATCACTTCCGATCACACTCCTATGTCACAAATCATCCCCCGAAGCTAACCGAATCGTCGGAATCCACATCCGAGCCCTCTAACTCATAGGTCAACATCCAGTTGACTTTTCCAAAACAAGCCCTCCTTAAAGAGACTAAGTGTCTCATTTCCTTCCAAAAATCAACCCAATTCAACTCGTTCACACAAGAAACTGATAATGAAGCATAACGAAGCAGGAAATGGGGGAAACGGAGCGGTTCTCACGGGACGACGGGTCGGGTCATCACATCCTCCCCAACTTAAACAAACGCTCGTCCTCGAGCGTACCCTAAGTTGTCCTAGAAGCCAACCAATAGCTGAATGACCTTACCAAGCATATACCCGAGGTGATCCCACGTCACCTATCACCCTATCTCGCATAGGTCCGATAACACAACATAGCTGAAATTTTACAATCCATCTAGTCCATAAACCATAGAACCACATTGCACCTTCTGAAATCATACACAAGATCAGAACCTCACATCTATACTCAGAATAAGCCCGAACCAGCTGTAATAACCCATACCTGCAACCTCAGGTGCAATCATATGATATACTACATAACCCAAACACTCGAAACGATAACTTCTATTCACAGTAGTTGCCCACAACACCCGAATACCAGTAGAAAACCTCTTATCAACTAAGGTCTTATTCCAACACTTTCATATACTGCCAACGATAAATGAAACACGCAATAAACTGTAACCATTTCTCAGATCAACCATTCTTGAAGCCACTTCCCTTTTGACTAATACCACAGCAGATTCCGAGCTGAACCTCGATATTATCCTTCCAACAAGCTGAAATCAATCCGTTCGTATTCATTAGTGACCCCAACGATCACCTCGAATCCAACACACCACTCTGGTGATATGACACCTCAATACAGGCCTAAGCCACAACTTGCATAATACGCGCTCCAATAAGAAACGGTCTGAACATACTCAAATCATGAAAAATAACTCAAACGAAAGAGTTGTACCTCAAGCTCATCAGTACCATCACAACACAAGGCTGAGACCCCGTCTCACATCATAGAAATAGAACACCTGAATCTACCCCGAAAGGTCATATCTCCACGTGGCCTCGCTACAATGCGCGATCCTATCCAAACACTGTTACACATGAAACATCTCAAGTCACTATGCTCAAAATCGACAGCCACGCACAATTTGATGTCTGGAACCAAAGAAATTCATTACACCCACGGTGAAACAAATAACATACGCCACGCAACCCGATAGGTCATAATCAATTCTCCATTTACCGAGCAACACCCAATTACTCTTCCCGCTCGACTTTTATTATGAATCCCCAATAGAACTGCACCACATATGCCCATAACCAACAAATCATAACATCTCACAACACCGAAAAGCAACTCATAGCTCTCCTCAGATCACTAACAAGCTCAATAACGATCGAATCAACCTATCCCTCAACAATACAATTCGGGGCCAACCAAGCCAACTCAAGCTAAACACGTATCCACATCGGCCTACCAACAAACTCATTACCAAGAAAGCCTAAAGTTGCTCCTTCCACTACTATAACTCCTACCGGAGCCGTACGATACGGTGCCCGGCACCAAATCAATATCGAAATCCACAACCTCTCCCGGCGACATGCCCAGCCACAAGAAACGCATCCGAAAAGTTCCTTAACACCGGAACAGAACCAATGGTAGAAACCTCTGCAGTGACATCCATCACGAAGGCCCAATTAAGAAAAGCAATCCTTCCCAGCCGTCCGCTGGGTCTTTGAAATATAAACCACTCTGCAAGAACATAATCCAATGCACCTCGCCACTCAACCCGTGGCATTTCCGGCATAGCCCGTAGCGCAATAGTTCAGAATCACCTAACACTAAGACAACCAGTCTGAATTTCAATATCACATCCAAAATCTAACATACCAGCAAATAAAGATCCACTCGAGCCTCCAAATCCCGATTGCCGCTAAACGGTGCCGAATACACATGATCCACAACCACGACATAGCCTGTACATGAGAACTCCCAGTCTCCAACTCCATATAGCACACGAATCATCATACATGATCCCAATTTTGCCGTCCGAACGCATACCACACCTTAAATACCCCATCACTCCACGATAGATACTTTAAAATTTCCTGTGCCACCAAGAAAACCCGAATACCACCAGTTGATCCAACAAGAAAATGCCGCAATAATACCGAAGTATCATCAGTTTAATCACATTACCCTTTTTCTGAGACATATACTCTCGTCAAATCGCTTCCTTAGCAGCACCATTTCCTTGATTATCTGAGGCTAGCCGTTGCCTAAGAGTTTTATGAACTTCTTTTCAGAACTGAACTGAAATCTCGTACACGCAAATCTCGATCCTCCACAACATACCGCATATACCATACCATCCAAGGATAGCAGGAAAACTTTTATCTCCCTTCCGAGCCACAGACATCTACGCACTTAACTAGTCAAGAACTTCCATTGATCCCATCTAGAAGAAAAATCATTACACATTCCATGTCTCTCATATTCGTAGAAAATGCACCTCTTCAACCACGGTAGAATCGACAAGAACTCTCTCAATTCCGTTTGCATAAATTAAACTGCCAGGACGGAATCCTTCTAACTCGACCAAGCTAAGCAAGCCATCAAAACCCAAGAGCATTGCTGCAAAATACTTGTAAGGGCTCATTGCCTCGAACACATACAAAGAATTAATCATATCCTTACCATACCGATTCGGTCTACTATCAAGCTATTCCATCTATCTAATTTCCCTTCTGATTCATCATCAACTTGATATTCCCCCTTGCTGTAGAACCACAGTTCCTCAACCCAGGCTCACTACACGAGACCCAAGCACAAGACCACACTGTCTAAGACCCATAAGCCACTGAATCCTCTCTCAAATATTCCCAGAAATACCACATTCCAAAATACTTTACTCTGAAGAACTTCCTGCGAATCTAAATCCGTTAACTTTACTTTCCAGATACTGATACATAGAATCCCATAATTAACATAAAAATACCACAAGTTTTTACCCTTTTTCCAATGCACAGTCTCTAACCACATACACAACCTTAAGACACCTGATTGTTACATGTAGAATCTTGAACACATTAAAACCATTCTCGAGAGTCATTTACTTCTTATTCAAACTGCAATTCACCTGATCAAACGAACATAACCACCCGTGCCTCATTAGCACTCTAACACCGCAGGATATGACCTCATCCCAATACAAACAAACATCTTCCTGCTCCATGCACCGAGCATTCTTTACCAACAACAGCTTAAGACATCCTGTGATTCTCACACATCTACGAAGCACCATATAACCTTTGTCAAAATTTTGCTTCACTCGTGCCATCCTCGGCTCAATTTCCGCAACCAGAACTGATTCGCCAGCATGCCTCAAACCGGAACCAACATAGCACATAACCGTACAATTAGCTAATCAATAGCAAACTCCCCAACTTGGCTCGAAGCCATAGATCAAAACACTCCCCAACAACTCATAACGCACATACTCCATTGCTGCCTTAATACCCATAGTGAGATTAAAAACTCAAAACTCCT
>NC_031989.1:64458228-64523595 GCF_001879085.1 Nicotiana attenuata
TAGGCAAGCCCGACCAATTCAACAACTTAACCCTTTTTATACAGCTCATGATTCAATTAACACAAATAATTACTAAGTCATAATACTGAAACTCTGAAATATAGTTAAAACATGCGGAAAACCCAAGTAGAAATACTACTACACAGCCCGAAGAATCCGGTGTCACAAGTCTGAGCCTCTAATACATGAGTATCAACCTACTACATATCGTTCTCTAGAAATGCGGAAATAAAGCAAATAAGATAGAAGGAAGATCAGGACTGCGAACGTCAAATGCAGCTACCTTGAAACTTCCAGATATGATGCTAGGCAGAGAAGTCCTCACACAGCCTCAGGTGTACCTGGATCTGCACGCAAGGTGCAGGGAGTAATGTGAGTACTCCAACCCAGTGAGTAATAAACATAAATAAAGGCTGAGAATAAAAAATCCTGAATAGGCACAAAGTAATTCTATAAATACAGCAACTTGAACCCAGTAGTATAAAATTAGTAAAATTAGTGAAAACAATTATGGAAAATCCCACAACAGATAAATAATTAAATGACAATCAAATATGCAATGCAACACATAGACCGGTACTCTTCAGTACCCGCTGCGGCGTGCAGCCCGCTCCATTTATTTATCGTCGACGGCGCTCACTGGGGGTGTGCAGACTCCGGGAGGGGCCCCTTACGGCCCAAGCGCAATAATAAGCCATATCGTGGCATCAACTAGGCCCTCGGCCTCATATCAATATCAATTTCATACCGCTGCGGCGCGCAGCCCGATCCCATACTCAGTCCAAAATCACATAAGCTTCCCGGGCACATTAATATAGAAATATTCAGCCCAAACTTCATTTAAAAATATTAATTAAGTTTCTAGTTTGAGAAAAGTGGCTGAGTTTGCAAAACAGTATTAAATTCTAGGACTGAGTTCAATGATATGTAGAAATGGTAAGAAACCAGTAACAACAATCCCTGAAGGATTTAATCAATTGGCACGAAGCCTAAATATAGCAATTAGCTCAATTAAAATAATAATAATAATAAGTGAATTTCAGTCAAATACGCAGTATATTCATCTACCGGGACAGACCAAGACACAATCCCCAACGGTGCTCTACCCCACGCTCGCTACCCGGCGTGCAAGTCACCTCAATATAGCACTACGATGTGCAAACACGGGTTTTCAAACCCTCAAAACAGCATTTACATCTATTACTCACCTCAAGCCGGCCAAAATCCTAGCTCGCTATGCCCTTGCCTCTCAAATCAACCTCCTCGCGCGTCGAATCTGACCAAAATCACAACGAATACGTCACATTATTCTATAGGATCAATACCCAATCGAAAATAATCAAAACATCTATAATCCCGAAACTGACGAAACCCGAGCCCCGGGCCCACTTCTCGAAACTCAAAAATTTTTACAGAAAAGTGTTCTTCATCTTCTCCCGATTCCGTACATATAAAGAACACCAAAAGCGGAGTCCGTTTGACCCCTCAAATCGACCCCTAAAGGTCTCATAATCTCAGGCCCCAAAATCCTATTTTTCAACTGTTTTTCATGAATTAAAGGCTGGGATTATGCTCTACAATCACCCATAAATGAGTTTTAATAATCAAATCACTTACCTCTGTGATACCCACTGATTTTCTCTCTTAAAAATCGCCTCAGAAGCTTCTTCCCGTTCAAAAATTGGAAGAAAACTCGATCTGCTCATTATAGGTATACTGTTCACGCGTTTTACTGCTCCCAATGGATTCCTTGTGAAATTCTAATAAATTTAGGCTTTTGAATCACTAAATTTGACCTTATAATGAAGGAGATTTGTAGGTTTTAAGATTTGCAAATAGTGCAGGTTTTTAATACGCCGTCAGGGGCAATTTCGTCATTAACCCGAAAATCTGGGCAACCTTGGTAAAATGGCCATAAAATCCTCATACGACGTCTAAATTCGACGATTCTTTTTTCTACGAGTCCATAATTACGATACGGATCTAATGCTTCATTCAAAACAGTAATCGGAGCTCATTTGTTCAATATGATATTATTTATGCTTGAAGAAACGACGTCGAAGCATAAGAAAAACGAGCACAATGCAGCCCAAACCTATCCGAAACTCAGCCGAGCTCCTCGGGACCGCATACGAACATACTAACACGTCACGTATGATCATTCAGACTTAGTTGCACTCTCAAAACACCAAAACTAACATCAAAACACCAAATTTACATCGGATTGAAGCCTAAGTTCTTCTAAAACTTCCGAAACACGCATTTGATCAAAACCCCAACCAAATCTCCTCATAATAACCTGAAATTTTGCACACACATCCCAAATAACCTAACGAAGCTACAGCAACTCTCGGAATTCCATTCCGACCCTCGGATCAAAATCTCACCTATCAACCGCGCCAAAATACTAACTTCGCCGATTCAAGCCTAATTCTACACCGGACCTCCAAAATCACTTCCGATCACACTCCTAAGTCACAAATCATCCCCCGAAGCTAACCGAATCGTCGGAATCCACATCCGAGCCCTCTAACTCATAGGTCAACATCCAGTTGACTTTTCCAAAACAAGCCCTCCTTAAAGAGACTAAGTGTCTCATTTCCTTCCGAAAATCAACCCAATTCAACTCGTTCACACAAGGCACTGATAATGAAGCATAACGAAGAAGGAAATGGGGGAAACGGAGCTGTTCTCACGGGACGACGGGTCGTGTCATCACAAAATCCCCATTTTTTTTTTTGAAAAACCTAGGTTCTACCCCAAACACCCAATTTCCTCCATGAAAACCATTGATTTGAAGTTGAAATCATGTTAAATGATGTTAAGGATTGAAGAAAATTAGTTAAAAATGACTTACAATTGATTTGGAGGAGAAGAAACCTTTGAAAAATCGCCTAAGTGTGTTTATGTTTTGAGAGGATATGAAAATGGGTTAAAAATTTCGGCTAAGTATAAAAGTTGCAGGTCTCAGATGTGGGAATTGCGAACAGGGGTTCGCAATTGCGAACCACGATCTCTGCTATTACGGGAATTGCGAAGGAGGGATCGCATTTGTGAAGTCGCATTTGCGACTGTAAGGGATTCAACACAGGCGTCGCATTTGCGACTGGAACTTCGCATTTGCGAAGAAAGCTGCCCAGGCCACCTCTCGCATTTGTGATACATGGCTCGCATTTGCGAGCTCGCATTGCGAAACCTGCAGGTCTGAAATATACCAGTATTTACTAAGTTAAAATTTTCACTCCGTGGCCTATCCAAAACTCACCCGAGCCTTCGGGGCTCCTAACCAAATATATACACAACCTCAAAAATATCCTACGGACTTATTCGTGCAATCAAATCACCAAAATAACATCATGAACATCGAATTAAACCTCAAGATCAATGAAATTTCTCAAAACTTCTTAAACATCAAATTTTGCATTTAAGGTCCGAATCACGTCAAATGGATTCCGTTTCTTACCAAACTTTACCGACAACACATATACATCATATTGAACCTGCACCGGACTCCGGAACCATAATACGGGCCTGATACCTCAGGTTTCACATAACATTTCACTTTCAAAAAACCTTTATATTTTTCAGAAAACAATTTCTTTCAAAAATTCATTTCTCGGGCTTGGGACCTCAGAATTCGATTCCGGCCATACGCCACAGTCCCATATTTTCCTACGGACCCTCTGGGACCGTCAAATCACGGGTCCGGGTCCGTTTACCCAAAATGTTGATCGAAGTCAAATTAATTCATTTTATAGTCAAATTTTCATATATAGGCTTTGCAGCTACGCGCTCGGACTGCGCACGTAAGTCGAGGTGATGCTAAAAGAGGTTTTTAAGGCCTCGAAATGCAGAATTCAATTTAAAAACAAGTGATGACCTTTTGGGTCATCACATTAATTTCATATTATTACTATTTTCTTTCATAATCATATACAATTACTATTTTCCTTTTTTTAAGAAAAATGTAATTGTTACATTTGACATTAACTTTTCATTACCTAATAGTGTTAGGACAACTCTTGTCATGATTTTTCGTAATCGGACAAAAAGATTCATCATTTTTTGTCCTGGCAACCATTTTCATTTATTCAAGCCAACTATTTTTATTTTCTTTATAATTTGAAGAAAATATAATCATTTAGCTACAAGATTTTTTGCGAATAATTTAATGCCCAAAAGGTTATTATTACTATAGCAAGTTTTAACTCGTGGCTAAAGCTAATAATTAGCTACCAAAATTTTACCATAGCCATAAATTTGTGGCTAGATTATTCCGTAATGAAAAATAATTGTAGTTACTAAGCCAACTATTACTAAAACAATTTAGGAATTGAAGCAAAAATATTTTATTTAGCTATAATATTTTGTTATAAATAATTTAGAATGGTTAAAAGGTTATTTTTTCTACACTAAGTTTCGGTTTGTGGCAAAAACTAACATTTAACTATAATATTTTGTATAGTAATAAATCTGTGGCTATATTATTTACCTATTGTAACCGTTTTTTTTATAACTTGAAGCAAATGCATTTTTTTAGCTGCAATATTTTGTTTCAAATAATTTATTGTAGCTAAAAGGTTACTATTGCTACCATAACTTTTAACGCGTACAAAATCTTATGATTAGCTACACAACTTTATTGTAGCAAAAAATTTGTAGCTATTTAGATAGTTATTGCTACGATTATTATCAATTATAGCAAAAATAAGGAATTAGCTTTATCAATTTAATTTTCGTGGTTAGCAAATTTTACGAATTTGTAAATAGCCAGGAGATTCTAATTTTTGTGGCCATTGTTAGGTATGAGCTACGATTTTTAAATTCATAGCTAAGATTTCGTAGCTATAAATACATTGTGTTGTAGTGGTTGTGTTGTAGTGTTCAATTTATAGAGCAAGTGTGAATTTGAAATTTATGAGTTCTAAAATAGAAGTCTTCTATTGATATTGTATATACAAAAATTGTGAAATCCTTTAATAACCTTTCTATATATAACAGCCTCGTTTGTTACGATATTTTTTTATTGCTATAGTAAAGTGCCATTATAGAGGACATATATTATAATATAATATAAAAATCCGTTCCAAAAAAAATATGGCTTTGATAATGAATAATTGTTATATAGAGATCTTGTTACAGAGACGTCTGACTGTACACGAGAAATTTGTGGTGTTGTGGTAAAAATGGCTCGTTTTGTGTTAGAGTACATATTTGAATCTCAAATATAACGATCTTGCATTGTTTGAAAGTCTCTTGCTACAAACTTTGGTTACATTACTGCAGAGAATTAAACTTAAAATAAAAGGAACAAGTTAAAAAAACTAAGGTACATATAGAACATGCATGGGGTTGGAGAACAGAAGAGAAATAAAGGAGTAGTTTAGTACTATACTTCTTTATCCGAAATAAACTTTATTTACAATTGTGACTTGTGATCAAGTTGTTGAAATTAGCAGCTAGGGTGAAATCTTTACGTACAAATATTGTGTGTACGTATGTCAAAGAGTGGATGAGATAAAGATGATCACACCATGTAACAGTACAATGATCATGATCCTGAACCCCATTTCTGGTCAGACCAAATTCTAGATAAGGTGAGTTTTTTTTTTAACAGTAAAATCTGGTACAGTCTTAGCTAGCGTTTGGCCACAGATTCTTAAATTTATTTTGAAAAATTTAATTTGGGTAAAGTTTGATTTGAAGATGAAAATGTATTTGGACATCATTTTTCAAAATACAATTCACTTTTTTTTTGTTGAAAAAATATGAAACATGACTTATACCGACAAGTTCTAAAAACTATCACAAATACCCAACAGTACCTTCATCAATAACATTCATTATATCATCGCAAACCATAGTCCTGAACATAAATAAATTTAGTACAAAATTATCATTTTTATAATGAACTATATAATACACTATCAGATGACCGAGAGGAGGAAGCAACATTGTTACAAAATAATAAATGGTGGGCTCTTTTAAAAATACAAAAGTTTGAGGCAATATTTAGAAAATGTAATTGAAATATTTTGGGGCTAGTTTTGGGATGAGGAATTTTCAGAAACCACTATTGTTTAGTGGCTATTAACTTCATATAGCTACCATATACATAATTATTTCCTATAGCTACTATTCAGTTGTTACGGTAGTGTATTCGCGCTGTTGTATTCATGAATACAACAGCAAAAAGCGCCTAAAAATCAGGGCAGGCCAGCTGTACGCGCATGTATTCACATGTATTCGTGATGTTGTATTCATGGATACAGCAGTAAAAAGCGCCTAAAATCAGGGCAGTCCAGCTTACGCGCATGTATTCACATGTATTCGCGCTATGTATTCATGAATACAACAGTAAAAAGTGCCTAAAATCAGGGCAGTCCAGCTGTACGCGCATGTATTCACATGTATTCACATGTATTCGCGCTGTTATATTCATGAATACAACAGTAAAAAGCGCCTAAAATCAGGGCAGTCCAGCTGTACGCGCATGTATTCGCGCTGCTGTATTCATGAATACAACAGTAAAAAGCGCCTAAAATTAGGGCAGTCTAGTTGTACACGCATGTATTCACATCTATTCGCGCCATGTATTCATGAATACAGTAACGACAATCACCTTAAAAATAGGTATGCCCAGCTGTCTAAGAGAGAGGAGAAACATACAACAACAACAACATACCCAGTATAATCCCACTTGTGGGGTCTGGGGAGAGTAGAGTGTACGCAGACCTTACCCCTACCCCGAAAAGGGTAGAGAGGCTGTTTCCGGGTGACTCTCGGCTCAACAGAAGGGACAATAATATC
Source organism: Nicotiana attenuata (assembly GCF_001879085.1). Classification (NCBI taxonomy): domain Eukaryota; kingdom Viridiplantae; phylum Streptophyta; class Magnoliopsida; order Solanales; family Solanaceae; genus Nicotiana; species Nicotiana attenuata. The sequence continues at coordinate 64,465,039 of NC_031989.1, forward strand.
AGAACAGAAACAAAAAAAAAGTCCTGTAACAAAAAAGATGTCAGAAAGAAAATAACAGCAATAAGTGAAAGGACAATAACACGAAACTATGCAAAACAACAATGTGAACACAACATAGAACTTTAACAAACCTAAACAAAACTCTATCAGACTAACCGGTACAAAGAGGGAAAAGAGAGAGGAAAAACATAAATATCGTATTTCATGCCTTATTTCATGTCTCAATGGTAGTATATGTCATAAATACTTATTTTGCTATAAAATATAAAAGGTAGCTATATGATTTTGGTTGATAATAAATAGGAGTATATCTTTGCTATAGGAGGTAAAATTTTCTTTTGGGATTTGGGTTTTGGGTTTTGAAAATTTGCCAAAATAAGGATAAAATTTATGAGCAAACATGCATTTGCCAAAAAAAAAAAACCCAAATAAATTTTGGCAAAATCTATGGCCAAATGGGTCCTTATTCTTCAATTAAACAATAAAGATTATCACAAATCCATGGGATAATTTGTTTGATCACGATTATATATAAGAGTGAAGGACACAGCTTATAATTGACATGATGTTTTATGTTATTAATGTATGTTATGTGTCTCGGCCAACAATTTAACACAAATTTCGTATTTCATAAAACCGAACGTTTGACGAATTATACCTAAATATGTAGTATATAGACTTCTTTTCTTGACAACTAAAAGTTTGAAAAAAATAAGGAACTTGTTGGGCTAAAATAGCCTAATGACACTCTTAATATGGTATGATATTCTTCGCTTTGGAACAAGCATATACGATTTTTCTCAAAAGGTCTCACACACCTTATATATAAATTACCAATCCTTTTAGCTACCAATGTGAAACTTTTTTCGCACACCCAATAGAATCAGCTAGGGTTCTTCACAAGAGTAACTTAGAATATTCAACTTGTTGATGTCTACTATTTGGAATTTCTTTTACTTTTGGCCTTAGCTGATAGAGAAACTCGATAAAGAGTTGTACCTTAGCTCCGAGGCGAAACTAGGAGGCGGAAGAGGTTCATCCAAATCATTTTTGCTGGAAAATTATGATATGTATATAAGGTTAAGTAAATTTTTGTATGTATATATATTAGATGATGAATTCTCTTTAACTTTTTTGCGTGTTTAGTTCTGCCTCGGCCCCTGCTAGCTAATAAGAAAATATGATAAAGTTGAAAATGGAAAGCCAATATGTTTCCAACTCTTTTCATGTGGTTCTGGTTAGAGATTTTGGTTTTTCGGAGATAACATCAAAATCCTTTTCACTTATCTAATTAAAGTAATGTATGCATATACAACATATATATTCGACCATTCATTTTAAGTCCAAGGACCACTTAGAAATTTCTAACGAGGTACTCTTTGTCATTGCTGCCTTCTTAAAATGGGAACTTTGCTTTCGCCTTGAGTTGTCTAGTGAGGCAAATTTCACTTTCATTACTTCTGGTTTTTCTCCTTAAACTTCCTATTGGTCTTGAAACTAAACATTCTGGTATAAAACCAGAAAGAAAAAGATGTACATATATATGCAACATGTCAACATTAGAACTAGGTGTGAGTAAGAGCATTTTCGACGAAACCGCCTTAAAGATAAGACGGCAATAAAAGTCAAATATTCAATCTAAGACAATTAATATTATGGACATGAGGCTTTTTCCATAGTGGGCTGCAAGATTATGATATTGATAGAGAAGGTGATAAGGAAGAAGAGGACAGAAAGAAGATGGCGCATTAAACTAATTATGTTCTATTTCGTTGAGCTTAGAGAGAGAATTAGTTATATTTACTCTATATCTGCATTAAACACATAATTTCAAAGATACATGGATAAAAGAACAACAACAATCCAGTATAATTCACAAGTAGGGTCTGGAGAGGGTAGTGTGTACGTAGACCTTACCCCAACCCTTGGAGTAGAGAGACGGCTTCTGAAACACCCTCGTCTCAAGAAGATGCAAAGAAACAATAGAACAGTAACAACCACAAATGTCAGAAAGATAATACCAGCACCTAAGGACCAGAAAAATAGATGGAAAAAGCAATAGCAATATCCAGCAACAATGGCAAAATACTAGGAAACTAGAGCGGAAAAATAGTATGAAAACAATATGTACTACTAGCAGTCTAAGACAAGACACGAAGTAGAAAAAATGCCACTACCTACTAACCTTTAACCCTAATGTTTTACCTCCATACCTTCCTATCAAGGGCATGTCTTCGGTAAAGCTGGAGTTGTGCCATGTCCTGCCTGATCATCTCTCCCCAATACTTCTTAGGCTGCTCTCTACCTCTTCTCATACCTGCCAAGGTCAACCGCTCACACCTCCTTACGGGTGCATCTAGTCTTCTCCTTTGCACGTGTCAGAACCATCTAAGCCTCGCTTCCGTGTTTTGTCTTCCATGGAGGCCATACCCACCTTTACCGGAATATTTACATTCCTAATCTTATGGACGAAGTTGTACGCTTCTTTGGATGCTTGTTATGTATTGTATTGTATCGTATTGCACTCTATTATTATTTTGATAACTACAATATTTGGATAGATTGTATGGTTTTCGATCGTTGCATAATGTCACACAACAATAATTTTGTGACGCCCTAGGCGAAAGGGTCATATTGACAAGAGGGGTGGATATAATACCCCAGACTTTAAACAAAGTCCTATATCGGCAAAAACACACGAGAGATGCAACACTCGTTTTAAAAGCCGGAATTGAAAACGATTTCGAAAGTCAAGTTTTTCTACAAAATGAAACGCGACTGCAATCAAGGATACCTTAACTGGTCTTTCTTCTGAAAATTGATACATGATTTGAAACCGGTTTTTAAGGTATACCTCAACCCATTTTTCCAATAATCCTTACTATGCTAAAGTTATACAAATAGCCATATCATTTTAAATGGAAAGCATTTCAAAGTTAGCCGTTATTTACAAAGTTTACAAACATAAGCATTATGGAAATACTTTCTAAAGTTCTTTCACCATGTAGATATAAACATTTTAGACTTTAATAAACCTATACTCTTTTCAAATGCATATACTACCCTTCTTTCAAAACAATAAGTTTTAAACGTGCATAGAGCAAGCCATACACATTTAAGCACTAACTAAGTAGAGTATAAACGCTTAATTCCCTAAACCTAGTCCAAGTCCCATGGGTGAAAACGGGCGGGCCGGGTCGGGTCGGATATGAGCGAGTCGAAAATGGATAATTTAAAAAACGAATAAATTATCCGACCCGCCCATATTTAATACTGATAAAAACGAGTTACCGGCAGATAATATGGATATCCATATTTTCCATGGCTTCTTAAATATTATCACTTTTGGGAGAATTCCTAGTCTTCCAAACTTGAGGAACCCTCAATTTGAGGCTTTACAAATGTAAAGTTAAAACCATTAGTTATCCATTGGTCATCCATATGGTTATCCATTTTCTAAGTAGATAATATGGTTCTTATCCATATTTGATCCGTTTTTAAAAAGTTCATTATTATCCATCCCATTTTTTAATGAATAATATGGGTGGATAACTATTTTCTTTTAACCATTTTGCCACCTCTACTAAGTCTTATGGAGCTACCTTAGATAGATTCTAGGGGGTGCCTAACACCTTCCCCTTAGAAGAACAAGAACCCTTACCCAAATCTCACCAGTTAGCAAATTAATAGGATAATAATTTAATAACTGAATAGGTACCCTAGTATACCTTTAAATATTAGGTGGTGACTCTCTTTCATCATCAACAGGGAAACCACTAGTTGAATCTTGTGTTGACTCGTGTAAAATAGGGTGCAACACCTGTCAATGCTTGTTTCAATTCCGTCATCACCCGATCTCGTCTCGAGAGGTGATCCATGATTGTTCTCTGTTGTTCCCTTAGGAGTTTGACCATTTTTACGACATGTTCCTTCTCCGCATCATCAGGAGTTGGTTCCCGCACATGACGGGATACTATCCTTCATGAACCGGGGTTGTTTCTTCACCTTCATTACGGGTGTCGCTAATTGAGTCATCACGCTGGGATAATTCTTCACGTTCAATGCCTGGTTCAATGTTGTATACGTTGTTGACATCATTAGCTGCCATATCTAATTTTTCCTAAAGAAAGAATTGAAACTTGTTAGTAATAAATGTATGGATCAAAGCAATTATGCAACTATCTATACCCCACGGTGGGCGTCAATCTGTTTACCCGCAAAATAGTACAGTTGAATTTGTAACGTGGTTTATAGACAAGCGAATCTATTTGACCCTAAAAACGATAAAGAAATAATACTGAAATTAAGATTTAGCAATTAAAATTAAAGAAGATAACAAGCCTAGTTCCGAACTCAGCCTTACCGAGAAGCAATGATGAAGCTATTAAATTGAGAGCTAAATAGTAAAGTATGAGAGCAAAATAATATAGCTTTTGCGTACAGAGTGTTTCATGTCCCTATAATGGCTGTTAACCCTACTATCTATGGTTCTACCTAGGAAAACAAGATCCTAGGATCAAGCTCCTCTTTAAATGATAATAAAAGGGCTTAACAACAGGCCTTGAATGCCAATATTTCTGTAACGGCTGCTCATTTAACGTTATCAAATATTCCCTCATTGAATGTTGTTCGACGGCGAATCTTTGAATTTCTACTGCCGACTACGTACCCTTCAGAATCCATTCGGTACCGGTCACACACGCCACATTCGGTACTAGTTGTTTCCTAACTCTTCTGTTGTCTATCTTCAGCTCCACGTGTCATCTTACCATTTGGCCACCTATTGTCATCTAATTTTACTCCATACAGTTACATTGTATTATATTCAAAAAAAAATTAATAGTAATGATATTCCAAATGATGATTAACATAGTAGAGATGATGATTAAACCCAGTCTTGTACGAGAATGATAGGATTTGGTGAAGTCATAATCTAAAATTAACTGTAAAAGCGATACAAACCGAAAAGGTGGGAACTAAAAACAAGAAGTGCAGACAGGTCAACTTTGAAAATTATGTGTTGCATCCATATTAAATGCACATAAGAGCTATTTATTACTTATGATTAAAGTAACAACCGACTTTCCTTTTGTCCACAGGTAGAGGGGGAGTCGTGTTACGTTGTTTTCTTGATAAGTCAAGTGGTCAATTAATGGGTTCAAATTTAACATAAGAGAGAGTTGAGTGGGCAAAAAGTAACAAAGTACTGAAAAGAAGATAGAAGAGGAAAGGATAGCCAGGCAATGCAGAAATTTCATATGTTATTTACACCGAGAATGATGTGACAACGTTGATGTGAGTCTTCATTAATTCATTAATATAACATAAATTATACTATGTCATTTTGTAGAAGAATCTTCCTTATATAAGTTTATTTAACGGTAAAGTTATTTCTGTTAATCTATAGGTTACGGGTTCGAACTGTGGAATCACTCATTGCTATCTGTATCAAGACAGACTGCCTACGTCATAATTAACTCTTTGACGTTTTCCGAATTCTATGTGAATACGAAATGTTTCGTGCACCGGGTTGCACTGAACAAGTGACATTGATTTGGAGTTTCTAGTGACATTGAAGTTAGACTCACAACTTTTCGCCGTAGATCTAAACAATCAGTGCTCAAACTTAGAGGTTTGAGTTCCATGTTACAATGATAATGAAAACCTAAACTGCTTGTTGAAAGCGTATTAAATCTCTGTTTAAGAGTAATGAAGCATAAGCTACTATACATATATAACTTTCTGTATCTCATATTATAAGCTACTCTCAAGATGGTGTAACCAATTCTGTTCACTCAGCACAATCCTGGCGTGCAATTATTAGAACTATTTGAGATTATTTAGGAGAAAATGATAATGTGTAGTCGCTCTCAAAATAATAGTCGGAAAATGTATATTTTTGATATATATATATTCTGTATTTTATATACAAAATTATATAAATATTATACACTTTTTCGGCTACTGAACGTAAATAGTTTCTGACGTGGGATAAAAGTGATAATACCTGTCACACCTCCTTTTTCCCGAGGGGATAGAGATTTTTCCAATTTAAGTGACATTATTCGAAATGAGATTATTTATTTAATTTCAGAGTCGCCACTAGGAATAATTATGGTGTCCCAAGTCACCGATTTATTTTAAATCCCAAATCGAGGAAATTTGGCTCTGTTTTAGAGTCTGCGAAAATCAGAAGACCGGGTAAGGAAATCTGTTAATCCGGGAGAAGGTGCTAGGCACTCCCGAATTCCGTGGTTTTAGCACGGTCGCTTAATCATACCTGGCTTAATTAGAATTATTTAATTACTCATTTTAAGAAACCTATGTACATTTTACCTTTTACCGCTTTTAATTATGATGTTTACGGATTTAATCTTTGAAACGGACTACATGTGTGTAAGTCCGCTTAATTTGGGGCGTTAAAGTCATGTCACACGTACGTGTACATAATTGATCACGCTTTATTAATTTTAAGATTGTTTGGCCGAAGTTGCGCGAAAGCATACCTCAATTTAATTTTGAAAATCGTAACTATGTCACGCGAGAACGTGTACACAATCACGGTAATTTAATTAAATGCGTGCCAAAAAGAAACATTTCTACGAATGTTTGTGATTTAATTCCTATTCTAATTTGTGATTATCAGTAAGTCCTAATTTACGAAAAAAGAACTCTTTGTAAGATCGATTCTTGCATTTTGACCAAATCCACTTTTTGACTAAGGGAAGGGAAATCGAAGGGGATAGCTCATAAAATGACATAATGAAGCAATTATTCAAGTGGACCGAATTAATTTGACTGTCAGCATCTATTGTTTAAAGACAAACAAGTTATGAAATTCTAATAAGGTATTGTTACTGCATTAACTGAATACAAACAAATGTGAGCTCAATTCCATTAAAATTGGCGAAAGACCTTTAATGGGCTAAGCAAATTGCATGTAAATTTTAAATGAGGCCCAGATGTGCTAACCCTTGTTAAAAACATCAGCACATAAAATGGGCTCGAAATTGAGCCCAAATAGATGGAAACTCCAATAGCTACTGGAGATGGGATTTTTGAACTTGCCAGACATATCCCAACAAGATTAACACACCAGGCTCAGATAAAAGGCAAGAGATGATCATTTTAAAAGAAATGAACACACAATTGCACGAATCAGGAAAATATAGAGCCAATTTATACATCAAAGATTTACAAGTTCTGAATCATAGATTCAATCAATCTAACTACGCTTCATAAATGATGACATAGATCATAAAAATAGAACACAATGACAATTGAATTAGGTAAAGAACTTTTGGCATGAGATCAACACTCCACTGTACTGAGTACACACATATTTCTGGTGTCCACTTCTTTGCTTCAATATCTATTGGTTTAGCCAAATCAGTTACCAGCTGAAACCTGAATTAGAGTTTTGTGTGTAGTCACCATTGAGGCTTTCCAGCTATCATTAGTCACTACTGATAAAATTTTACAACTTAAACAAATAGCTTACCAAAGGTAAGTAAGTTATCATAGCCTCTAATTCTAACTGATAACGAACTAGAAACTTCATGGCTAAAGAATAAATTGTACAGATGAGCAACTTCATACAGATTTGCAAATAACTTCAGCTAAACAAATTTCAATCACTATTTAACATGATGCACGCAGTAACATAACTCATATCCAAAACTGCATTCTAACAACAACCAAACAAACACAACTTGATAAACACCAAACATTAGTCATAATACTGAAACTTGAGAGGGCAAAAAACACCTTCAAACAAACTGAAATTTACATTATCTAAACAGGGGTAATACTTCAGTAGCAGCAAAAAACAAAAAAATAAATCTGTGAACTTGGTGATAAGAGCAAGAAACCAAACAGTAGCAGAAAAATAACAGGACTAAAGAAACAGCCAGCAAATGAAGCTAAAGAGCACCCAGCTTCAAGAACCCAGAAAATTTTTCCACTTAGTGATGAAGATGAATGTGATTTCTGAAAATATAGTCAATCTTTGTGTAAAAGCCATCTCCAAATGAAGAAAAAAAGTGTAAATTTTCAGAGTGTTTTTCTATGAGTGAAGTCTGCTTCTATAGGGAATGTGAGGCCTCTTTTATAGAGTGTAAGTGTGTGCCTTTGTGTGGAAAAAATCAGAGAGGTGTGAGGGAATATTGTCAGTTGAAATTTAGGGATAGGGCATCTTTTTTGCAACATAAATGGACAGTTGTCCTATTTCTAGAAGTTTGCATATTTTTTCACTCTTTAAACTTCTGAAAATTCATTCATTTTAACCCAAAAACTGTCTTAATTCATTTATGTTATTGCATTTTAATCCCTTCTAGATGATTCCTACACAAATATCTCAAAACTCCTTATTTTATGATTTCGTTTGGACCCTCTAAGGTTTCTGTTATTACCCTTTCAACCCTTTTAATTTCAATTGACATTCAAAATCAGCAATCAAACAATCAAAAACCAAATAACAGATCAAATGAAATAGAAACAAACGATTAATTCACCTAACTAGATTACTGAACTAATTGATTCAATTAATCTAAACACATGCAATTAAACTAAACAATCATGCAATTAACTGACAAATAAATCATGCAAAAGCAGAAACAAAACAAAATTGATGCCTAGTTCGACAAGTAAACTATTCTAGTTGTCCGAACTAATCTAAAATTGATTAAACTAATATTATATTTTTATACTAAATTACTGAGTAATTAAACCTCTTAATCATTAGGGAAAACAATCTGAAGGAGAAATTGAGAAGGAACAGAAGGGTCGTTTGGTTGAAAAGAAAAACAAGGAAGAAGAAAAAGAAAGGAAAAGAAGAAAAATGAAATAGAGTGGAGGAATTACCTACTGGTCTTCCGAGGACTGACGATGAAACTCCGGCCAAACTCCAGTGTCTTCGACACGAACTGAAATTAACATCAATCGATTGTTCTCGTTGAAAACAATCGATTAATCTGATTTTTAGCTTGAATCGAGCCTTGAAGCTTGAAGAATCAAAAGAAAAAGAACCTAGGGTTTAACGGGGGGTCTTAGATCTGAAATTGGTGAAGATATGTGGAGATTTTGAGGAAATTAATGGTGGGATGAGGTTTAAGAGGGTGTGGGGAGTATATGGTGTAACTTTGTGCGGGTTTAGAGTGCCGCCGCCGCCATAGGCGATTTCCGGCGGACGGTGAAGATGAGAGAGATAGGTTTAGGGGAGTCTCCAGGGTTTGGGCGGGATTCCGGACAGTAATAAGGGATTTGAGAGATCAGTTCGGAGCTGTTGGATTAAAGGTTTTGAACGGCTCAGATCCAACGTCTACAAAACGGCATCATTTGGTTAAAAACGGGACTGGACCGGATTTTTGGGTAGTGGGGATTGGGCTAGTGGCTTTTGGTTTTAAAAAGGGAAATTGGGCCATTAAAATGGTTTTGGCCCAATTTTGGCAACAAAGCTTTTCTTTCATGTTTTCTTTTCTTTGTTTTCTTTTCTTTTCTTTGATTTTAAATTCTACTTAAATTAATTAAAATCCTAAATTAAGTCCTAAATCAATCTAATTTGTAAAATTAAACTAATTATATATTTATACTATTTACATAATTAATTAATCTTAAATTAATGAAAGAAAATTACTAATTTAACACTAAAAGCTAAAAATGTAAAAATAAATATTATTTTTTGTGATTTTTATTTTACTAATGTAGTCAACTTATGCAATTAGATTCTAAATGCAATTAAAACCTACAAATGCTATCTAATGATGATTTGAACATTTTGGGTATTTTTCTATGATTTTAAAAAAATTTAAAAATGTATGAAAAATGCAATTAAATGCAAATAATTACCAAAAATTCCTAAAATATATTAAAAAAAAGTTAAAAACAATTAAGAAAATTTATTTATTGATCTTGTGGGAGTATTTTTGATGAGGCAAAAATTACGTGCTCATAGCTGCCCCTCTTTGCTCGGAAACATGAAGAGTTTTCGGGCAAAGAAAAAGTGAGAAATCATGAATAATTTTTGGCCGTTTGATACTCCATGGGAAGCATTTTGAAAAAGTTTGACCGAACCTTGCTTCGGAGGTTGCCTACATATCCTTGGTTGTAAAGGAATCAGGTCAGTGTAGTTCTGGAACTTCTGGTAGCTGGGACTACCGAGAAGTTGTGATTTCACTGCTGTTGCGGCTGTTGTTACTGTTACTGAACTCCTTATTACACCAAAATCAAAATGAAAAAGACTAACTAAGCCTATCAGCTACGAGTTACAAGATTCCTATCTATAAATCTTCTGAAGCTTGATCTTGAGTCTTGGCTGGTTCTTCATGCAGACTCTGATCTAAATCTTGATGCTTGTTAGCTGCAAGTGCTGGTTCATTCTTCCTCAACTTTTCGGATCAAGGCGGGACATGCAAAGCTTGTGACTTCAATCATTTCTTGAGCGGTCCACATCTTTTCTCCGCTTCTGCACTTTGAGTTCACTTCTTTTTCTTTTCTTCTTTTTCTTTTATTCTGGATTGAGACTTCTTCTTTTGGTCGTCTCGAACCTGTGTCTCGAGGTATAACCTGCTCAGACACCAAAATAAACAAGCGAACAGAATTTTTCTGTCCCAGTTTTCACTAGAAAGATTTCGTGAGTTATTTGTAACCAAAACTCTATACTACTTCATTATTGAAAGCAATAAAAGTCAGGATTGTGTATCCTTGGAAAAAGAGATTATGGAGTGGAGAACCTATATCTAATAAAATAAAATCAACTAGGGAGTGGAGACCCTATGTTGGAATCAACTACGGAGTGGAGACCCTATGTTGGAAAATCATCAACAAGGGAGTGGAGACCCTATGTTGGCATCAACTAGGGAGTGGAGACACTATGTTGGAAAATCATCAACTAGGGAGTGGAGACCCTATGTTGGAAAATCATCAACTAGGGAGTGGAGACCCTATGTTGGAAAATCATCAACTAGGGAGTGGAGACCCTATGTTGGCATCAACTAGGGAGTGGAGACACTATGTTGGAAAATCATCAACTAGGGAGTGGAGACCCTATGTTGGAAAATCATCAACTAGGGAGTGGAGACACTATGTTGGAAAATCATTAGCTAGGGAGTGGAGACCCTATGTTGGAAAATCATCAACTAGGGAGTGGAGACCCTATGTTGGAAAATCATCAACTAGGGAGTGGAGACCCTATGTTTGTGATTTAATTCCTATTCTAATTTGTGATTATCAGTAAAGTCCTAATTTACGAAAAAAGAACTCTTTGTAAGATCGATTCTTGCATTTTGACCAAATCCACTTTTTGACTAAGGGAAGGGAAATCGAAGGGGATAGCTCATAAAATGACATAATGAAGCAATTATTCAAGTGGACCGAATTAATTTGACTGTCAGCATCTATTGTTTAAAGACAAACAAGTTATGAAATTCTAATAAGGTATTGTTACTGCATTAACTGAATACAAACAAATGTGAGCTCAATTCCATTAAAATTGGCGAAAGACCTTTAATGGGCTAAGCAAATTGCATGTAAATTTTAAATGAGGCCCAGATGTGCTAACCCTTGTTAAAAACATCAGCACATAAAATGGGCTCGAAATTGAGCCCAAATAGATGGAAACTCCAATAGCTACTGGAGATGGGATTTTTGAACTTGCCAGACATATCCCAACAAGATTAACACACCAGGCTCAGATAAAAGGCAAGAGATGATCATTTTAAAAGAAATGAACACACAATTGCACGAATCAGGAAAATATAGAGCCAATTTATACATCAAAGATTTACAAGTTCTGAATCATAGATTCAATCAATCTAACTACGCTTCATAAATGATGACATAGATCATAAAAATAGAACACAATGACAATTGAATTAGGTAAAGAACTTTTGGCATGAGATCAACACTCCACTGTACTGAGTACACACATATTTCTGGTGTCCACTTCTTTGCTTCAATATCTATTGGTTTAGCCAAATCAGTTACCAGCTGAAACCTGAATTAGAGTTTTGTGTGTAGTCACCATTGAGGCTTTCCAGCTATCATTAGTCACTACTGATAAAATTTTACAACTTAAACAAATAGCTTACCAAAGGTAAGTAAGTTATCATAGCCTCTAATTCTAACTGATAACGAACTAGAAACTTCATGGCTAAAGAATAAATTGTACAGATGAGCAACTTCATACAGATTTGCAAATAACTTCAGCTAAACAAATTTCAATCACTATTTAACATGATGCACGCAGTAACATAACTCATATCCAAAACTGCATTCTAACAACAACCAAACAAACACAACTTGATAAACACCAAACATTAGTCATAATACTGAAACTTGAGAGGGCAAAAAACACCTTCAAACAAACTGAAATTTACATTATCTAAACAGGGGTAATACTTCAGTAGCAGCAAAAAACAAAAAAATAAATCTGTGAACTTGGTGATAAGAGCAAGAAACCAAACAGTAGCAGAAAAATAACAGGACTAAAGAAACAGCCAGCAAATGAAGCTAAAGAGCACCCAGCTTCAAGAACCCAGAAAATTTTTCCACTTAGTGATGAAGATGAATGTGATTTCTGAAAATATAGTCAATCTTTGTGTAAAAGCCATCTCCAAATGAAGAAAAAAAGTGTAAATTTTCAGAGTGTTTTTCTATGAGTGAAGTCTGCTTCTATAGGGAATGTGAGGCCTCTTTTATAGAGTGTAAGTGTGTGCCTTTGTGTGGAAAAAATCAGAGAGGTGTGAGGGAATATTGTCAGTTGAAATTTAGGGATAGGGCATCTTTTTTGCAACATAAATGGACAGTTGTCCTATTTCTAGAAGTTTGCATATTTTTTCACTCTTTAAACTTCTGAAAATTCATTCATTTTAACCCAAAAACTGTCTTAATTCATTTATGTTATTGCATTTTAATCCCTTCTAGATGATTCCTACACAAATATCTCAAAACTCCTTATTTTATGATTTCGTTTGGACCCTCTAAGGTTTCTGTTATTACCCTTTCAACCCTTTTAATTTCAATTGACATTCAAAATCAGCAATCAAACAATCAAAAACCAAATAACAGATCAAATGAAATAGAAACAAACGATTAATTCACCTAACTAGATTACTGAACTAATTGATTCAATTAATCTAAACACATGCAATTAAACTAAACAATCATGCAATTAACTGACAAATAAATCATGCAAAAGCAGAAACAAAACAAAATTGATGCCTAGTTCGACAAGTAAACTATTCTAGTTGTCCGAACTAATCTAAAATTGATTAAACTAATATTATATTTTTATACTAAATTACTGAGTAATTAAACCTCTTAATCATTAGGGAAAACAATCTGAAGGAGAAATTGAGAAGGAACAGAAGGGTCGTTTGGTTGAAAAGAAAAACAAGGAAGAAGAAAAAGAAAGGAAAAGAAGAAAAATGAAATAGAGTGGAGGAATTACCTACTGGTCTTCCGAGGACTGACGATGAAACTCCGGCCAAACTCCAGTGTCTTCGACACGAACTGAAATTAACATCAATCGATTGTTCTCGTTGAAAACAATCGATTAATCTGATTTTTAGCTTGAATCGAGCCTTGAAGCTTGAAGAATCAAAAGAAAAAGAACCTAGGGTTTAACGGGGGGTCTTAGATCTGAAATTGGTGAAGATATGTGGAGATTTTGAGGAAATTAATGGTGGGATGAGGTTTAAGAGGGTGTGGGGAGTATATGGTGTAACTTTGTGCGGGTTTAGAGTGCCGCCGCCGCCATAGGCGATTTCCGGCGGACGGTGAAGATGAGAGAGATAGGTTTAGGGGAGTCTCCAGGGTTTGGGCGGGATTCCGGACAGTAATAAGGGATTTGAGAGATCAGTTCGGAGCTGTTGGATTAAAGGTTTTGAACGGCTCAGATCCAACGTCTACAAAACGGCATCATTTGGTTAAAAACAGGACTGGACCGGATTTTTGGGTAGTGGGGATTGGGCTAGTGGCTTTTGGTTTTAAAAAGGGAGTGGAGACCCTATGTTGGAAAATCATCAACTAGGGAGTGGAGACCCTATGTTGGAAAATCATCAACTAGGGAGTGGAGACCCTATGTTGGAAAATCATCAACTAGGGAGTGGAGACCCTATGTTGGCATCAACTAGGGAGTGGAGACCCTATGTTGGAAAATCATCAACTAGTGAGTGGAGATGCTAAGTTGGAAAAGCGACTAGGGAGTGGAGACCTTATGTTGCAAAAAACGTAGCTAGGGATTGGAGACTCTATACTACCATGATTTTGAACTTTTTCTTCTTTTCTTTCTTTTCATTTCATTGTTTTTATTTTTTTTTTATTTTCAACATGTTTTTTATTAAGAGAAGTCTCCTCCAAATTCTTTCCTAGATTTTTACTTATTCTCTTAATAAAAAACATGCTTCTTGCAAGGTTGCTTTGAATTACACCTGTTTCCTGTTTTTCAAACGAAGAACAATTTGTCAGTTTGAAACAGTGGTTGGTTTTGATGCCTTGAGCGTTTCAGTCACTTGATCTCGGCCTGGCTTCTTTGATGAAGATCTTAACTACAACTGCTTGTTCCCTGAGGACCGATTTCATTTTTGGCCCTGGAGAAACTTGGCTTTTCTAGAACTTTACCATGATGGTTAGTCACGCGGGACTTAACCTTTTTCAAATTTATTTTTACTTTGTGGGAATTTGACTTTGATTTTCTTTCTTTTCAGGAGTTTTTGATTTCAAAGCATCAGCCATCATGGCTGGTCGAAGTCGACTCGATGCACCTGCCGAGGCTGGGTGCCTTCTTGAATATTGGCTTGTGTCAAACCAAAGCCCTATAAATCAATCTTGCCATCCTTTCTTTGTCTAAGTTTCAGAACAGAATTAGAACGAAAGGGATTCAAAGAAAAACAAGCAATGGAATGGACAAATGATTTAGACGAGAGGTATCCCTTTCGGGGAAAAAAGACTTATCTGGAGTGCATACGGACTTCAATGAACATGACATGCCTCTTGGACTGGATGTCTGATCTGTGTAAACCGTCCAACTCTCATAAATTCATCATAACCTATACCTCAAAATTGAGAAACCTTGCTAGGACTCTGTCAATGCATGCTATGAGGATCCCCTTTTCGATCAGTGGCGCCCTTTGCGGGTTTTCACCAATTGACCGCTCTCATTTCTCTTCTCACCATCGCCTTATAGTACTCTTTGCGAGTTTTCACTAACAAGGCTCTCTCATTTTCAATTTCTCCGCTTATCATCGTCTTATAGTGCCCGTGAGGGTTTTCACCAATAAGACTCTCTCATTTTATTTCTCTCATTTGGTTGCATCAGATCCAAGTAACCGTATCCTCCCATTCTAAGCATTCTCGTTGATTGGTCAAAAGGACTTGAAAAGGATTTGGATTGAATTACAACTATGGAACTCTTCAGGCGAAACCGTCGCCGAACCATTATAACATCTGCCCCAATTTCACTTTTGGGGGAATTTGGTTTATTATTTTGGTGTGACTGAACCCAGAGAGAGGCTGCCTACGTATCCTTTCGGAATCAAGTCGAACGTAGTTCAAGGAACTTTATTTTTTATTTTCTTTTGTTTTTTCTCTTTTCTTTTATTTTTTTTACTTTTCATAACAACTTCCTGGTTCCAAAGAGTGTAATCAAAGAAAAAGGGAACCGGCTCAAAGGGTTTTCAAGGTTGGTAGTGTTTGGGTAGCGGGAATGAAAGCCTTCGTCAGCCCAATCAGAGAGCTTTAAAATCGCATTAAAGGGTCAAACATAATACATTTTAACTGCATCTGCATTGACAGTTGTTTCGGGATCATTTCCTTCGATGTCTCCTAAATACAGCGCTCCTTTCGGCAACAGTTTTCTTACAATGTACGGACCTTTCCAATTTGGAGCAAATTTTCCTTTTGCTTCCTCATGATGCGGGAGAATACGTCTCAGAACGAGTTGCCCAACTTTAAAGTTTCTAGGCCGCACTTTCTTGTTGTAGGCACGGGCCATTCTTTGTTGGTACAATTGCCCGTGGCAAACTGCGGCCATCCGCTTTTCATCAATCATAGTTAATTGTTCCAACCGGGTCTTGACCCATTCATCATCCTCGATCTCAGCTTCAAAAATGATTCGAAGAGAAGGAATCTCAACTTCTGGAGGTATTACAGCTTCACTGCCGTAAACCAATAGATAGAGTGTGGCCCCAATTGATGTGCGCACAGTTGTACGATATCCCAATAATGATAAAGGCAACTTTTCATGCCACTGTCTAGAACTTTGAATCATTTTCCTGAGGATCTTCTTGATATTCTTGTTTTCAGCTTCAACAGCACCATTAGCTTTAGGCCGATAAGGGGTAGAATTCCGATGTGTAATCTTAAATTGTTCGCATACCTCCCTCATCAAGTGGCTGTTCAGGTTTGCAGCATTGTCTGTAATGATAATTTGAGGAATACCAAAACGAAAAATAATGTTGGAATGCACGAAGTCCACCACCGCTTTCTTGGTGACGGCTTTGAAAGTGACTGCTTCAACCCACTTTGTGAAATAATCAATGGCAACCAAGATGAATTTGTGCCCATTTGAAGCTTTCGACTCGATTGGCCCAATGACATCCATATCCCAGGCAACGAACGACTAAGGTGCTAACATAGGATGCAACTCTGAAGGTGGTGCATGAATCACGTCGCCGTGTATCTGACACTGATGGCACTTGCGGACAAAACGGAAGCAATCCTTTTCCATGGTCATCCAGTAATAACCTGCTCGAAGGATTTTCTTTGCGAGGACATATCCATTCATGTGGGGTCCACATACTCCCGAATGCACTTCGTTCATGACCTTTTCAGCTTCTTGGGCATCTACACATCTCAAAAGGTTCAGATCTGGAGTTCTTTTGTACAAGTCTTCTCCACTTAAGAAGAAACTGCTGGCAAGCCTTCTAATAGTTCTCTTTTGATCTCCACTGGCCTGCTCGGGATATTCCTTTGTTTTCAAAAACCTTTTGATGTACCATGGCTGAACATCTGGTTCTATTTCAATGGCATTACAATAACCATGTCTTTCTCGAATTTGGATTTCCAGCGGGTCAATATGGACATTGCCCGGATACGGCAGCATTGAGGCCAAAGTAGCTAGTGCATCGGCTAACTCATTATGGAATCGAGGAATATACCTGAACTTGACGGACTTGAACCGTTTGCTAAGACCTTCCACATGTTGCCTGTATGGGATGAGTTTGATGTCTCGAGTCTCCCATTCACCTTAGGCTTGCCGAATGATCAAGTCAGAATCTCCCATGATTAACAATTCTTCCACATCCATGTCAACTGCCAGATTCATACCCATAATATAGGCTTCATATCTAGCAGTGTTATTTGTATAGAAGAACCAAAGCCGGGCTGTGGCCGGATAGTGCTGACCAGTGGGCAAAATCAAAATTGCCCCAATCCCGAGACCTTTTGCATTTACAGCTCCATCAAATAACATTTTCCAAAGATTGGTGTCCTCTGGAATTACTTCAACTGAATTTACTTCCTCGTTCGGAAAGTAAGTACTCAGGGGTGGGTATTCATCATCAACCGGTTCCCAGCTAGATGATCTGCCAAGGCTTGAGCTTTTATCGCCGTACGGGTGACATAGACAATGTCAAACTCAGTGAGCAGTATTTTCCATTTTTCTAACCTTCCCGTGGGCATTGGTTTTTGGAAGATGTACTTTAGAGGATCCATTCTGGTTATGATATATGTGGTGTAGGCCAACAGATAATGTTTAAGTTTCAAGGCGACCCAAGTTAGGGCGCAGCAAGTTCTTTCCAACAAAGTGTACTGGGCTTCATAACTAGTGAACTTCTTGCTCAGATAGTATATGGCTTGATCTCTCTTCCCGGTCACATCATGTTGCCCCAGGACACAGCCGAAAAAATTCTCCACGACTGTCAGGTACAAGAACAAAGGTCTCCCAGGCTCGGGTGGCACCAACACCGGCGGATTCGACAGATATTCTTTGATTTTGTCGAAAGCTTCTTGACACTCATTCATCCATCTGATTGCCGCATCTTTCTTCAACAGCTTAAATATGGGCTCACACGTGGTAGTCAGCTGAGCAATGAACCTGCTGATATAATTCAATCTTCCTAGCAGACTCATGACCTCTTTCTTGGTTCTCGAAGGTGGCAAATCCCGAATAGACTTTATCTTTGTTGGATCTAGCTCGATACCCCTCCGGCTGACTATAACCCTAGAAGTTTTCCAGATGGAACTCCGAATGCACGTTTAGCCGGATTCAATTTCAAGTCATACCTACGCAGACGCTCGAAGAACTTTCTCAAATCTCGCACATGGTCTTCCTGCGTTCTTGATTTAATGATCACATCATCCACATACACCTCAATTTCCTAGTGCATCATGTCATGGAAGATGGCATTCATAGCTCTCATGTATGTTGCTCTGGCGTTCTTCAAACCAAATGGCATGACCCTGTAATAGTAAGTGCCCCAAGGTGTGGTAAAAGCCGTCTTTTTTCTGCGTCTTCTTCATCCATCAGAACCTGGTGATATCCAGCATAACAATCCACGAACGACTATATCTCATGCTTGGCACAGTTGTCAACAAGAATGTGGATGTTTGGCAATGGAAAATTGTCATTGGGGCTTGCTTTGTTCAAATCCCGATAATCGACACACACTCGGGTTTTCCCATCTTTCTTCAGCACTGGGACCACATTAGCCAACCATGTGGTGTATCGGACCACTCGAATCACACCAGCTTTCAACTGTTTGGTGACTTCTTCTTTGATCTTATCATTGATGTCCGTTTTAAACTTTCTCTGCTTTTGTTGGACGGGTGGATAACCGGGATAAGTTGGCAATTTATGCACTACCAAATCAACACTCAGTCCTAGCATATCATCATAGGACCATGCAAACACGTCTTTGAATTCAAACAAAAGTTGGATCAATGCATCTCTTGTTCTTTTATCAGCGTGAATGCTTATCATGGTTTTCCGGACCTCTTCTAGACTACCCAAATTAACTGGCTCGATTTCATTTAAGTTCGGCTTAGGCTTATTCTCAAATTGTTTCACTTCTCGATTTATTTCCCTAAAAGCCCCATCTTTGTCATATTCCGGTTCTTGATTCATTTATTCACAGTAAGACAGCGTGTTAGGATCTGGGCATGAAGTCCGCAAGCATGTCATGTTATTTAAGTCTGCATTATTAGAACTGAAAAGAAAAAGATAAGAAAAATAGCAAAATCAGAATAAAGGAAAAAGAAGACATCCATTGACAATGAAATATTGATTTCATTTCATTGAATTGAAGATAAGAGGGTTTACATCGAAATCAAAAGACAATAAAATAAAAACATTCGAGTTACACCCTGAAATAACTCATAATGTAGAAAAGATGGCAAGACTGGACTACCTTGATTCCCGCCTGACAGGTAATGGGGTAGCCTTCGAGTTCCGAAGCTTGGCATTTGGTCCCATGTACAGCACCTCAGCAGTGCTCGTGCCTTCCCCCAGCCAGACCATGTGGGACTCGTACAACATCTGTTTCATGGCTTCACAAATATCCTCAATCTCTTCGGTTGTGAAGGCCTCTTCCTCTTCTTCTTCATACTTGGGTTTAACAAATGACCTGGCGAGATGCGAAACAGGATGAGGCAGGACCCACCTATTTTTCTTGTGCTCATCAGCCCATTTTATGTTGCCATTTGTAGCTTGGAAACCTACGCCGAAGAACTACTTATTGGCGGTTGAAGTGATGGGCTCTGTGATGCCTTGTAGAGATACCCCGAGCCTTTTCCCAGGCTTGTACCCATGTTTAATCATTTCACTGGCTACCATGACCGATGCATTTGATAAGCAAGGTTGAGGAAACGGGGCCCCTTCTTCACATTGATCGGCGACCACAATTTCGAAGGCTTGATAGACAATGTGCTCACTTCCTTCTCTATCTTCGAGACACGGAACTGACGGGTCCCTGTAAATGGACTGTTCATCCTCCCCGTGGACAACAATTTCTTGGTTTTCATGTTCAAACTTGACCATTTGATCGGCGACCACAATTTCGAAGGCTTGATAGACAATGTGCTCACTTCCTTCTCTAGCTTCGAGACACGGGACTGACGGGTCCCTGTAAATGGACTGTTCATCCTCCCCGTGGACAACAATTTCTTGGTTTTCATGTTCAAACTTGACCATTTGTTGGAGAGTGGAGGGCACAGCCACTGCAACGTGAATCTATGGTCTTCCTAGAAGAAAGTTATACGAAGTGTCCATATCCCGAACCTGGAAAGTCACTTCGAAATCCATAGGGCCAATGGTCAGAATCAAGTCAATTTCCCATATCGTATCGCGCTTGACACCATCAAAAGCGCGCACACAGACATAGTTTGGTCGAATCCTTTCTGTTCCAATTTCCATCCTCTGAAGCGTTGAGAGAGGGCAAATGTCGACCCTGGACCCACCATCTAGCATGACCCTCTTCACATAATAACCTTCGCATTTGACAGTCAAGTGAAGGGCTTTGTTGTGGGTGGCTCCCTCTGGGGGCAAGTCATCACGGCTAAAAGAAATCCTATTGACTTCGAAGAAATGTTCAGCCATTCTTTCCAATTGTTCGACTGAAGTTTCAACCGGGATGTATGCCTCGTTCAATGTTTTCAAAAGTACCTTCTGATGTTCATTTGAGCTCAAAAGCACGGATAAAAGCGAAACCTGGAAAGGAGTCTTCCGGAGTTGGTCAATTATGGCATATTCCGAAGTTTTCATTTTTCAGAAGAACTCTTCTGCCTCTTCAGCACTCACAGACTTCTTGGGTGGAAACCGTTTCTCCTTGTTCAGTTTTGATCTCTTTAGCTCCTCTGGGTTGTGGTACTTCCCAGATTGGTTCATTTCATTCACCTCCCCCATAATCTTTTTCCCCTTGTAAGTAACCACTGTTTTGCTGTAACTCTAGGGGACTGCAGTGGGGTCTCTCATAGGGCTCTATGATGCGCGGCTGATAACCACGAGCTCAGTCAGCCTTGGTGAAACCGCCCCCGCGCCACATAGGTCCCTTTTGGTACATACAATTTTGGCACATTCAGCATGACTTTCTTTTGCTCAAATCATTTGGGAGCGTTCAACATGAGATGCTCTTTCCTTGGGGCCCTGGGAACATATAGAATTGCGTCCTTAGCAGGTGGTACCCCAGCTCTTATTTCCATAGCTTTTTCTGCAACTTGAGGAGTTGGAGTGATTTTCTTCTTCTTATTTCTGGCCTGTTTCGCTGCCGCTTTAGGTCTTGCCTCTGAATCGGCAATGGCGATAATGGCTTTCAAAGCCGGATCAAACTCTTTATCATAACAAATCATTCTAATGACAGGCCCGTTGTTGTGAGCTGGTAATGGACTGTTATTCACATTAGGGATTTCCTCATCCCTCAGCACCACTCGCTTCTGTTCTATCAAATTCTCAACTGCCCTCTTGAGAGTCCAACAATCCTGTGTATCATGACCTTCTACCCCCGAATGGTAGGCACACCTGGTACTGGGTCGGTATGATGGAGATTCTGGATTTTGACGGTTTGTAGGCACAGGTTGCAGTAAGCCCATCTAGATTAATTTCAGAAAAAGGCTAGAGTAGGATTCACCAATAGGGGTGAAATTGCTTTTCCTGGGAGGCTCACGGGGGCGTGTATTATGTTGGTAGTTGTTCTGTGGAGGACGGGGGTTATATGGAGCTTGGTGAGGATGGTTATTTCTTGGAAGTGGAGCTCTATTTTGGTTGTAGTATTGTTGTGGACGTGTATAAGTTTGGGCATTCATCACCGCATAGGGGGGTGGTGCCACGGCATATGCTGCATCTTGATGGGGGTAGTAGTGTTGTGGGGTTCTGGAAGGCAGGTAAGAATAATCACGGGATCGACGAGAGCTTCTCGAACTTGAAGCCATCATGGCTCCTTTTTCCCTTTTCTTTCAATTTGCTAAACCTCCTGAGCCGTTCTGAATGGCTTGGGAAATGGCTCTTAAAGCAGATTGACTTATGATCTGGCCAGTTTTCAGGTCGTTTTCTACCATTTCTTTGATTTTTATGGCCTCCGCGAACGGTTTGCCAATGGCAGATATCAGGTTCTGAAAGTAATCGGCCTCTTGGGCCTGCAAGAAAACATTTACCATTTCTGTCTCATCCATTGGTGGCTTCACTCGAGCGGCTTGCTCACGCCACTTGATAGCGTATTCACGAAAACTTTCCGCGGTTTTCTTCTTGAAATTGGTCAAGGAATTCCTATCTGGGGCTATATCGACATTGTATTGAAATTGCCTGACGAAATCTCAAGCCAGGTCGTCCCATATATGCCAATGGGAGATGTCTTGGTCCATGTACCACTCAGACGCAATTCCCATCAAGCTCTCCCCGAAATAGGCCATCAAAAGTTCTTCCTTTCCACCCGCCCCTCTCAATTGATTGCAATATCTTTCCAAATGAGCGATCGGGTCTCCATGCCCATCGTATTTCTCAAATTTTGGCGTTTTAAAGCCAACGGGCCAATGAACATGAGGAAACATGCACAAATCGGAGTACGAAACACTCTTTGGGCCACTCAGGCCTTGCATGTTCTTAAGACTTTGTTTGAGACTTTTTATTTTCCGAGCCATTTCTTCTTGCTCGGGGTTTCTTGCCGTTCTTAGTTGTTCTACTGGAGACTCGTATCGTGGGTGCTGAGGGTAGGAGTTTGGGGTGACATGAGTTGTGTCTAACTAAAATTGTGGTACTTGAAAAGTGAAAGATGGCGGTTCGAAGCATGGCCTAGGCATTGTTGGTTGTGCCGTAGTAGAGACTGGTGGTGCGGTGAATACTGTAGAAGATACTCCCGGAAATGGTGCCTGGGGGCGAACCTCAGAAGGCATACCGGTGAAATTAGCTGATATAGTGGGGTACCCAAACGGGATGAATGGGTTGGTTACGGGAATAGGGACGTTGGAGGTTCCGCTTGCCCTGGGAAGTAGTTCAGGAAATCCGGGGATTGTACCGGGCAGTTATTTGCCATTAGACCAAGCGTCCCACATCTCTAACATACGGCAACGCAACATTCTATTTTCTTCAGCCGCTGCTGATTCTAACACTGGGATAACCGATACTGGGCTATCCTCTGAAGGATTAATAATCGATAGATGACCTTCGAAAGCCATAGGATACTACCTTTGGATCTTGTGAAGTAAGGATAGGAAGCCAGACTACCACAAAACCAACCACCTGAAACAGGACCTGTCTATTGCCACACAACAAACCAGTTAGTTTGAGAAATTTAACAGATAGGGAATCGCATATTGGGGGTGCAATGCACCCGAACAGTTAAACGTTTCTAAATGTTTTGCAACGGCTGTGTATTTCATCCCGGCTATACTGTCTCTTTTCTCGAGTTTCAAATCCCGAAACTTTTTCTTCCTCTTTTGTTGTTTTTCGCTCTTTTATTTCTTCACTCTTTTCCTTTTTTTCATTCAATTTTTTCCTTTTTCTTTCTCTCCTTTTTTTCTTCTTTTTCTGTTTATTTTTTCACTCACATTGTCTATGATTATGATCGAATCTGACGGGGACTGCCTACGTATCACGACGCCGCATGAATCAGATGATTACGTTGTTCAGGAAATAAATGCGAAATAAAAGAAAAAGAAAATTTTGGGTTTTCAATATTTCATTAAATAAAATCTTTTGGGTTTCTCTATTACAAAGTCTCTGACATACAGACTCAAAACCGAAAAACAAATAGACTTGGAAAAGACTAACAGACTCGAAAAGGTGAAATACAGACTCAAAGCCAAAAGAAAATCAGGAATACATAAGAGCCTCCAATGCTACTTCGGGGGCCCGTGGGACATCAGTCGATCTCGACGCGGGCCTACGTGCAATCTCTTCTTGGAGGTACTCTAAATCAGCCATCACCTGACGGACAAAGGTCATTACAGCAGCAAAGAACATGGACCTGGTCATATCCTCGCATTCATGACACTTCATTGCAACATAATCAGCAATTTCTTTAGTCCTCGTTCTAATGACGCCCTTTTCTTGGAGTAGGCATCCAATTTGCTGATACCGGGCCTCCAAGACCTGCGTGGCCATATGATTTTGCTCTTGAAATTGTTGCATGTCTTCTTCCAATCGGGACATCAATGTATAGCAATGCTCTCTTTCCGCTTTGAAATTCTTTATTTGCTTGACCATTTCATTTTCAAGAGCAGTCAGCTTCTTCTTTAAAAACGTGACTCCTCTGTCATACTTTTGCCTTAGCTGCTGAGCAAACCTTGTCTGGTCTTCTTCATTCTTTGCCAATTTTGCCCGAGCTTTTGCCAATTCATCCTCGGCCTTTGCCAGGTTATACCCATAATCCTGCACCTTTAACCTTAAACTGCTTATGAGTTTTTCATCCTTCTCGCTCCTCACAAGCATTTCAGCAGCTATCCTCATGTCCCGGAGTTGGGCTCGGAGTGCCTCGTTCTCCCAGGTCAACCTTCTCCTTTCACCTTCAGCTTCTTGCGCCTGTAAGTCATTATTAAATGCGACGTTTCTCAACTTTTCTTCTAAGGCGTGGATGGTGGCTTGATATTTCTTCTCCTTTTCTCCTCATGCCAACCTTTCTCGGTTTTTATCATCAAAAGCCTGAATATGAGTCCTTTTGGCGGGCCTTTCGGGCTTGGGCTCGGGCTCTAGCTCATTATTAGCACAAGACCTTCTCTCAAATCACATGGCATAATCTGGGTTCACTTCTCCTCTCGCAGGATCTGGTACTTGGGTGTCATCTTTCAAATATCGGCAACCATTCCAGTCTTGTTGGACTAAAGCCTCGGGTAATAGAGCTTCTGGGTGTAGCTCAATGACTTGGGTACTCAAATCTTTATCTTCGGGCACCACTTGATATCTTCCCAACTGCCTTAAAACTCTCTGCGGTGCGTATGGTTGGACACTTCTTACACCCATCAACATCAAATAGCCTTTCGTAGCAGTCATGTGTATGACTTCCCTTACCGGAAGCCATCCCAAAATCCATTCAATCTGGCTTGCCTTTAGAGTTCTTAAATGGAAGACCCAAACTTCAAACCCTTCTGGAGAATTTTAATCTCTCACCCTCTCCTTATAACTCCCGATGAAGTTATTCTTGCTCGGGCCATATCTCATAAACTTGGGGTGATGGCGGAGATGCTCGATCAACCACATTTGCAAAAGAATGTTGGAACCTTCAAAAAACTGAGCCCCGGACTTACACAATGTTAATGCTCGATAGATGTCCGCTAGTATCAATGGAGCAAGCGTTTGATCTTCTTTGGCAATGAGGACTTGCGCAATTCTGGCCATGCGGATATCTATTGTCCCTTCTGCATTTGGGAAGACCATAATTCCCATAAACGCCACTATGAAAGCAAAGCGACGATGAATTTTCCAGGTACTCTTATTTTGCTTGTTGTTTAATCCCTTTTCATGTATTTC
Organism: Nicotiana attenuata; assembly: GCF_001879085.1. Taxonomy (NCBI): domain Eukaryota; kingdom Viridiplantae; phylum Streptophyta; class Magnoliopsida; order Solanales; family Solanaceae; genus Nicotiana; species Nicotiana attenuata. The sequence goes on from NC_031989.1 coordinate 64,490,489, forward strand.
AAACCCAGTTGAGTGCCCAAATCTGGAGTACAGGAAGTAAAAGGAACAACATCCTTTGTTTATATTGGTTTTCCTCATTTGCTTACTAATGTTCAAGAGATCAAAGAAGCGGTGCACAGAGGGAGGCCTTGGGAATATAAGTTGTTGATTTCTTAAGTCCCGGCCAAAACCAGCATATCCGGCTATTTCTTCCAAGGTGGGAGTAAGCTCAAAATCTGAGAAGCGGAAGACGTTGTGGGCGGGATCCCAGAAAGTTACTAAGGCTTTAATCAGATCGTCCCGCGATTTAACATTCATAATGTCTATGAGAGCGCCCAAATGCTCTTTATCCAATCCTGACCATCTTTGTCTAAGTCATACCACCACATTTGAAGCTGCAGCGGAGCCTGCTCTACGACCGTTAATGGCAGATTTTGGACAGTGTTCATTTTGTACCTGTGGATGGTTAGGGTTAAGGCTGGCTCCAGTGGACTCTTTTTGCAAAACAAGTTTTCAATTTTCTAAAGAAAAATCAAAGGAGGGTGGCTACTTATACAATATTAGCAACAAGTGGCTATTTTTGCAATAATGGCCCATTCACACTTTCAAATAAAGTTTGAGGCCGGAGAAGGGCACTTTATGGAAAAAGTGATGTCCCATTGACAGATACGTCCGTTTTTTGCGAAAATAGCCCTTTGACAATTTGAAGATGTTCTAAGGTTATTCCGGCAGAAACGGATCAAGACGCAACCGAAGTTGGGTCGGCTTATTCTCTTGACCAAAGCACTGGACATATTTATTTTATTTTTGGTTATTTTTGCAAAATGAGGCAGAACCCTATGTAGGTTGCCTACGTATCCCACATCCGATGAAAATCAGACCTGCGTAGTTCTAGCGATCTTGGCATAATCGGGAAAATATGATATTGACTCATTTTTTAAATGACTCTTTTATTTTTATTTTTATTTTTCAATTTTCATCATTTTTCATTTTTTTTTTTGAAATATTTCCGCAGAGTTTCGGGACATTTTCAAATACCAGGGTTTTCAGAACCGGGCTTAATTTATCTCCTACCCCACTCTTGGTGTTTCTCTTGATTTTCTTTTCCTAGCCGATCAACATGCAAGCCGAAGCAAATAAATGTACAAATAGCATGTAGGATGCATCTTGATGGTCTTTTATTTACGGGTACACTTGTCCTAGACGGACCCAACTCCTGTGCTGAGTCCCTAAAGTCAAATGCACGTGATGCAAACAAACGTTCCTACTAGGGATCCGGCGTAAGGCTATGTTGTTCTAGATTTAAACCTGGGGTCGTGTTTTAGACACGGCTTACCCGAGCGGACAGCTCGAGCCGAGGTGGGGCAATGTACCGGGAGCACGAAAGTCTACCCGGCCTAGTTGCTGACCCACCCTCATTCTATTTGGTATGACTTCTAACAGAAAAGTGGTCCACGCGTACGTGTGCACCATATTTTCAGAAGACTCAGAAGGGAGGCGTAAGAAGACAGTTCAATACAGTTCAAATAATATCAAAGCAGTAAATGAGCTGCAATTAGCACATTAGGCCCACAAACACAGAAATATCAACAAAACAATAAAGCCAAGTACAGATTAAATTACAAGCTCGAATTCTGAACCCTGAACCAGAGATTCTGGGTTTATTCCCCAGCAGAGTCGCCAGAGCTGTCACACCTCCTTTTCCCGAGGGGATAGGGAGTTTTTCCAATTTAACTGATATTATTCGAAATGGGATTATTTATTGAATTTCAGAGTCGCCACTTGGGATAATTTATGGTATCCCAAGTCACCGATTTATTTTAAATCCCAAATCGAGGAAATTTGACTCTGTTTTAAAGTCTGCAAAAACCAGAAGACCGGGTAAGGAATTGTGTTAATTCGGGAGAAGATGTTAGGCACTCCTGGATTCCGTGGTTTTAGCACGGTCACTTTAATCATACCTGGCTTAATTAAAATTATTTAATTACTCCTTTTAAGAATCCTATGTACATTTTACCTTTTACCGCTTTTAATCATGGCGTTTATGGATTTAATCTTTGAAACGGACTACATGTGTGTAAGTCCGCTTTATTTGGGGCGTTAAAATCAAGTCACGCGTACGTGTACACAATTGATCAAGCTTTATTAATTTTAACATTGTTTGGCCGAAGTTGCGCGAATGCATACCTCGATTTAATTTTGGAAATCGTAACTATGTCACGCGAAAGTGTACACAATCACGGTAATTTAATTAAATGCGTGCCTAAAAGAAACATTTCTACGGATGTTTGTGATTCAATTCCTATTCTAATTTGTGATTATCAGTAAAGTCCTAATTTACGAAAAAAGAACTCTTTCTAAGATCGATTCTTGCATTTTGACCAAATCCACTTTTTGACTAAGGGAATGGAAATCGAAGGGGATAGCTCATAAAATGACAGAATAAAGCAATTATTCAAGTGGACCGGATCAATTTGACTGTCAGCATCTATTGTTTAAAGACAAACAAGTTATGAAATTCTGATAAGGTATTGTTACTGCATTAATTGAATACAAACAAATGTGAGCTCAATTCCATTAAAATTGGCGAAAGACCTCTAATGGGCTAACAAATTGCATGTGGATTTTAAATGAGGCCTAGATGTCTAACCCTTCTTAAAAACATCAGCACATAAAATGGGCTCGAAATTGAGCTCAAATAGATAGAGTCTACTGGAGATGGGACTTTTTAACTTGCCAAACATATCCCAACAAGATTAACAAACCAGGCTCAGATAAAAGGCAAGAGATGATCATTTTAAAAGAAATGAACACACAATTGCACGAATCTGGAAAATATATAGCCAATTTATACATAAAAGATTTACAAGTTCTGAATCATAGATTCAATCAATCTAACTACACTTCATAAATGATTACAGAGATCCTAAAAATAGAACAACAATAACAATTGAATTAGGTAAAGAACTTTTGGAATGAGATCAACACTCCACTATACTGGAGTACACACATATTTGTGGTCCACTTCTTTGCTTCACTATCTATTGGTTTAGCCAAATCAGTTTAGCCAAATCAGTTACCAATTAAAATCTGAATTAGAGCTATGTGTGTTGTCACCACTGAGGCTTTCCAGCTATCATTAGTCACTACTGATAAAATTTTACAACTTAAACAAATAACTTACCAAAGGTAAGTTATCATAGCCTCTAATTCTAACTGATAAAAAACTAGAAACTTCATGGCTAAAGAATAAATTGTATAGATGAGCCATATAGATTTGCAAATAACTTCAACTAAACAAATTTTAATCACTATTTAACATGATGCACGCAGTAACTTAACTCATATCCAAAATTGCATACTAACAATAACCAAACAAACACAACTTGATAAACACCAAACAATAGTCATAATACTGAAACTTGACAGGGTAAAAAACTCCTTCAAACAAACTGAAATTTACATTATCTAAACAGGGGTAATACCTCAGTAGCAGCAAGAAACAAAAGAAATAGAAAATAAATCTGTGAACTTGGTGATAACAGCAAGAAACCAAACAGCAACAGAAAAACAGCAAGACTAAAGAAACAGCCAGCAAATGAAGCTAAAGAGCACCCAACTTCAAGAACCCGAAAAGTTTTTCTACTTAGAGATGAAGATGAATGTAATTTCTGAAAATATAGTCAACCTCTATGTAAAAACAGTCTCCAAAATGAAGAAAAAGAGTTTCAATTTTCAGAGTGTATTTTTTTGTGTGAAATCTGATTCTATAGGAAATGCGAGGCCTCTTTTATAGAGTGTAAGAGTGTCCCTTTGTGTTGAAAAAATCAGAGAGGTGTGAGGGAATATTGTCAGCTGAAATTTAGGGATAGGGCATCTTTTTTACAACAGAAATGGACAGTTGTCCTATTTCTAGAAGTTTCCAGATTTTTCCACTCTTTAAACTTCTGAAAATTCATTCATTTTAACCCAAAAATTGTCTTAATTCATTTATGTTATTGCATTTTAATCCCTTCTAGATGATTCGTACACAAATATCTCAAAACTCCTTATTTTCTGATTTCGTTTGGCCCCTCTAAGGTTTTTTTTATTACCCTTTCAATCCCAATTGACATTCAAAATCAGCAATCAAACAATCAAAAACCAAGTCACAGATCAAATGAAATAGAAACAAACGACTAATTCACCTAAATAGATTACTGAACTAATTGATTCAATTAGTCTAAACACATGCAATTAAACTAAACAATCATGCAATTACCTCACAAGTAAATCATGCAAATGCAAAAACAAAACAAAATTGATGCCTAATTCAACAAGTAATCTATTCTAGTTGTCCGAACTAATCTAAACTTGATTAAACTAATGTTATATGTTTACACTAAATTACTGAGTAATTAAACCTCTTAATCATTAAGGCAAACAATCTGAAGGAGAAATTGAGAAGGAACAGAAGGGTCGTTTGGTTGAAAAGAAAAACAAGGAACAAGAAAAAGAAAGAAAAAGAAGAAATATAAAATAGAGCGGAGGAATTACCTACTGGTCTTCCGAGGAGTGACGATGAAACTCCGGCCAAACTCCGGTGTCTTCGACACGAACTGAAATTAACATCAATCTATTGTTCTCGTTGAAAACAATCAATTAATGTGATTTTCAGCTTGAATTGAACCTTGAAGCTTGAAGAAACAAAAGAAAAAAGGGATCTTAGATATGAAATTGGTGAAGATGGGCGGGGATTTTGTGGAAAATAATGGTGGGATGAGGTTTAAGAGGGTGTGGGGAGTATATGGTGTAATTTTGGGCGGGATTAGAGTGTCGCCGCCGCCGTAGGCGATTTCCGGCGGGCGGCGAACGGTGAAGATGAGAGAGAGATGAGGGAGATAGGTTTTGGGGAGTCTCTAGGGTTTGGGGGGGATTTCGGACAGTAATAAGGGATTTGAGGGATCAGTTCGGAGCCGTTGGATTATAGGTTTTGAACGGCTCAGATCCAACGTCTACAAAACGACATCGTTTGGTTAAAAACGGGACTGGACTGGATTTTTGGGTAGTGGGGATTGGGCTGGTTTGGCTTTTGGTTTTAAAAGGGGAAATTGGGCCATTAAAATGGTTTTGGCCCAATTTTGGCAACAAACAAAGCTTTTCTTTCATTTTTCCTTTTCTTTGTTTTCTTTTCTTTTCTTTAATTTTAAATTCTAATTAAATTAATTAAAATTCTAAATTAAGTCCTAGATCAATCTAATTTATAAAATTAAGCTAATTATCTATTTATACTATTTAAATAATTAATTAATCTTAAATTAATGAAAGAAAATTACTAATTTAACATTAAAAGCTAAAAATGTAAAAATGAACATCATTTTTGTGATTTTTATTTTAATAATGCATTCAACTTATGAATTAGATTCTAAATGCAATTAAGACCTACAAATGCTATGTAATGATGATTTGAATATTTTTGATATTTTTCTATGATTTTAAAAAGGTTTAAAATGCGTGAAAAATACAACTAAATGCAAATAATTACCAAAAATTCCTAAAATGTATAAAAAAAAAAGCAATTAAGAAAAAATCTATTTATTGATTTTGTCGGAGTATTTTTGGTGAGGCAAAAATTATGTGCTCTGAATACCCAATTATTTGGTAATAGACATGACTTTTTTTTTAATGGGGCGAAATTCAAAAATAGTCAGATTTACAAGTGGTAATTGAAAAATAGCCACAGTTTCAAAAAAATCGAAATTTAGCCACTTTTCATGTAAAGATAAATCTGAACGAAAACACTGTTCAAAATCCGAAAAATATTCCAGCATAATATACTGGAGTTCGAGCATAATATACTGGAGTTCCAGCATAATATACTGGTCTAGCATAATATGTTGGAAGTTCATACACATGTACTCCAATCTCAAGTATATTATGCTGGAACTTCTCGTGTGATGGAGTTCTGATGATAGGCTATAATTGCATATTTTAGTCGCTTATTACACTCGAATTTACTGCACTTTAATTGAGTTTGCGCTTTAATCGCTAGTGTTTTGCACTAATTGTGTGTTTTATGCCTTGTAGGTGTGATTCCGAGCTATATAGATGTTATGGAATGAATTTAAGTGATTTTAAGCTTTGAAGTCTGAGTAAAAGCTCAAGGAATTAAGCCGGGATCGTGTTCGGGGGTCAAATTTGATAATTAAGTACGAACGAAGACTTGAGGAGGCATATTGCGCACTTTCTAGTAAAATAGACATAACTTTTTGCTCAGAACTCCATTTGGGCTCCACAATATATGGTTGGAAAGCTAACTCAAAGGGCTACAACTTTCATGTTTTACATTTGCCCAAATTCCAAACGGAACAGGGCGAAAAACCGCGGTTTTGCCGCGACCGCGGCAGAACCGCGGCAGAACCGCGGTGGAAGGCAGTTTCTGAAGAATGAAGAATCCGCGAGGGCGTTTGGCCGCGGTTCCACCACGATCGCGGTGAAACCGCGGTGGGAAGCGTAAATTTCAGGGGCTAAAGTGTAAAACATGGGATTTTAAGTCCTAAACCCTATATAAAACAAAGGAGGCCGGCCTAGAACAAGAAGGGGACATATTTTGGACACAAATTAGACCTAAGGAGGCAGAGAGACACTACTTCAGGGTTAGACAACACCCTTGGAGGCAAGAACACATTGGGAGCAAGGCGGAGAATTCTTCTACGAGTTTTTCCTTCCTCTTCCTATTTTTCATTTTTGGTTATGACTTTTAGTATTGTAGTTTTACATACTATTATGAATAGCTAATTTGTTATCTAGAGTTTTGATAGAACCTTTTGTAGGATAAATTCTTGTTATGTTTTTATATAATTGAGCCATAGCTTTTCTCTATTTGTTCAACTACGTTTATATTGTGGTTGATTGAAGAGCTCTCAATTAGCTGTGCCTATTTAGTATGCATAACTCGGGAGAGAGTGCATATTTAGGTAATTGTTGAACAACACCACTCCCAGAGTATATGAGGGATCAATAACCGAGGGTTTAAAGGCGGGATTAGGGATAACGAAGCCTTGGGTGCAATCCGAAGTATGTATTAAAAGCCAGCTAGCGTAGCTCGGAAGAGTGCGTCTAGTAAATTGTCGTAATTACTCGGGAGAGATTTACGGCAATAAGAGTGCTCATGATCGGTAGAGAATACTTAGGCGAAATTATAGAAGACATAGCGGGAAGGATTCCGACAATAGGGGAAATCATAACTCTAGACCTCCTTAATCTTTTCTCTAACCCTCAGTATCTTTAGTTGTTAATTTACTATTTTAATTTGTTAGTTAATTAGTTAAACATAAGAATCTTAATATCTATAAGTTAGGAATTGTTCAAGCTTGTCTTCTTGGTGATAGTGAACAGCTGTAGCTAAACCTTAGTTCTCTGTGGGATTCGACTCCGGACTTGTAAACCGGATTATATTTGCAGCGACCGCATTGTCCTTTTTATAAGGCATAGTTGGGCGTGATCAAGTTCCAGCATAATATGCTGGAAGTTCATACACAGTAGCACCAGTCTCCAGTATATTATGCTGGAACTTTCCGTGTTGCAGCAAAATAGTGGCTATTTTTCAATAATTTTGCAAACGCTGACTATTTTTTAATTATCAGTCCAAAAACTGGCTAGCCCGTGCTGTTTTCACCTTTTTAATATGGAGCTTCTTGGGCCAGTCTTGGCCCATACCTTGAGGCTACTAGGTTGATCGGGTTTGGGCCAGAAAATCTCACTTCAAAATGAATTGAAAACAAGGCACTGACTCGATTGAATCGATATTACCGGTCAAGTACATTTTGATGGCTCTATAAATTTATTATTCTCATTGCATAATTAGTGACCATCAAGGTATGCTGCTTCATGAAGGATTTTCCAAGGGCGGAGCTACATGTCTGCTTACGGATTCGGCAGAATTCGGGCTTTGAGCCAAATTCTATATTTATATTTAGAAATTTATCTAATATTGTATAAGATAATTTATTCAAACTTTAATAAATTACCTTTTTTAAAATCCAAAACTCATATACTCAAAATCCTAAGTCCGTCTTTTTTCCTAACAAATCTTTGTGCTCAAATCATACAAGATTCACCTGTAACTAGTCGTAAGTAGAGTCTAAAGACACCATCAATGAGCATATATACAATTAGTGCAATCTAATACTGACATATACGAATATTATGTCTACAATTGATTCGAGTCAGAAAACCATGGCGCCGAAAAGGAGAAAGGGCATTTCTTTCCCTATCTTTTCTAAGTTTTATGCAATAATGCAAATCATTCGTTGTTTCAACTTTCAATAAACCATTTTAATGGTTTCCTTGTCACCTCAGAAATGATGAGGAAACATATAGTACTAAGTTTAACTACCAATATATCTTAGTTCCCTTTATTTTCTTGTCTTCTCTATTTGAGACATGCGTGCTTGCCTTTCTACTCACTAGCCATCGACAATTTTTTTGTTCTTTTGTCTCATTTGCCAGTATAGACACTACAAATGACGGAACACTACTATTTTTTGTAATAAAGGCTAAAAATTCATAAACTCTTCTGGATTTTCTTGCATATTTTAAAAACTGGCGAAAATCTAATAGCCGACCCAAAAATGATCATGCCAGCTAATTTTTTCCAAACCTCACTCTACAATTACTAGGGGGGAATATACAAATAGTCAATCTTAGGATTGCTATTCACGGATTAGCCGGTACTTATCTTGTCCAGAATTTGAACTAAAAAACTTAATTCCAGGGCATTTGTATCCTGAAAAATTAAATTGAAAAACTAAAATTCAAAACACATTGACAAATTCTTAAATAGCAGTTCTTTAAAATGGCTACCTGGTATCATTTCTGCTATTTCCCTAATTGGATGACGAATTTTCAGAAACCACTATTGTTTAGTGGCTATTAACTTCTTATAGCTACCCTATACATAATTACTTCCTATAACTACTATTTAGTTGTTACGCGACTGTATTCGCAGTATTCGGCTACTGTATTCATGAATACAATAGCGGAATTCGCCTAAAAAATAGGGGAGTCCAGCTGTGCGACTGTATTCGCGCTACTGTATTCATGAATACAGTAGCGAATTCGCCTAGAAAATAGGGGAATCCAACTGTTGAATAACGGAAAGAGGATCAATTCGCGTGTATCACTTCTTATTTAACTTAACAAAATCAAATTTTGCTGCTACTGTGCTGTATTCCATGTATTCGCGCGACTGTATTTATAAATACAGCAAGGTAATCAAGAAATAGGGTGTATACTGTTTTATTTAATTTCACTGTGTACATTGTATTCAATTCACAGATATTCATTATTCAGTATTATACATTGTATTCAATTCACAGTATTCAATTCGGCTGTATTCCAACAATAAAAATCACAAAACACAGTGATATTCAGTTGTATTAAAAAGGTACAAACCTTCAGAATATATAAATACAGGCAAAATAAATAATGTATTTATATAAAAATACAATATATTTAAGTGTATTTGTACAGAATATGATATATTTATATCATTTTATGTGACTAAATAGCAAAGAAGAGAAGAAAGTGAGACGGTGAAATCCAAATCGAAGTTGTGGCTTCGTGTAGGGGTGCTTATCGGGCGAATCGAACGAATAATTAGACTTAACGGTTATCGGATTATAAATGTAGTAATCCTCTAGCCATCCAATAAGACAACGGGCGGATTGGTATCGTATTAATAATTATCGGGCGGATATCGGGCGGCTTATCGGCTAAATCAAATAAATTCTTTTTGAAAAATCATTCAGTCAATACCAAGACTACACATACTGTCATTACACATATTAACCAAATTTGTAAAACCAGAAAAGGACATTCATTCAGTAATCAGTCAAACTTTCAAAAGGACATTCGTTCATTAATCAATCAAAAGGCAAAAGCTTCAGCCTTCGCCCTCAAAGCTCTGACGCTTAACTTAGCTAGAAGCTGTAATACGATTATGTAATATGCAAATAGATAAAGGTACAGCAAGTGGGAAAATCAATATTTATATAAAACTGGGCAGCCACCTATAATTGAATCAAGAAGTTGGAAAAAGATAAAGTAATATACAAACAACAATGGAAACGAAAGACAGATAAACAATGGTACTTTATATACATAGGGGTAAAAGTGTAAATATAAAAATTCTTAACGGGTTAACGGTTTACCCGATAAGAAAATTGAGTAATTCGTCCCCATATCGTTAAGCCTTTAATTATAAAATCTCAATCCGTTCCCCATTCATTACCCCAATAATCTGATACCAATAAGCCAATAAGCCATCGGTTCGGTTTTGAACAACCCTACTTTCGAGGAAGAAAAGGGCTTTGGGTTTGGAAGCAGAAGTGATTCACAGAATGTTGCTTCTCTTTGTGGATCGGCAGTGACATTTGCTTGATTTTCCATCTTTTTCTGTTGTTGCTTCTTCGTCTTTCTCTCCTTCTGCTTTTACTAGAAGTACTAGTATGTATTACTTCTTCTTTTTCTCAAGAGGCAGAGTTTGGTATGTATTCGTTTCTTCAGCCGAAGTTGAAGGTTTATGACTATGGTCATATTTGAGGGAGAAGAGAGAGGATTGAGAATCTTGCTGAGAGATAGAGAAGGAAGAAAGTGAGAAAGAACATAACTGGAGAATTTCACGCCTTAAAGGTAAGGTATAAAATAAATATCTATTTTGCTATTAAAAAAAAAGATAGCTATAAGTAATAATATTTTAAAATTGTTTTGATTTATAATAAATAGGGTGTAATAGTTTTCTATAGGAGGTAAAATTCCCTAATCAGATTCATGAAGTGGGCCTCGCATTTCTAAGTTCAGAAGTTGCGGGCCTAAAGATCCAAGAATGCACCTGATACCTCTCAATTCTAATCAAATTACTCAGGCTGAGCAAAATAAACCTGCTAAAATAGAAATGGGACTTTTTCATATATATACAAGATTTTAAACTTGTTTACCCGGTTTTGTCTAAGTTTTCATATTTATAGGAAGTGACAAACATTTTCTTACAAAATATATACAAATCCGGTCAAAATCTACAATTTATCTACAACTTAAAGACACATTTTTGTACAGAATGCGGTAAAAAACTACAATTTATATACAACTTATCTACAATTATGTAAGTTGTAGATATTTTGTATAGTGTTTTTACACCCGACATATAAAATATATACAATTTGTTTATGTCTTCTTTTTCGAGTTTCAATATGAAATTTCAACCAAAACCCCCTTGAATCTTCACCAAATTGTCTCAAAATTGAGATATAAACTCCAACGTATATTCCCAATCATTTGCAATAACACCCAATCCAAACAAAAAATAATTTCGTAAAATTTGATTTTCGAATTCAAACTTTGAAGCATTGTCAATGGTATTTTTAATGGATTAACATAGTTTCCAATTCAATTTACTCGCTTCTAGTTAATTCTATTTTGTTTATTGATTCAAAAAAGCTAAAAGAATGATAACTAAAACGATTCTCTTCATCAGAGTTAATTTCTTTCTTATTTACTTTCTCGTTTTCGTAGGATCTGAAGCAAGAACTTTGCTAGATATTAATGTTCTCTTTTTTTTTTACTTAACATTAGTATCATTTCTTCAGTTAATCCACATGAAGATATTAATATAAGAATATTAATAGAGAGAGAGAGAGAGAGAGAGAGAGAGGGAATTCCCTACTCAATTCATAATACAAAGGGATACTCATTAATACTAATTTGTATATAATTGATAAATTGTGTATCAACTTGTAATTAAGTTAAAATCTAACAGTAAGGGTAAATACGTTTCTAATGTAGTACATATAGGTAAAAATTCCAATAGAAAAGGAGATGTGACTTCTTTTCTTTCGACAAAGGCGAATTCATAATAGTCAAAATATTAAACAGGAGATGTAATTAGATATCTTGCATTACCGAAGTACTTCTATGAACTGACATTTTGTCACGACTCAAAATCCACTAAGGGTCGTGATGGCGCCGGACACCACTGTTAGGCAAGCCAACACCATTTAACTAGTAAATTCTCGTTTTAAAATTTTCAAAATCATTTCCGCTAAACATTAAACAATGAATAATAAACTTCATTGAATAAATAATGATGTCTTTACAAAATTTATTTACTGAATAATCCCGAAATCATCCCAGAACCCGGTGTCACAAGTGCATGAGCAATTACTAGGAAATCTAATAAAGTACAATAGCTTTCCGGAATACAAACTTGGACAGAAAGTAAATATAATACACTGAAAGAGACTCTGCTGGCTGCGGGTCGTCTCGAGAGATGCAGCTCACCTAAGTCTCTGTATCATCCATGCTGCTACGTCCATTAGGCCACTAGAGGTACATGTGCCTGTGCAACAAAAATGCACAGCAAGTGTAGCATGAGTACAAAAACAACGTGTACTCAGTAAGTATCCCGCCTAACCTCGAAGAAGCAGTGACGAGCGGTCGACTTTGACACTTACTAATGGTCCAATAATATCATTACAATAAAGAAGTGAATAAGTATGAAACAGGGCAATTATATGAAATAAGTATGTATAAAACACATAGTAACATTCCCCTTCTTCTTTATTTTACTCAAGTTTTCAGCTAGCAAGTTCCCTCTGTAACTGGAGCACATATATAGATATGGTGGATTTCCTTAAAGAAGTTGTCATAATTCAAAACAGGGAAAAATCCCCCAGGTTCACTGGCTTCTAGCCAAATGTCATGTACGATTCCATGAGAATAGTATATATATATAGGAAATGCTGAGGCGTACGGCCCGATCCAACATAAAAGTAAATTGTGCAATGCCGAGGGTCGAACGGCGCGAACCATAGATGCATCTATTAACCTGCCGAGGCGATCGGCCCGCTCCCATGAGAGTAGTAGAAGTAAATACCCCGCTCGCGAATCATACGTGCGACGCGGTCAAATATAGATTTGAGGAATTTCCCCGCTTGCGAATCATACATGCGACGAGGTCAAATATAAATTGAAGGAATTTCCCCGCTCGCAAATCATACATGCGACGCGGTCAAATATAAATTTATTAATAAATCAAAATCCTTTTCTTGATCCTTTTCAAAAATAGAGACAACGACGTGAAGCTTTTAGGGTAATTTTTCCCGCTCGCGAAACATACATGCGACGCGGTTTCACATAGATTCCTTAAGTTATTATAAGGTTCCTCAATTCTTTTCGAAAATACTAGATTTAATGGAAACGCTTAAAATCTTAAATTCCTCAATTTAAATTCCTTTCAACACAATTATTATGCAACCTCAATCTTATTTCTTCTCAAAGCAAGCAATAAGCATAAATCAACAACAATATCAACAAGGCATGATGTAGCCTAAAAACTACCCGGACATAGGCATAATAGTAGCTATGCACGGACTCTCGTTACCTCGTGTGTACATAGCCCCCACAAATAGGAGCACAGATTTAATTACTTCACCTATGGGGTTAATTCCCTCTTACAAGGTTAGAAAGGAGACTCACCTCGCTCCGAAGTTACATAACCGGCATTCCACGCCCTTCCGATGACTCAAATCGATGCCGACGCTCCCAAAACTAGCCAATTAATGGGCAAACCAATGAAAATATACCCTAATACTTATAACAATTCAATTTATATAAATTCCCAACTCTGCATTGAAAAGATGACAAAATCACCCTCGGGCACACGTGCCCAGATTCCGAAATATTTCTAAGATAAACTTTACCCATAACCTCACGAACTCAAATATATAATTTACTCTCAATTTCATGCCCAAATTCGTGGTCAAAATTCAAAAATACCAATTTCTAGGTTTTCTACCAAAACCCCAAGTTTTCACTAATTTTCCATGAATTTCCATGTTAAAATATATATAATCCAAGTATTTAACTTGCAATATGTGGGAATCACTTACCTTGACATGGATGATGAAGATGGAGCTCCAAAATCGCTCCTAGGTCGGCTCCCATGGAGGAAATGAGATGAAATGAGCCAAAACCATTTTTGCAAACTTATACACTGCCTAGGCCATCCTTCTTCGCGTTCGCGAGCCCCCCAGCGCGTTCGCGATGAACAAAATTCTCAAAAGTCATTTCCAAACTCTTCTCAGACAGCCTCTAGTATAATAGCCATAACTTTTTATACGAAACTTCAAATGACAATTGGTTTAATGTTTTGAAAATTTGACACCAAGATATCCAACTTTCATGTTTTGGTCTTCTCCCAATTCCTTAGAGATTTTGAGATATAAGCTGCCAAAGTCAGCCATGTGCAACACAAATTTCTTCTTCATAATCTCGGACAGCCTGTAGTATACCAGCCATAACTTTTCGTACACAGATCCAAATGATAAATAGTTTAATTTTATGAAAACTAGACACAAAGAGCTACAACTTTCATTTTGGTATCATCTCCAAATTCCTTATAGATTGTGAGATATGAGCCTCCGAAGTCAGACCTGCGTAACAGAGATTTTTCTTCTTCGCAAACGCCAGAACATCTTCCCGAACGCAAAGAACAAAATCCTTGAAGCCGAATCCTTCTTCGCGAACGCGAGGGGATCCTCGCGAACACGAAAAACAACACCAGACACCAGCATCAGCTATAGCAAAACAGCCCGAAATGATCCGAAACCACCCCGAAACACACCCGAGGCCCCTGGGACCCCATCCAATCACATCAACCAGTCCCATAACATAACACGGACCTGCTCGAGGCCTCAAATCACATCAAACAACGCTAAAACCATGAATCGCACTCCAATTCAAGCTTAATGTACTTTAGAATTTCAAACTTCTACATTCGATGCCGAAACCTATCAAATCACGTCCGATTGACCTCAAATTTTGCACACAAGTCATATTCGACATTACGGACCTACTCCAACTTTCGGAATCGGAATCCGACCCCGATATCAAAAAGTCCACTTCCGGTCAAACTTCTCAAAAACCTTCAAATTTCTAACTTCAGCCAAATGACTCCAAAATAACCTACGGACCTCCAAATCTACTTCCGATCACGCTCCCAATACCAGAATCACCATACGGAGCTATTCCTAGACTCGGAATCCCAAACGGACATCGTTAACACTGAAATGCACTTCACCCCAAATTTATAAAATTCACCCAAAAATGCTAACTTCCACAATAGGCGCCGAAACGCTCCCGGGTCATCTAAAACCCGATCCGGACATACGCCCAAGTCCAAAATCATCATACGAACTTGCTGGAACCTCCAAATCCTGATTCCGAGGTCGTTTACTCAAAAATCCAATCTTAGTCAATTCTTCCAATTTCAAGCTTTTGAAATGAGAATTTTCTTTCCAAATCCAATCCGAACTTCCCGAATTTCGATTCCGACCATACATACAAGCCATAATACCTAAAGTGAAGCTACTCATGGCCTCAAACCGCCGAACGACGCGCTAGAGCTAAAAACGATTGGTCGGATCGTTACTCATTTCCTTGTCTAGTACCACAAGAATGGTTAAAAAAAATACAATTTACATAATGTAAAACAAGTGGCTATACCCCCTAAATAAACAACTATATTCCAAAAAAATGTTGGGAAAAGGGTAACGGTATCCCAGTACCAAAAAATAATAAAATAGACTAAGCAAATAGTAAACAATTATTCTTTTCCACAAGTATATAAAATCGTTAAATGATTAAGAACGGCAAAAGTTATAACATAAATTAAATGGCGAAGGACATTGATAATATTATAATATTTTTGTTCCTTCCTTTGAAGACTCGCAAAATGTCTTTATTGAAATCAGACTATTACATGTAAAATATTAAGGCTGTAATAATAAATCAAATTGACATCCTTAAAGATATATAAAATCTCACATTAATCCTATTAATAGAATCATGAAACTTCATGAAGATCAGCAAAAATATCACCATTTTCTGTCATCATACGTCTCGCAAATTTTTTGGTTACGCTATGTTCGTGATCAGCAACATTATTGGAGGTGTGAGTGGGCATGCAAACACATCTGTGATTTAGGCAATAGAACAAATCATCTGGAGGACACGACATGTTCGCACAGTCATCATTGTTCGAGCACCTTATAAATGCTGCCTTCGATATTGAATCTGCATATTCGAGAGTTCAAAATAAAATATTTATATTATTGCAACTTCAATATATAAATCAGCAAATTTTATTTTATAGCACGAAATAATATTCATTTTCTTTTTCATTTTAGAAAAAATATTACTAATAGACAAGGAAAGGTGATGGTAGGAATAAAGCAGTAGTATGTAATAGGTAAATAGCTCTTGGCCTAGCCAAAATATAGTATTAGTAATTATTTTGGCATTTGTAATGTAGTTTATATTGAAAAGAAAGGACCCGCACGAAGCGAACCGCTTCCCCCGACCGACTAAAATACAAGGGCCGATCGAGTGGGTTAAAAATCCGACAACAAAGGCCGGTGGGTTTAGGGTCCAACGGCCGGATCAATTACGAATTATCTCTTAATCTGATTTTCCTTTTGTTTCGGTTGGTGGAGCGAAATGAATATATATGATTCATATAAATGACAACTCCGACAGATCAACCAAGCTTTAATTGGTTGATTAATTGAATGATGTAGTTATAATCTAAGTTGCGTGGACTCTTCGATTTTGATGCCGTCCCCGTCCCGATACGAGACCAGGATGGGAGCGGGAGCGTGATACGTCCCGGATACGGTCAACTGACTTTGATCGGAGTCCATCGACAAATTTGGGAGAAAATAGAGATTTTGATTTCTCAAAATCAAAAATAAAACAGATTTAGGAGAATGAAAGAATAATGTCCATCTTCGAGAATGAAAGATTGAGTTCTATAATATTCATGTAAGTTTTTCACGGAATATCTGTAGAAATATATAATATTTTTATAGTTCTATCTTTTATTAGCCGAATCACTGCACCTGCATCCATATCCGGATCCGTACCCCCCAATCTTAAAATTTAGATTTTGCCGAATCCGATATTTGGATCCGTTCCCGTACCGGATACCCGCATCCGAGTCCGAACAACTTAGGTTATATATCAAGGCCAGGTGCACACTTATGGCGGGGTTTGGCAGAAATCAGTAGTTTGTCCAAACCTAAATAAGTATAGAGAAATTCACTAAATATGTATGCATAATAAATTACGAATCCAGTAGTATAAATGGGATACAGATTAGGAGTCTTCAGAACCTATAAATTTTAAATATTAAATCCGCCTCCAATTATAATTTAGTGGTTGCATTTAGAAATATATATATATATATATATATATATATATATATATATATGGACTCAGTGTCACTGTATTCTGTATCTGAAGTAACTAAATTAAAAGAATTGAAACAAAAAATGAAATGAAAGAATAATGAAGAAGGGCAAGAAAAACAAACCAGTTGATATAAGAAATAAAGTAAATAGGAAAATCATCTTTGACATGAACGGACTCCCCATATTTTCTCTAGCTGCTAACACTGTAATTTAACAAGATAACTTTTTACTATCAACATAATTTATAGTGAGAATTAGTAGAATTAAATGCAAATTAATATAAGATCCTGTGAAAATACACTATTGGTTAATTTCAGTAAGAAAATCGATTCAAAAGGAAAATGATAAATGTTTTCACACTGTTTATAGAATATAGTTTCATTCTTTTTATTGCCTATCTATATTTTTCCTAAGATACAGGTCTTTATTAGGCAACATGACTAATATACTTTGTGTCAATATCTGAGAATTTATTAATTTTCTCTTAATGACCTAATGTAATTTTGGTACGGATCCAGTTTACCAATTGCCAATAAATCTGGTATAATAATATGTAAAAAAACCTCTAACTTGTCCCATTACAGTGTTTTTGGATTTGGAAATTTTTGAGAAATGAATAACTTTTATCAATAAAGTTAAAAGGACCGCTATATTTTTTTACAAGTTCAACAAGCGTACATTCAATGAAAACATTGTAGATCAAATAGAAAAGCGGAAGATTGCATCAGGGTTCCATATCTGTGAACTAGAGTGAAGTTTCCTTCATTACAAACGAAAATGACCCGATGGGTCTTTCTAGAACCATGTCCCATTATTTATATGATGGGCTTCAGTTACACTAAACATAAAAATGGGCTAAAATGTGAGTGGCCCAAAATGTGAAAAGAATACAAAGAAAGATACAAGCTAATTAAATAAAACTTTACAATAGAGATTCAATGTTTATGCTTAGGCTTAGATGCTAAGTAATCCATCAGCTCAACACCCCCTCTCAAGTTGGAGGGGAAACCACCTTCAACTTGCCCAAAAGATCATGATGAACAGTGCCAGGCAAAGGTTTGGTGAGAACATCTGCTAACTGTTGAGAAGTAGGAACATGAAATAGAGAAATCATCCCATCAGATAGTTTAGTCCGAATAGAATGACAATCAACCTCAATGTGCTTGGTCCGCTCATGAAAAACTGGATTCCTGGCTATATGTAGAGCAGCCTGATTATCACAAAACACAGAAAAGGGAAGAGATACAGAAATGCCAAGGTCAGTGAGCAATCTAGAAAACCAAGCCAATTCAGCAACCACCTTACTAAGAGCCCTATACTCTGCTTCAGCAGAAGATAAGGACACCACCGGCTGTTTTTTGGACTTCCAACTGATCAAACTACCCCCCAAAAGTACACAGAAACCAGTGACAGACCTGCGAGTATCAGGGCATGCTGCCCAATCACTGTCTAAAAAGGCATGTATAGAAAAATCAGGGGAGTCTGAATAAAAAAGCCCTAAATCCACAGTTCCCTTAAGGTATCTAAGAACATGCAGGGCAGCAGACATGTGAGGAGTTCTAGGAGACTTCAAGAACTGACTCAAATGTTGAACAGCAAAACAAATGTCAGGTCTGGTGTGTGTTAGAAAGAGGAGTTTGCCAACCAAACTTCTATACTTGTCAGGAGAGGAGAACAATTCACCAGAATCAGCATGTAGTTTGCTATTACGGTCTAAAGGACAAACTACAGGAGAGACAGTAGCACAATCAAACTGTTGCAATAAGTCAGACGCAAACTTCTTTTGATTAAGAAGAACTCCACCAGGAACATCAGACACCTCGATGCCCAGAAAGTAATGTAAGGACCCCAGGTCTTTAATCCTAAACTGATCATCCAAGAAATATTTTAGTGCAGAAATTTCAGCTGTATCATCCCCAGTTGTAATGATATCATCCACATATACTGCCAAAAGGACAAGACACCCAAGTTCACCCTTAATAAACAAAGAGTAATCATTCAAAGAATATATATAACCTCTAGAGTACAAGGCTTGAGACAATTTGGCATACCATTGTCTTGAGGCCTGCCTTAACCCATAAAGAGACTTCTTCAATTTGCACACAATAGTAGTGGAAACAGAAGGAGCAGTAGCATCAGAAACACTCAAACCTTGAGGAAGCTTCATGTACACTTCCTCATCTAGGTCACCATGCAAAAATGCATTATTGACATCTAGTTGAAAAAGATCCCAATGTTTCTTAACAGCCACAACAATTAAGCATTTGACAGTAGACATCTTAATAACAGGTGAAAATGTTTCTGTGAAATCAACCCCTTCAATCTGGGTGTCTCCTCTAATGACAAGCCTAGATTTATATCTTTCAACACTCCCATCAGCCCTATATTTGATTTTGTGACCCACTTACAACCTATGGGTTTCTTACCAGGAGGAAGGGAACAAGATCCCAAGTGTGATTGGCATCCAATGCATCAAACTCCTTTCTCATGGCATCCTGCCATGCTGGAACTAAAACAACTTGAGAATAATAAAGAGGTTCAAATTCCAAAGGAGAAGTAGAAGAGGAGGAACCAGAAAAGGAAGGGAGTTGACACACATAGTCCTTGAGGTAGGAAGGAGTGGTGTGTTGCCTACCAGATCTCCTGTTGACATTAGGTTGTGAAGGAGAGGAAGGTGGAACATCAGGATCAAAAAATGGACTAGAAGTAGAAGGAGCAGGTTCAGGAGAAAGTGAGTCAGGGACAGGAGAAGGAGCAGGATTAGAAGTAGAAGGAACAGGTTCAGGAGGAGAAGGAACATAAGAAGAGGTAGGGACAGAAATGTGTGTCCCAGAACTTTGATTATCAGAAGAAGGAACAATAGGAGGTGGAGAAGAGAAAATAGAAGGAATAGGTGGAATATCAGGAACTGTGGCAAAAGGAAAACATGTTTCATGAAACACAACATCCCTGGAGACAAAACACTTTTTGGAAGCTAGATCATACAACTTGTAACCCTTTTTGGCAAAAGGATACCCCAGAAAAACACATCAAATGGCTCTAGGTTTGAGCTTATCTCTTTGTGGAATAGGGACAGTAGCATAGGCAAGACAACCAAATGCTCTCAAATGTGAGTATTCAGGAGTTTTACCATACAACACTCATAAGGGGATTTGTTTTGGAGTGTCCTAGATGGAATCCTATTGAGTAAGTATGTAGCAGTCAAAAGACAGTCCCCCCAAAAGGATACAGGCAACCTGGACTGAAAAAGCAAAGCTCTACAAGCCTCAAGAAGTGTTCTATGTTTTCTTTCAACAACACCATTTTGTTGGGGAGTGTGGGGACAAGTAGTTTGATGGATAATACCTTGTTGATTGAAGAAAGAAGTACCATCAAGACTGGAACCTAACTCCAAGGCATTGTCACTTCTTATAGTTCGGACAGTAGCACTAAATTGAGTTTTAACCATTGCCAAGAAAGACTTAATCATGGAAAAAGCATTGCTCTTAGAGCCTAGTAAATGTGTCCAAGTGGCCCTAGAAAAATCATCAACTATTGTAAGGAAATATCTTGAACCAGAGGAAGTTGGTGTGTGGTAAGGACCCCAAGTATCAACATGAATTAGTTGGAAAGGTCTGGTTGTACTGATAGAGCTATCAGGGAAGGGAAGTCTAGTTTGCCTGGCCATAGGACAAATGGAACAAGGAAATGATTGTTTAGAAGCAAGTGAAGATGACAAAACAGAAATGTGTTTCATATTTGCAAAAGGAATGTGAGCAAGTCTTAAATGCCAAATGAAATTCATGTCATTTGCATCAGCATTATTACAAATGAAGCTATTTACATTTGAAAGTAAAGCAACAGTCTTAGGGCTAGAAGAACAAGCAGGATTACAAGAATCAGACAAAGAACACACAGAAACAGACTTGCAACAAGTAGAAGGAGAATGTGAAGGTGGCACCCAAGTAAGCTTGTATAGACCAGCCTCCTCTTTACCAATATCCATAGGCATCCTCAGAGAAGGGGCCTGTAACATGTGAAGAAAATAAGAAGTTGCAGTAAACAAGACTATACAGTGCAACTGCTTTACTAGTTTGTGGACAGAGATTAAGTTGTGTTGGAAAGAAGGAACAAACAACACATTATGAAGAGTGATGAATGGAGTTAAAGCAAAAGATCCTATAGAAGTTACTTTCACTTTGTATCCATTGGGAAGAGTTACAAGGTAAGGTATAGCTAAGGGTGTGATATTAAAGAGTAAGCTTTTATTAGATGTCATGTGGTCAGAAGCCCCTGAATCTATTATCCAGGTGATAGAGTTAATTTGAGTAAGCATGCAGAGTTTGGAATCAGAAACAGGGCTCTCAGTTAGTATAGTACCAACAAAGTTGGCAGAACACATGTGATTAGGAGCCTGAGCATTGGAGACTCCCAAATGACTCTGTTGTAGCAAAGATATCAGTTGATCATATTGTTGTCTGCTCAAACCTGGAATCACAGACCTTGACCATCCACATTTGGAACAGACTGATGACCCTCAGTAGAATTACCAATAAGATCAGATGTGTGCCCTTCAGAAAGATTGAACTGAGCACCAGTAGTGACATGAGCAGCAGTTTTCTTTCCTTTGTTGAATTTAGGGCTTTGTGGATATCCATGAAGCTTGTAACACTTATCAATTAAGTGTCCAGACTTCTTGCAGTATCTACAGAACAGAGAGGTTTTGGTCTGGTCAAAGTTAACTCTTTGTGTATATTGCCTGAGAGGAGGAGAATTGGGTACTGCAGCTTGATTCATTCCAAAAGAAGATCCAGGCTTGTTGTTGGCATTAGCATTAAAGGACATAGAGTCAGGACTGAACTGGGAAATTGACTGGACTTGTCTTTGTTTCTCATCATTGAGGAGTATATTATAGGCACTGTCAAGAGTAGGGGGAGGTTGCATCATCAGCAAGTTGCTCCTTAACCCCATATATGTCACATTTAGACCCATAAGGAATTGGAACAACTTATTCTCTTCCTCCTCCTGTATGATCCCAGGTTTGGCAGCACAAGTGCATCTCTGGCCATGATTTGTACACACTACCCCCAATTCATCCCATAACCCTTTCAGTTTGTTGAAGTATGATGCTA
Organism: Nicotiana attenuata; assembly: GCF_001879085.1. Lineage (NCBI taxonomy): Eukaryota > Viridiplantae > Streptophyta > Magnoliopsida > Solanales > Solanaceae > Nicotiana > Nicotiana attenuata. Next base: position 64,512,867 of record NC_031989.1, read on the forward strand.
TGTCTAGAGGACCTTGAGAAGTATGGGTAAGTTCTCTTTTGAGTTCAAAGATTTTGGTCCTATTAGCTATACCATATCTGGATTGCAGCTGTGCCCATATACTCTCTGCAGTTTCAGAGTACTGCACACTCTCAGCTATCTCAGGAGATAGAGAGGCAGTCAACCATGAAATCACCATATTGTTGCATCTGTCCCACAGCCTTTGTTCAACCACACTAGTATTTGGTCGGGGACAAGTACCATCAACAAAAGCTATTTTATTCTTAGCGGATAACGCCACTATCATCTTCCTTTTCCATCCCCCAAAACCACTACCCGAAAAAGGAACAGGAACGAGGGATATACCAGGAATGTCGGAAGAGTGGACAAAGAGAGGACTTGTGTGATCAATAGAGGAAGCATTAGTATCACCCATATCTACTATCAGGATCAGGAATAACAGTGAAATAGGAGGATTGATTCAATTTCGATACAACTATTCAACACACTAGATTTTCACCAGAAAAACACATGCAAAATCCCTAATTACAAGTGAGAATAGATTTACCCAACTTCTTCGCTACCGGAGAAGAACGGCCTTCAGAATACAGTCAAAACCCTAGCTCCGAGTGATACAAGCCCAAAGCTTGTAGCTCCACCGGAATTAAGCTCAAAACGTCGGAAATCCACCCAAAACGCTGAGCTGAGAAGATTGTCAGCAGAAATTTTCCTCGTGCGAGGCAGAAGACACTTCGATTCACTAACCACCAGAAGCGTAAAACCTCGATTCCCCAATAAAAGCTCAACAAAAGTAAACCGGGGTAAAATCGGACGAAGAATCGAGGAGAAACGTCCCAGAATCCATGCTCTGATACCATGAAAACATTGTAGATCAAATAGAAAAGCGGAAGATTGCATCAGGGTTCCATATCTGTGAACTAGAGTGAAGCTTCCTTCATTACAAACGAAAATGACCCGATGGGTCTTTCTAGAATCATGTCCCATTATTTATATGATGGGCTTCAGTTACACTAAACATAAAAATGGGCTAAAATGTGAGTGGCCCAAAATGTGAAAGGAATACAAAGAAAGATACAAGCTAATTAAATAAAACTTTACAATAGAGATTCAATGTTTATGCTTAGGCTTAGATGCTAAGTAATCCATCAGCTCAACATTCAATTATATTGGGTTACAAGGGAATTATATTTAGAGCTCCTTTTAATTTTGTGTTGAGTACAACCTTGATAATTTTTTCTCTCGTTCACTAACAACTATCTCCACAATAGCAACAATAATAACGACACACACAATGTAAGAAGGACAGTATGTATACAGATTTTACCTTTATATTGTACAGATAGAAAGATTATTTCGGATAGACGCTCGGTTCAAGGAATAACAACGATATCCATACAACTATTTGATTTCATTCATTGATTACTTAAATTTTTGTATATTTAGATCTCCTATCTTTTTTCCATTTGTATAGCTTAACTTTACGTATTATACGTCGCTTGATTGCTGGCTACTTTCATTAATTAATGATAACTTGTCCCGTATTTCCTTTTCTTTAATGTGAGTTTGAATTAATCATCCGAAGATCCTCTCCGTTCATAGTGCCAAATTAAGTCTGTGGGATTTGATCCCAATTCTCAATCATTGGTGTTGTAGGGTCCTTTGAGATATATATGTGAATGAAAGATTTAATTGAATTAACCCAAAATTAATTGAACCGACTCATTCTTCCTATTTAATTTGGTCTTTGCTGCTAGTGCTGGATATAATGTATACATAAAGTAGTGACATTTGTAAAATTTAAATCTTGGGGCTCGAATCACATCCCAATCCAGCTGTAGAGCGTGACGTCTTGGAAAAGTACACAAATAGTCCTCAAAATGGATGATCTTGAATTTTGTTCTCGCTTGTTTCATCGGCAAAACTTCAAGTTTAACAAGTGTTTTCCCTCGCTTGTCCCATACGATGGGGCAAGAGAAGGTCAAAAATTAAAAACTACCCAAAAAGTGTCATATTCTGCAAAAAAAAAGGACATCTTGTTCATCAACCGAGTTGTACGAGCTATATATATTTAGGAGTATTACCACTTTTAGCCGACGACACAAACTATTTACATTCGATAGCCCCGAGTATGTATGTATATATATATATATATATATATATATATATATATTCAACTATTATTTTGAGAGCATCTATACAATATCATTTTCCCATAAATAAATTTGCCCCGAGAGTTTGTCGTCCTCTTCAAAGCAACCGGAGATATACGAACGTTTAAGATTAGGAGCAAAGAATATTCACTCTAAATTGATTTTTCTTTTTCTTTGCTTATTGGGGGTGTCAATGGTTCGGTTTGGCCGGTTATTTTATAAAATTTATATCATACCAATTTTTCGGTTATTTTATTATGTATAACCAAAATTTAACTTTTGAAAACCGTCCCAATCATGTCGGTTTCTTTTCGGTATTGGTACGGTTCGGTTAATTTTCGGTATTTTTTTAAATGTCATGTAAAAATCACTAGTAAAAGCAGAATGCAATAATATATATACTTTTATAGGACTTAGCAAAACTCTCTAGATAATTTTACTGTTTAAATACTGATGAATTAAGAAACATGAAAGATGGCTAGAGTATAAACACGGCTTTCCCACGCATAACATAGATATTAGGATGAATTGGTAGCCACAACAATTCACAAGTTAAAACTAGAATTAAGAAACAACCACAAGATGATCAATCGAATTAACGAAGATGTAATTAATAAACGTTAATAATCATGTCAACCACAACCCTAGAAACTAGATTGCTTAGCCACTCATGTTCGTAGTAATAATTTTCCATGTATTTTGCACAAACAAATTACAAAAAAAAAAAGATGAAGGAATGAAGAACTCGATGATTATCTCCTCTAAAAGTTGTTCCACGTGATGTTCTTGCCTCCAAATAATGTCCCCAAAGTCTTCTCTCCTTACAAAGTAGTGTCTCTCCTCCGAAAAGCACGTTTTAGGATGTATTTATAGAGATTAGGGTTTGTATGGGGCGAATTTCTTCTTCTAATTCGGATTGGAGAAGTTGGTTTCATCTGCTCCGGTCCCGATCTGGCAAAGTGAACATCGCTTCGCTATCCGTAACTTTTTTGGTTTCTTCTGCTCTGGTCCCGGTCTGTCGAAGTGAACCTCACTTCTCTATCCGGGACCTAGGCACCAAACTTATACTTCCTCCAGATTCTTTCATTTTTTTATTTCACTTTGTATGCAAACTTTTCAAATCACTTCCAATTGATGCCTATACATATAAATACCATTATTTAGCTCGAGTCACAAATATTCACACCACATTTTACAAGATCGAGACATAATGCAAGGAAAATTACATGATAAATTTGGATTTTTAGCCAAACATCACCACCTCACACTTAAGCAATTGCTCGTCCTCGAGCAACATAAAACCTTGTTAACCAAACAATACAACGCAAGACATCATACAACGGAGGAACATTTAGCATTTCAATACACTACACCTATGACCATGGTTGATACCAACAATTAAACCAGCCTTCTCGTGCTTGAATAGTGGTAAACAATTTAAAACACTCAAACTACTTGCTCATAACCACCCAACCTCAAGGACCGACTCATCGCCAATAAGCCCTCTCAACTTGTACTCTCACCCAACAAGAGATGTTTAATAACATCGCCTAGCCGTCATGGATCATGTGCCTCACCAAAGAATAAGGGAGTATTTCTCCCACACATTCAAATAGGCATTCGAATATAATTTAAGGACATCACCTACATGAACAAAGAACCACTCGCTCTCACAAAGAAATTCGTGTGCATCCCACGATCGTACCATAGGCTTGCCCATAGTGTATATCTCTACTAATCTAAGCTTGCAAAGTCTAGGATCAATTAGGTCTTTACAGGTTGTAATGGAGACTGAAGGACGGGTAGGATATATTTTCTTTTATATTGACTAACCCTCTTAAGAACTTTAATATACTACATTTAACTTTCAAGTGCACACTCTTCATGATCAACTCAAGCCATGCCATGAAACCATACACAATTTAGCCCTTTCTCTTTAAACACATCTATATATTTACTAGCCTGGATCAACATGGATAGGAGATATATTTTCTATTTTCATTTTTTTCTCTTTTTGTACTTTCTTTGCTCTTTTTTTTCCAACACTCTCCATAAATTTAAGTGTGTCCAGCTAATGATCTTTCAAAACATGTGTTCATCCTTTGGCCTTTCTATGGTTCCACTCAAAAGCTACCCCAACTCTCACATTATTCTTCAGTGACTTAAATGCTTTTGGAGGCAAAGGTTCAACAAGGTTTAACTAAGAATAAAATGGGATTTGGCTTGTAATGTGGGTGCCAAAGATAAGGCTCAACTGGGCTATCTAAGGATAATTTTATTTGTGGTGGCATAATAGCTCAATGCACGATCAAAGAAATGCCTATATCATCTCCTAGACTTACGAGGCTTAATGATTTCGCTTCAACTAACACACGGGGCAAGTTCTATACTAACACAGGATAGCACAAGATACAATCAAGATCTCACATCACACAATGCACATGACCCATTCAGGGTGGTTCCGTTCTAACTCTCAAGTCAGAGTAAGTAATCACATACAACAACAATAACATACCCAGTAAAAATCTCACTAATGGAGTCTGGGCAGGGTAGAGTGTACGCAGACCTTACCCCTATCCTGAAAGGGTAGAGAGGCTATTTCTGGGAGACCCTTGGCTCAACAGAAGAGACAATAATATCAGAAAAGAAACAAAATAAAAGGTCTGTAACAACAAAAGAAGCAAGATAGGTAATAACAACATCGTAAGGGACAACAAATAAGTGAAAGGGCAATAACACAATACTATGCAAAATAACATAAATAATGTGAACACAACATAGACCGCCAACAGACCTAGACAAAACTCTATCAGACTACCCGGTACAAAGAGGGAAAAATTCTCGACTACCCCATAGCCTACAACCCTAATGCTCGACCTTCACATGTTCCTATCAAGAGCCATGTCCTCGAAAATCTGAAGTCGCGCCATGTCATGCCTTATCACCTCGCCCCAATACTACTTAGGCCTCCCTCTACCTCTTCTCGCACCTATCAAAGCAAACCACTCGCACCTCCTAATCGGGGCATCTATGGTTCTCCTCCACACGTGCCCGAACCACCTAAGCCTCGCTTCTCGCATCTTGTTGTCCACGGGAGCAACGCCCATCCTCTCCCTAATATCCTCATTCCTTATCTTATCCAGTTTAGTATGCCCGCACATCCATCTCAACATCCTCATTTCGATTACTTTCATCTTTTGGATATGTGAATTCTTTACTGCCAACACTCAACCCCGTACAACACAGTGGGTCTAACAACGAGTCAAGAAACTGAGAGAAGGCGTCATAAACAAGCTGTTCAATTTACCTATGGCATCAATTTTTGTCAAAACATATTAGGGAGGTAATCTGCATGCTAAGGCCTAACTATGCTAGCATCTAACAAGTCAAAAGGCACATAGATGCAATCAAGTTTTTTCCTTTTATTTCCTAAAAAAATATCCGGTTCAAGATACATCCCTTGAAAAAGAACCGATACCCAAAGAAAAATAAAAGGAGATTATTACCTACCTACGACTAACTAAAAAGAAAGAAATATGTTTTTTGGATTTTGCATTGGACCTTAATCCCTCAAGAAAGTTGTCCAAGAGATCCATCGTCGGGAAAAGTTCAAAAATTTTCTGATGTTTTTTTGAATTTTTGATTTTTTTTCCCGATAAAAAGCTACTAAAACTAGTACGAGAATACTACACTACTAATTCTACTAACTAGGAAATAAAAATAAGAAGCTAAAAATTAAAGACTAGAAGTTAATGTTAATACAACTATACCACTATAATCTGATAGTCCCCCACCCCACACTTAAAAGAGTGCAGTGTCCCCAATGCATAAATGAAGAGACAAAATAATAAGGATGGACAATAAACTCCCTGAAAGGCCGAAGGCTGAAGCAATCACGGCTCACGAGGTACTCAAACTTCCCAGGCATGGTTCTTTGTGCGGGCACCCCACACTTAGTTCTCACCATCTAGCTCTCTTTTTCACTTATTCGATGGCTTTGCTTCCTACGCTCCTAATCCCACAAAATAAAAACAAACACTATAACAATAATATAATAAAAATAAAAATAATAGAAAATAGTAAGGCCGGGTTGCCTCCCAACAGGCGCCTGATTTAACGTCGCGGCATGACGCACAATCTCGCCTAATCGTTGGCAAGTAACACCTTCAACTTATGACGATCAAAGTCACCTCCATAATAGTGCTTTACTCTTTGTGCGTTCACTAAGAATGTTCTCTCTCCCTCTATGATGCGCAACTCAATTGCACCATGTGGAGTAACTCTTACTACCTCAAACGGACCCGACTATCTCGATTTGAGCTTCCCCGGAAAGAGTCTCAACCTTGAATTGAACAAGAGAACTAATTGGCTCGGTTCGAACTCGCGAGTGTGAATATTCTTATCATGCCAGCGCTTGGTCTTTTCTTTATGCAACTTGGCATTCTCATACGCGTTTCAAGCGAAACTCATCAAACTCGTTCAATTGCAACAACCGTTTTTCACCCCTAATTTTGCATCAAAGTTCAGCTTCTTTATCGCCCAATAGGCCTTGTATTCAAGCTCCACCGATAAATGGAATGCCTTCCCATAAACCAGCTTGTAAGGGGAGGCTCTGATTGGAGTTTTGTACGCGGTCCGATATGCCATAGAACATCATCAAGCTTTGCAGCCCAATCTTTCCTACTTGCACTAACTATCTTCTCAAGAATCTGCTTTATCTCTCTATTTGATACCTCAACTTGTCCACTAATTTGAGGATGAAAGGATGTCGCAACCTTGTGTTTGACCCCGTATATCGCTAAGATATTATCCAACAGCTTGTTATAGAAATGGGTGCCCACATCACTTATCATCATTCTCGGAGTGTCGAACCTTGTAAAGATATGCTTTTTCACAAAGTTAACCACAACCTTGGCATCATTTATAGGAAGAGCAATGGCCTCCACCCACTTCGACACATAGTCAACGACCACTAAAATAGACTTGCACCCATTGGAAGAGGGAAACAGACCCATAAAATCAATTCCCCAAACATTAAAAATTTCAACCTCCATAATACCATGCAATGGCATCTCATGCCTTTTTGTAATTGTTCCCGTTCTCTGGCATCTATCACACCTCCTCACGAACTCATGGGCATCTTTAAACAACCTAGGCCAATAGAAATCTGATTGCAGCACTTTGGTGCCTTTTTGTCACCCGCATGATGACCACCATAAGGGGACGCATGACAGTCATGTAAAATAGCATTTATTTCAGATTCAGGCACACATCTTCTCATTAACTGATCAGCATAAGATTTGAACAGAAATGGCTCATCCCACACATATGATCTCACATCTCGCAAAAACTTTTTTTAGCATGCGGTTCAAGGTCATGCGGCATTTCTCCACTTTCCAAATAGTTCACAAAATCTGCATATCATGGCACCTCCCCAGCAGTAGCGGCCAACAATTACTCATCCGGTAAGGTTTCCTTGATGACATCTCCCTCAACTACATGACTCCGACTTTCTAACCTGGATAAGTGATCAGCTACTTGATTCTCTGTTCCTTTAAGGTCTCGGATCTCCAAGTCAAATTCCTGCAAGAGTAAAACTCAATGGATTAGCCTTGGTTTAGCATCTTTCTTTTCAAACAAGTACTTGATGGCTGCATGGTCTGTGTAGACGATGATTTTGGTGCCAACCAAATAGGCCCGGAATTCATCAAACGCCCACACTACATCAAACGACTCCTTTTCTGACACAGTATAATTTATTTGAGCAGTAGGAGTGAGAGTCTTGCTGCGTAGTAAATTGAGTGAAATATTTTGCTCCTCCTCTAGCCTAATACGGCCCCAATCGCACCATCATTGGCATCATACATCAGCTCGAATGGCTCGTTCCAGTCAGGAGCCACTATGATTGGTGCACTCACTAATTTCTTTTTCAGCTCCTCGAATGCCTTCAGACAAGCATCGTCAAACTTGAACATCATATCCTTCTCTAACAACCTGCACAAAGGAGAGAAATTTTTTTAGAAACCCTTGTTGATACCCAATTTTTCCCATAATATTTTCAAAACTATGCTTTGGCACCAATTAGTATTTTTCATACAATTTCTGTATTTTAAAAATATTTTTAATTAATTTATCCCAGCATTTTATTTAAAAAACAATCATTGATTGCATCACAAAATAGTTCTATAATAATTTTTGTGGCTTAATTTTATCATTTGCATTTATATTAAGCTTCAATTATTGCACAAATAGCCACGTTTGTATTTTTTTTGGATGCAATTGCAATTACTTTGCAATTATAGTCTATGCATGAATTATTACATTATTTTACCGTAAAATAGCCTTTTACATTTTTAAAATATTAAATAATTACTTTAAAAAATTTCCATGCATGAAAATCATTTTTTATAATTTATTAACTATTTGTTAAAAATTGTTTTATCAATTAATTATGTATTTAACAAATAGCCCTTTTTCATTCGGACCTAGCCTATTAAATCTGCCCAGTTTTAACCCCTTTAATACCAGCCCAATTCACCCAAGCCCAATCTGCACCTACCCGACCCAAGATCCCCATCAAATTATGGTCGTTGATCCTTTAGATCAACGGTCCACATCAACACTTACCTTTATTAATCAAACGACCCCCTAAACCCTAATCATTTCCTCCATAATGCCGTCTTGAAACCCCTTTCCTCTCCAATGCTCTCAAATCCTAACCCTAATCCACCATCGCTGTCACTCATCTATGGCCATTCATGGTGGTTTCTCATCACCCCCAGGCCTCTAACGGCCCGCTCCTATGCTGGTATCATCATCTCTAGGGTCCTCAAGGGACTAGGGTTAGTCTGCTTGCGCCCGTGGTCTTTGCTCGCCTGTATCAGGCTGTTCCGGTTCGATTTTGAGTAAGATCTTCCTATGTCGCCTTAGATCTATGGATTTCTAAGCTTGTTTCTTCACCTCTGTGTCGTTCTTCTCGAAACCCTAATTTTTGTCCTTTGAACTTCTCAGATCTGTGCAAGATCTGAGATAGATCAAACCTATTTTACATGAGTCTTAAAAGAACCTTCTGATTTTTGAATGGTTTTCCATTTTTTCTAAACTAGGGTTTCCCTGAAAATTTCTTTCTCCAAGACGTTTGATATTTTGAGTGTTTAATCTCATGCTTCTTATGTGTTTTAACCAATTTCGTAAGATTTTGCTTTAACCCCAACTTGTTTATGCTAAAAACCCTAATTTTTCGACATTTTGTTTGGATTCTGAGTTTGTCCGATTTACTGTGTACTGACTTTGTCCTATGCTTTGGTTCCTGTGATTTTTCTTTAGCCTAATTAGATGTCTTGTGATTTTTATCCTAATGTGCCTCTATTAAGGTTCTTGGTTCGACTTTTTACCGATTCTATGTGTCTATATTCATTTTTGCCTATTCATGGTAAACCTATATTTTCACCCTTAAATTAGTGTTGATTTGAATTATTGATTTATCAATCTGTTTCCTGACTATTCCTTTCTTGCCTTATTTGAAATTGTCTGCAATACTTGATGAATCCTTGCATGATTCTTTCCTTAATTAAACCCTTGACTATTGTACTCCGAAGCTCTTTATTTTTGGTTTGATTTGAACTTTTTTCCTTAATAAGATCTCTGATTCTTACTTCTTTACTCGGTATAATTGAACCTGTTGCCTTAATTAGTTCCTGCCATTAACGTTGGTTGATTTTCCTTAATTAAAGGAGAAAACTATGCTGAATCTTCGTCTAATTGATTCTGAAATTCCTTAATTAATGATTGTTGATTGCTTTACCTTATTTGCTCTACTCTTGAGCTACTATATAAACTCTCTTTATTTTAACCTTTACACACGAACATTAGTTTCTCCACACTCTCACACTCTCAAAGGCTCTCTATTCTCTTCTATTACTTGCAATTCTCACTAATCCAGCCGGCTGTAAGCCAAGGCTGGCGATTTGCACCTTCTCTGCTCTATACTTTGTATTCTCTCCTTGACTGGTATCTCCTGATTCAATTCACATTCCAAAACTTTGTGTTTCTTTGTTGTTGCAGTTCATTAGTTGTGATTTCCAGTTCTATTTGCTATTCTGCTGTCATATGCTTAATGTGTAACCAACATGCTTAGATCACACTGCCTAATTACTGTATCACTCAGCATGTTTAAGTTTGTTCTGTTAAAAGCTATAACTAGTATACTGTTTAGCATGCCCAATCCTGCTTTAGATAATTGCATGAAACCTATTTGTTCACTAGTATGTCCAAGCTGCATTGTTTGTTTACTGTCTCACCCAGCATGTCTAAATTCTGCTTGTTCTATATGTGATTAGTATTTCTAAACTTTTAATTCTTCATGAAGTGCTTGTCTAATTTATTCATCTAAGTCTTACCTACTCTACTTCACTAATGAGATCCTGTTAAGACATTTAGCCCTTTCAAAGGTATTCTAGTTGTGTGTATTGGTCATGTCTAAGACCTATGTGTTCTCAACATATCTTTGCTGTAATCTTTGTAACTAACTTGTCAATTCCACAACTTCTTGAGGAATCTGTGTATTCGTTTGCTATCAC
>NC_031989.1:64524963-64529184 GCF_001879085.1 Nicotiana attenuata
GTAAAGATGCGAGCCTTTGATTGTCCCTCTTTAATGCAGTCCTACTGTTTTTGGTTGGCGCCTAGATATTTCTCCTTTAAGTACCTTAGGATGGTCTAGAACTACCTAAATTAGAGGTCCTAAATACCTCCAGGGCCACAAGGAAGGGACGGGTAGTGCACGCATAGGATATCTTTCAAGGTTGATAGAACGCTTTAAGCTATGACCAAGGGGAGGGAATTGGGTAGTAAGGATATGGTGACTACGCGCTAATGTCACGTGTAGCCCCTTATTGAGGAGTGATTACTAGGCATTGTGTGGGTATGATCATGTAGGCTAACCAACCTAGGACCCCTCTTTCCCAACTCCCGTTGTTTAATTGAATTTACTTTTCTTTACGTATGTGCAAATTGTTCAAACCTTTTCCCTTGTTTTCATTACTTGAATCATACATGCACCTAGAATGTCAAAACATGCCTTTACTTGCAAGTACGTGTTAAAACTGTTTATTTGTTAAAATGACTAATTCAAATAGTTTAAGTTCGGCCGGGACCCACCGTTGTGGACTGCGAGGGGTGCCTAACACCTTCCCCTCAAGGTTATTTCGAGCCCTTACCCTAAATCTCTGGTAATGAAAACCAGTCCAAGAGTTAATCGCTCTAGGTGCCCTAACGCACCGTAATCCGTTAGGTGGCGACTCTTTAAATACCGAATTCCCAAAAGGAAACGAGTTGTTCCCAATGAATGTCAAAACCCGGACTCCCCGCGGAGGGAAAAAGGGGCGCGATAGCATGGCGACTCTGCTAGGGATATTTAGGCTCTTACCATAACGAACTTACTTTTTGAATTAGTCCAAGCATGCCTTATCCCATACCCTTTCCCTTATTTGAATTTATCTGTCTATTTTTAAGCATTTATGATTTCTTTTCCAGAAACTAACTTGTCTCTTTGTTTTCTTTTTTCGTAACTGCATTTCAATTATTTAAATACTGTATTTATTATTTTTCCTATGTGCAAATACCTGACAACATGCTATTTATTATTGCATAAATCATGCTCCACATCATATTCTACTCGTGCGTATCAAATCCTATAGCAACACTTGATGAGTGGTTGTGCTCTTCAAATTTATTACCCTTAAATTTAGAAAGGCTTATTTGCAGTAAAACTAGTCGATCAGCGGTGCAGTTGACGGTTCCGTACCTTTCCCCCTCAAGTTGTCCGCTTAAGGGTACTAGTCTAGACCCCCATAGTAATCTTACTCTGATCGTAATTGTGCATGCATCATGGTCAAACCTAGTCGGATTAATATGTTGTCCACATAATAATCCTTTAAGACGAGCCTTATCCAAAAGTCCACCGGGGTTTCCATAATCCCAACGGACACAACCACGTTCTGTGCATTAACTTGGAGAACTAAATGCCAATATGCTAATCATGAATGTACAAATAGTCGAGTCTGGTGGGTGTCGCGCCCCCTTTTTTCCCTCCTCGCGGCGGGAGAATCGGGTTTATAACATTTTTGGGTATGGGACAACTCGTTCCTTTTGGGAACTGGGTTTTGCATTTTTGAAGAGTCGCCACCTAATGATTTATGGTGCATTAGGACACCTTACAAGATTCAACTACAACTACGCTTTTGATAACCAGAGACAGGTAAGGGCTTTGAAATTATCCCGAAGGGAAGGTGTTAGGCACCCCTCAGGATCCACTAGTGTGGTTCCCGGCCAGACAGTTATTGTGAATCTAGCAAATAGACAAATATCAGCTCAAATATTAGGGGATTTAAACACATGAAAAGAAAGATCAATCGGAAGAAGAGTTAAAAAAAAGAGTTTGCAAATAAAGGGAAGGGGTCCTAGGTTTATTTATAATATGGATCACATCAATGCAATACCCGGTAATCACTCCTCAAGAGAGGGGCTACACGTGGTATTAGTGCACCGGTCATTATATCCATATCTACCCTTTCCCACCCCGTTTAAGGTACTAAAGCACGGATTGGTCTCGATTACTATTGCATGCTATTACCCGTCCCATTCCTATCAGTCCCGGAGGTACTTAGGACTACTATTCCTAAAGGGAAGGGGTATTAGGCTGATTGGTTTCAAAGGATAAAAATCTAAGGCGACATACAAATCCTTGAACAAAAGCACATAACTAGCATGACTTACACATACTTTTAGGGTCTGATTGAAATACTAAAGACGAGAGGAGTTTGATTCAGAGCCAGATTCATCAGATACCTCAGATAAGAAGCCCAAATCAGGCCTGCCTGCTGGTTGGAGCAGTTACTAATTAACAGATGCGAATTAAATTTTATTGTTATTACTCTAAGGCTTGCCTAAGTTTTTAGACGGAGTCCTATAGGCATGATATCTACTTAATTCAGAATGCGGCGAAATAGTAAAAACGAATTGTTTGAGATCCTATAGCATGCTTGTTAAACCTCGTTAAGTAAGGGAATTAGATTGTTTAAAACTGCTTCAGAATAGACTGATTTTAAAACGGACCAGTTTCAGATTCTGCAGGTGATGGTATCTACTATTGCTGATTTAAACCCTATGAACATGATATCTAACATTGAATGTGAATGAAGCGGATCAGACTTATTTAAGAATCCCTATAGGCATGATTTCTATATGTCACTGATTCCAGCATTACGAACATGACACTTATTTTCAGCCGTTTAGAACCTAAAACATGATATCTAAGTGGCATGCAGAATTTAAATACGTCCTACAGGCAGGTTATCTAGGTGTGACATTGACTATGAAGAGATTGAGATAAACCCTATAGTCATGGTGTCTAAAATGCAGAATTGAACACAAAGAATTTAAAACAGTCATATAGGCATGCTTTCTACCCTTGAGCATACATGATCACCCAACCCTTTTTACTAGCCGTCCCCAAATGTTTATTACAACTTATCACAAACCAGAAATACCGAATTACAAAAGAAAGAATGAAAGAAAAACTACAACCATAGGAAAGCCTGATTTGACTTCCTATCTGAGATATGCAAGGAACCGTATCATTGCCAATGCCATTAATTTCAAAGCCTTTTCTCAGACCTGGGTGTGTCAGAGTTCCCTAAGGGCCTCAATAGGACCCGAGCAGTGCTCACACCCAAGTTACACAACCAAAATAGAGATGAGTGCAGTGTGGAAATGCCAGGCCTCATGTGTCCAAGTTCAGAGGGAGCTCATAGGTCCCAAGGCAAGGCTCACATGAGGGGGAGAGAACTTAAGTCTATGAAGAGAGTGAAAGTGCAGGAACAGGGTTTTAAGAGCTGAGGGAATAAAAGAGAGGGAAAGGGTGATGGGAGACAACCATTAACATTTCAGGGAATAAATAACTTCACACAAAGGGGGCAGGGAATTGGGAATACATTGCAAGGGGCCTATACACTTGGGCATGGGTTAACTTTGGGCATGCCCTGCAATAGGAAGTGCTGACATGCCTGTAAATCACCCAGAACACACAACAACTAAGGGAAACATGGAGTTTATGATCCTAGGAGGATCAAATTTGGGTCATGCACAATAATTTCCAATACTGTCATGCCCCAAACTAACCACAAGTATTAAACACATTGGGGTAGGGATTTAGGATTCACAGGTCATAATACATTGATTCAGAACAGGAGAAATAAAATTACAGCATGCTAAATAAGGGTACTGGGCTAAACATAATCAGTGGGCAGGCAAGAATGCAAGAAACAGTAAATAAGCATGTTGTTGTTGGTGCGGAAAACTTAATTAGAACATACCAGTAAGAAATACAAAATGCAGAAAATAAGCAAGTTTCCCCACAGCCTAGCCTTGGCTTTCAACCGGCTAGGTAAGGCAGCAATATAGTAATAGTAGAGAAGAGAGAAAGCTTTAGTGTAGTGTGTGTTTGAACTCAAGTGTTTTGCCTTGTGTTCGTGTGTTGAAAGAAAAGAAGTACATGGTATTTATAGTTTTTGAAAACGAGTGAGAGAGAGGTAATAAGCCACAAACATGGAAACAATCATGATTCAGGATCAATTATACAAGTGATTCCCTTTAATTAAGGGAGCACTTGTTTAACGGGTATTGACAGGTTTAAAACAAGGAAAGAAATCAATTTGTGAGCAGGCTGACAACTGCCATAAAAGCAGTAGTAAAACATTTAGCTAGCAATCGAGTCTAGGTACAGAGATACTCTAATTTTGGAAAGGATTCAGTAAGGCAAAACTGGAATAGAAATCAGTTAACT
>NC_031989.1:64531551-64532515 GCF_001879085.1 Nicotiana attenuata
GACATGGTGTTCTCGAGCTATGACGGATGGTGACCTCCGAACGATGACGCCTTTGGATAAGTTGGTGATATTTCAGCCCATGAAGGATGCAGTAGCATGTGGCGATCTTTCAGCCGTGCAAATGTGGTATGGTGGCGATCTTTCAGCCATGCAAATATGGTGCGGGGCGATCTTTCAGCCATGCAAATGGGTATGGGGAGATCTTTCAGCCATGGAAATGCAGTATATGGCGATCTTTCAGCCGTGCAGGTGTGGTATGAGGCGATCTTTCAGCTATGCAAATATGGTATGGGGCGATCTTTCAGCCATGCAAATGTGGCGATCTTTCTGCCATGCAAATGTGGTATGGGGCGATCTTTTAGCCATGCAAATGTGGCGATCTTTCAGCCATGCAAATGTGGCGATCTTTCAGCCATGCAAGGTGGCGATCTTTTAGTCATGCAAATGTGGTATGGGGCGATCTTTCAGCCCATGCAGATGCAGTATGAGGCGGCGTTTAGTCTCGGAAGACAGAATGGTAGCCTTATGCAATGTAGAAAATGCAGATGGAGACAACGTTTAGTCTCGGAAGGCAGAATGATAGCCTTATGCAATGCAAAAATAATGCAGATGGAGATAGCGTTTAGTCTCGAAAGGCAGAATGGTAGCCTTATGCAGTGCAGATGCAGATAGAGGTAGAGTTTACCCTCGGAAGGCAGAATAGTAGCCTTATGCAATGCAGGAAAATGCAGACGGAGACAGCGTTTAGTCTCGGAAGGCAGAATGGTAGCCTTATGCAATGAAGAAAAATGCAGATGGAGACAGCGTTTAGTCTCGGAAGGCAGAATAGTAGCCTTATGCAATGCAGAAAAATGCAGAGGGAGACAGCATTTAGTCTCGGAAGGCAAAATCGTAGCCTTATACAATGCAAAAAAATGCAGATGGAGACAGCGTTTAGTCTCGGAAGGCAGAATGGTAGCCTTAT
>NC_031989.1:64532615-64542591 GCF_001879085.1 Nicotiana attenuata
CTAGTCTCTATAAGTTACAGTATTCTTCCTTATCAGGACTTCATATTCAGTTTAGTATTGTCTTTTTTCATCCAAGAGAGTAGAGAGTACATATATATATATATATATATATATATAGTATTACAATACTTTCACCACCATCGAGCTATAATCGATGGGCAGGCCCTTATTGGGCAACCTCTGATCAGATGGTAAGTTATATACCGAGCCTATAGTGACCGAGCGCCTATGAGCGAGCCTAGAATGGCCGAGATACAGAGCCTAGTATGGCCGAGCACATATGAGCGAGCCTACTACTGCAGAGCAGTTACACATACTGAGCCTTATAAGGCCGAACAACTATTTTACTTACTATATTTAGAGAGTTGAGTCTGTATCAGCAAGAAAACATATCTTAAGATTATCTTTGACACCTAGTTACTTTCAGTTATTATATTATCAAGTCAGTTTCAGTTTTCAGTTATTATGTTGCCTTACATACTCGGTACATTATTTTACTGATGTCCCTTTTGCCGGGGACACTGCATTTCATGCCTGTAGGTCCTGATTGACAGTTGGACATACCCTCCCAGCAGACGGAGTCAAACATCTGCTTGGTTGGTAAGCTCCACTTCCTCGGAGTTAGCAGGTCTAGACCTTGGAGTCCATTTTATATATACAGGTTTGATGGGTAGGTCTAGGCCTGTCCCGACCGTGGTACAGTTCAGTTATCTCTAGAGGCTTGTAGAAGAGTCCTGTATATTTTGTATAGCAGTAGATGTTCATGGCGGCTTCGTCGGCCTGCACACTTATATATATCAGCTTTTGGGTATGTTTACCCCTCAGATGAGAGAGACATTATTTTCAGATGATTTAGATATGGCCTCATCAGCCTAAGTTGAGGGTTACCCCTCTAGAGTTCACAGTTACAGAGTGGTACACTCGGGCCGAGTATGGCACCGGGTGCCGGCCACGCCTCTTCAGGTTTGGGGCATGACAAACTTGATATCGGAGCAGTTCTGTCCTAGGGAGTCTACAAGTCGTGTCTAGTATAGCCTTGTTTATAGATGTGTTGTGCACCATATTATATAAACGGGAAGCTACAAGGCATTTAAGAGGTCCTTGTAGCTATGGCCTATGGCTGGGTTCCCAGCTGCTACATCAGAAACATGCATTCAGAATTTATGAGTTTGTGAGTTAAGTTACCGTGCTTTAACATTTCCAGCACCACTTTAGAGTCAGTCTCAATCACAACGGGTGACAAGCCTTGATCTAGAGCTAGTTTTAGCCCCAACCAAAGGGCTTGGAGCTCTACCCTAAGACTTTCAGTGTTAAGGAGCCCCCTCATGAAGCCTAAAACCCAGTCACCCCTGCTTTTTCTGAATACCCCCCCCCCAATACCCCATTTCCCTGTGTTAAGGCATGAAGCTCCATCAGTGTTCAACTTACATAAGCCTTTATCTGGTGGTTGTTGTTATAACAGGACTGGATGTGGTTGCTATATGGTGGTATTCCACAACCTTTGCAGTTGTTTGGTGTACATTAATGTGATTTCTTTTCTTGTTAAAGACATTAGAGTTCCTAGTGAACTAGATGGCCTAGAGGCAGAACGGCAATAGTTGTTTCCATTTGATGCAAGCATTGTATTCCATATTTTGAAGCCTATGCCATGTGTCTTCCCAGTTTGGCATTGAAAAGGGATTGACACTAAGGTTAGGCTTATGGTTGCACTGGTACAACAATTGCTGCCAGAACCCTTTGACATTAGCACATTCAAAGAAAATATGGTTTATGTCTTCTATGGCATGATCACATAAATAGCAGTTAGGATTAATTCTTAGACCAATGTAGTGTTGGTGATTCCCTATAGGCAACCTGTTTTGTTGCATGATCCATATGAAGAACTTAATATTATTAGGGGTCTTTAGCTTCCAAATCCAGCTGAAGTAGTCTTCATTAGAAGTGTCATTGTGCATTAGTGCATCAAGAAAGTAGTAGACTGATTTGGTACTAAACAGGCCATTGGGGTTGAGGTTCCGGATTATCTTATCCTCACCAAAGGTGGATATGGGAATGAAAGTGTTTTAGATTATCATGTTGATGTCATAGGGGATTAGATAGGGAATGTAGTTGAAATCCCAAACCCCATTGGAGTACACTTTATTTTTCCTGGTGTTCATGTCACTATGGTGCCATGGACCATTAAGGATTTTATCTATTGGCTATATCTTGGGAAGTCATGTGTCAGTAAGGAATCTAACCTTATCCCCTTTGTGAACCACCCACCTAGTGCAATTGGTACTTATCTTACATCCCTCCTGAACATTTTTCCAAGTCCTAGTCTTAGCCTTAACCTTGTTCCCTCCTCCACTGCAGTGCTTTCCCATTAGCACCCTTGCCCCGATGGAGGTAGTATTATTGTAGAGTCTCCAAAAAAGACTGGTGTTTTGTTCTATAGATGGGCCTGTTGGGGGCCCAGCCCTCCCATGCTTTTTGGTTTGGTGACAGTGGCCCACCTGACCATGTGAAGCTTCCTTTTTGTAGGAGTTGTACCCCAAATAAAATTCCTTTGAATTTTGTCAATTTTGTTGGTAATTTGGAGGGTAACTGGATGTACCGCATTACATGGTTTGGAATGCTACTAAGGTAAGATTTTGCTAGAGTAGTTCGACCAGTCATGTTCAGGAACTTAGTTTTCCACCCTTTTATTCTGCGGTTAAGGTTGTCTATGATGAATTGGAAGTCACTTCCTAGGCATTCTGTTGAAGATGAGGAAACCAAGGTATTTCCCAAAGTCTCTAGCACCTTTGATACCTAAAATGGCACTGCATGTTGTGGCACATTCTTCTTGGCAATTTAAAGAAAAAATCACTTTAGATTTCTGGAGGTTGACTTTCTTCCCAGATGCAGTATTGAAATTAACCAAGATGGATAAGATTCTCTCTCAATTTCTCCTATTGAATCTGGCAAACATAGTGAGGTCATCAGCAAATAACAGGTGGGAGATTCTAGGCCCTCCCCTACTGATGTTGATAGGGAACCAGTCCTTGTTAGTTACAGCATTATCAAAATTTCTGGAAAGCCTTTCCATGCATATAATAAACAAATAGGGTGACATGGGATCCCCCTGCCTAATACCTCTACTGGGCTTGAAGTAAGCAGTCTGGGTTCCATTGACAAGGATGGAGATGGAGCTTGTAGTAAGAAAGGACATGATTAGGGTAGTTAGTTTAGAGGGGAAGTTGAAGAAGAGAAGGGATTCTATGATGAAAGACCATTCTAACCTATCAAAAGCCTTCTCTAAGTCTACTTTTAGGATCATATTGGTATTCTTACCTTTCGTGTTTTGGAAGTGGGTAATGTACTCTTGGACTACAATGGCATTATTAGCAGCTCTTCTATTGGCTAAAAACTGGCTTGAGTAGGGCCAATGTTGTTCTGAAGCAAAGGTTTGATTCTATTGACAATGATCTTAGTGATCAGCTTATACATTGTGTTGCACAAACCTATTGGCCTGAAGTTTTTCAGCATTGTGGCACTAGGGCACTTTGGGATAAGGCAGAGGTTGGTTTTGTTTATTTCAGGAGGGATTATACAAGTGGAAAAGATAGTGTGGCAGAATTGGATTACCTTGCCAGAAACTATGTGTAGTACTTTTGATAGAAGAAAGGGTGGAGGCCATCAGGCCCAGGTGCCTTCATGGCCTTGAAGGTGAACAAGACACTGTTGATCTCAGAGAGTCTAAGGGTGGAGTCAATGGTGCTATGCACCCTGGTAGTCAGGACACTAGCACTATCAGTAATGTGGCTCTTGTTCAGCATTGAGCTATGGTGTTCAGTGGTATAGATCCTAGTGAAGTAGTTACGAATTGTGTCTTTAATGTCATTTGGATCCTGAATGTTGTTCCCCGCCTCATCTTTTAAAGACATGATCCTATTCCTCCTTCTACTGTTAAGTGTGAATATATGAAAGAATTTAGTGTTAGAATCACCCTCTCTTAACCAATTAATTCTAGATTTAAGCTTCTAGAAATATTCTTCACTCCTAAGAATGACAGAGAAATCTTGTTGGATCTTGGCTTCAAGCTCCCGAAGGAATGTTCTACGGGTAGGCATTGGACTTCTAAATGCCAGAAAGTCTAGCAAGGATGTGTCTTTTCCTATGGAAAATGTTGCTAAAGACATGCTTATTCCAATCAGCCACCCTATTGGTAAAACAGAGGTAGCTTCAGGATATCAGTATTGGCTGCAAAACTATCTTCCACAAGATGGAGAAAGTCAGGGTGGTTGCTCCACATAGATTCAAACTTAGAAGGCTTGTTGGCCCTGGTCAGACTTTGCTGGATTAGACTTAAAAAAATAGGACAGTGATCTGAGTGGGTCCTAGGAAGATAGGTAACAGTTGATTCAGGAAACTCCTCTATCCAATCATTAGTAGCAAAGCCCTTATAAAGTCTTTCTAGGATTAGGTCTTGCTTATTGGAGTATATTTTGTTAGACTAAGTATATTTTGAACCCTTAAAACCTAGATCAACTAATTTGAAACTGTTCAAGCAATTCTAAAATTTATTGCTTCTATTGGTGATTGATGTTTTATACGTCAATACCACACAAGAGGGGGGTGATTTGTGTGGTACCCAATTTTTTGCTCTAGAAGAACCTGGTTCTTCTAGGTGTACTAACTCTACTGTTTGTGGAATAATAAGTACATAAAATAAGGAACACAGAGATTTTTATGTGGAAAACACCTGGCTCAAAAGGTGAAAAAACCACGACCTACTACTCAGTAGGATTTTCCCAAACTTCCACTAAAATCATTGAGCCAAAACATCACCTTTGTAAATCTAAGGATTAACTCTAATCCCGTTGTAGCACACAGCCTCAACTGTTGCGACAACTTCAAGTTAGCATATAACTTGAACACTCTAAGTACCTAATACAGTTGCTTCTATGAAAGCTGAAAGGTACAAGTTTAAATCACCTACTACAATTGAACTAGAAATAAAGAAAGACATAATGGAATTGGTTCTTCTATCTCGTTCAAGTAGCTTCAGGAATGCACACCAAATCTCACATAAATTGCTTTCAAAATTTCCTCGCTCTTTTGCTCTCAATTTAGTGTTACTTCTGCGTTTGTGCAATACCTGTAAAAGAGAACAATCACTGTTATTTAATAGTTAGTAATTAGAGTTTGATTAAGACTCAATTGCTGATCTTCCATCGAGGTTGAGTCCTTAAACAACACAAACTCCAACACTATCTTTTATCCGGATTGTGTTCTCTTCACATAAGGAGACTTTCTCTCCTTATCCCATATGCAACCTTTTCGATCAGATCAGGAGATATTTGCTGCTTGATCAATGAGACTTATCTCCTTCACGTGCATCTCACATGTGTAGGTTTATCATCATTGTGCTTCACATGATGGACCTGGTCTATGACTGAGTTCATTTGTCATTCTTCAAAACTTCACCTGTTCTTGGGCCAACAAATTCTCCCTTTTTGATTATGACAAACTCTGTGCTTTTTACTAATCAAAAGACCTGTAAGAACTCAGCTTAACCATCAACACTAGACTTAGAAAATTTTCTTTTCATCAAGGACCGGGTTAATTAGGTTATAAATATCACTTATTCAGAATAACATATAAAGTACAATATCTTCCCCCTTTTGGCATCATCGAAAAGTTGCATAGACAATGTGAATCCCAGATTTAATAAATACTCATGGCCACTGGGGCAACTGCAAGTGAAAACATGGTTCAATTATCAATAATCAACAAACATATTTAAACTATTAAGATCAAAATCATCATAGAACAAGAGAAAACAGTTGTTGTCATTGATCATGATATGTTGCCATTAGCAGTCCACAAAAAGAAAGAAAAACTTTCAAAACATGAGCAAAAAATAGAAAACTCCCTAATCCGGGTCACTGGGGTTACTAGACTGGTTCAGAAGACAGGTGCTAGGAGACCTAAGGCTTGGAAGAACTAGAGGGTTGAGTCTGGAGAAGGTTCAGCATATTCTGAAGGATTCCATCACTCTTCTCCTTTTCTTTTGCTAGCTCAGTTCTAAGGCCATCCCTCCCAATCTCCAATTCAGCACACGAGCCTTGAGCCTAGCAATCTCAGCATCTTTAGTTCCGCATTCCTGAACCAAAGTCCTAACCTTACTGTTGATGGGTGTCTTCAGGGATAAACCAGGTTCAACTGGGATGGCACTGACTGGATAGTCACAAGCCAAAAGAGTCTTAATGCCAAAATGTTCCTTGCTTGATGCCATTTCCCATTTTTTCAAAGGCACATTCAGCCTATCCAGAACTGTGGTCAGTATGAAGCCATATGGAGTAGCATGGGCCTTAGAGCAATTGATGACCCTGTCTAGCAACTTGACAATGAGGGCAGGCTAGTTGATTTGCTTTTCTCTCTCAAGGCACTCCATGAGAACCAGGTCCATAGTTTGCAGTATGTCTTCTCTCTTGCCTGGGCAGTAGGCACTTGTTGACAAACTCAAACACCACCTTGTGCTCAGGACTCATCTCACTTTTCTGCACAACCCTGGCTTCATTCACATCCTCTGAATCACAGAACCTTTTGGTGATCTCAAGTGCAGTAGGTAGGGAGTCCAAGCATGGCCACCTTTGCCTCGTGTAATCATCAAACCCTTCAAAGGGTATCTCCAGAATTTCCCCCAACTTCTCAGCATCAAACTACACTGAGACTCCCTTCACCAAGCTACTGACTACCCCATCTTTTACAGCAGCATTAGCCATGAACTCAATTAGTTCATTCCTAGCTAGTTTCCCATCCATCTGAAGGACCATGTCCTTCCAACCTTGAGCAACTAAAGATTCAATCAACCTCATCATCCCTGGCTCAACCAGGTTCTTCAACAATCTACCTTTCAAAAAATTTCTCCTGCCAAAAGATGGCAAACTTGTCCTGTTCCTTCTCATATTCCTCTTCTTCTTCTTCTCCACTCCACTCTTCATCATCTGAAACTTTTGCTTGTTTTGCTTTCACTGCAGATCTTGTCCTCTTGGCTAGTGAGTGTTCAGCAGAAACAGGCGCAGAAGAAGACTTCTTGAAAGAAATCTTGGACTTTTTAGGTTTGGGTGTAGGAACCTCCACTGTTGTACCCCTTTCTTGATGGACCAGTTCCATCTCCTCTTCCTCTACAACCTCAGGGGATTCTGCAACCTTTGCTTTTCCCTTCTCCATTCTCTTTTTCTTGCTTTCTTCTAGAGCTTTTTGTAAGTCAGCTTCACTTTGTTTTACCCTGCTTCTTGTGGCTCTTCCTTTAGGCACTGAAGGGGCATTAAGTTTTGGGGACGAAGTCTTTCTTTTCTTGGATGGTTTGGGAACATTTGGGGCTTTTGGAGTGGTAGCTTTGCGTTCTTTGGATCATAACTTGCTCCAACCTTTTTCAGTAAGCCAGCCAAGGTTTCCTCACTAGATGAAACAGGTTCATCTCTATGTTTGCTTAGATGAACCAACCCTTCAGTTGCTTCCCCAGAACCACTTCCCCCTGACTTTACGCCACTCTCTTCTGCAACCCCACATATAGCAAGAACTGCTCCTTTCCCTTTTCCCCTCTCTTCACCACATGCACCCTCTCTCTCATTTTCTTNTACCTCTCTCTCTATTTTCTTTTTTCGATTTCTTTTTACCTCCACTCCTACTCATCTCAGGCAACTCAACATTTCTAATGGTGCCAACCAGCACAAACCTAGTTTTTTGGTTTTCAACCATAGAAAAACTTACCTCAACAGGGGTTTCTTGAGTTTTCTCAGTGTCAAAAGACCCATGTCCTTCACCTTCACTCGCAGATTGAAAGGATTCGGACTCAGAACTGGAGTCAAACTCTTTACCTGGGCTTTCTTTCACTTGGCTAGCTTTCAGCCTTTCACTTAACACCTTTCTCAAAGCATCAGATGCTACAGTTTTTCGAGCCAACATCTTCTGCCTTCGAAACCTAGGTTTTGGGGATTCACTAGGAGGAGTAGATGAGGATGAATTTGAGGGAGATGGTGGTGGAGGAGTGCCAGGATGATCTTGGGGGTTAGACATGGTTCTTCGTTTATTGAGGAAATTTGGAAATTTTTGAAGAAGAAGACCACTAGAATTGGAGAAATATTTTTGACGGTTTTTAGAGTAATGAAGAAGATTAGAGATGTGGTGTGTATTTAAAGAGAATTGGACATTAATGCAGTAACGGCAGCTTTTCAGGGGTCAATTAGAAGTCTAATCAAACTGTAATTCCAGACTTTTAATGATTATTTGGCTTCCCTAGATATTAGGCAAAAATCACGGCTTTAGAGTTCTAAACCGACGGAACTGGTTCAATGCCTCAACGGATAGAATTTTCTAGGAATTTGGCAAGTATAGGACTTCTGCTCATGATTGAATTGTTAATCTTTCTCATTATGCAAAGTATTGAAAACATACCTGAGCTTTCATATGAACTCATACTGATGAACCAGGTTCTTCATATAGAATCCTCTTGAACATGCCTCAAATATCATAATAGAAAAAACTTTGTAAGAGATCAGTGAATCATATATACACATGTCACAGGAGTATACTAATTAAAGTATGAAGCTGAGCAAAAATTAATCTAAATATTTACAAAAGTTCAGAATTTCTAGCCAAAAAGAATATAATTTTTCAATTTTTTTTTTCAATATTTTTTTTTTCTTGTGTATTCTGAACTGGACCTATTAGGTGATCTTAATCATCCCTAATTCCAACCTGTTCCTCTCAAAGTTTTCTCTACTTAGTGCTTTAGTGAAGATGTCAGCAATTTGTTTATCAGTAGCGCAGAATTCTATGGAGATCAATCCTTTCTCATAGTTATCTCTTAAGAAGTGGTGCCTAACATCTATGTGCTTAGTCCTCTTATGATGAACAGGGTTCTTTGTCATACTTATAGCACTAGTGTTATCACAGAATATAGGAATACAACCAACTTCAATACCAAAGTCTACCAGCTGCTGTTTGATGCATAGCAATTGAGCACAACAAGAAGCAGCAGCAACATATTCAGCTTCAGCAGTTGACAAGGCCACTGAATTTTGCTTTTTAGTAGCCCATGACACAAGACATGAACCAAGGAAGTGTGCCATACCTGAGGTGCTTTTCCTATCTACGAAAACCTGCATAATCAGCATCAGCATATCCTACTAGATTGAAATTGCTACCTTTGGGATACCAAAGACACAAATCAGTGGTGCCTTTCAAATATCTTAGTATCCTCTTGACAGCAGACAAGTGAGACTCTTTAGGATTAGCCTGAAAGCGAGCACAAAGCCCTACACTGAAAACAATGTCAGGTCTGCTAGCAGTAAGATATAATAGTGAACCAATCATGCCCCTATACAACTTTTGATCAACTGATGAACCAGGTTCATCAACATCTAATTTAGTGGCAGTTGCAATGGGTGTGTCTATTTCTTTAGATTCTTCCACTTTAAACTTTTTGATTAGCTCATTAGCATACTTTTGCTGATGGATCATGGTTCCATTTGGACTTTGTTTTATCTGTAAGCCTAAGAAGAAGTTAAGTTCACCCATCATGCTCATTTCAAACTCACTCCCCATTAGTTTTGCAAAGTCCTTACTTAGCTTATCAGTAGTGGACCCAAAAATTATGTCATCAACATATATTTGTACCACAAGGAGATCCTTACATTTTTCCCTTAAGAATAAGGTACTGTCAATTTTACCTCTTTTGTATCCATGTTCAAGCAGGAATTTGGATAGTCGTTGTAGACATGTGATTTTTGACCCTCCCCAAGATTTTTCATATTTTAGCATGTAAATATTTAATTTAGGCCTAATAGCGCTATTTCAATTAATTTTGACGCTTTTACTTTATTTTATTACAAGAAAAATGAAAATTACAAAAAAATATTTAGTTTATGTATTACCTATAATTTTAGTAAAACGTACAAAATAGTACCTATTTTATCTTATATAATTTCAAAAACACAAAACT
>NC_031989.1:64543686-64545204 GCF_001879085.1 Nicotiana attenuata
AGGACCGTAAATACGTTTAGCCGTAGGAATTTTACTGTTTTGATTGGTGTAAACATCTTTAGTCTTAAGTAATTTAGAACATAAAATTGAGGTGTGCCATACAATCGCTTAGTCAGTGGCCCTCGTTTAATTAGATTTAACTCAACCTTAGACTCCGGGACGAGCCGTTTAGCGAATTTCACGGTTTTCCCCAAAGATGAAAACGCGTAGTCGCTTTAGGCGCGTATTTTAATAATATTACTTTCCTAAATTCGGGTGCACATTTATGTGACCCAAATCCAAATCTCAACGAAGTCGAAATGTGTTAACAATCACGGGTGCACTGGTGCAACGTGGTTCGAGATGCATTTTCACGACGTTGCAATTCTTATAAAAAATAAAAAAAAATAATAAAAGCGGTTTACTAATAAAAGCACATGAGTTTGGACATGTTTTGAAATCAGATAAAATCAAGTACAACAGTTGAGCGACCGTGCTAGAACCACGGAACCCGGGAATGCTTAACACCTTCTCCCAGGCTAACAGAATTCCTTACTCGGATTTCTGGTTCGCGGACTGTTAACAGAGTCATAACTTCCTCGGATCGGGATTCAACCGGTGACTTGGGACACCATCAATCTCCCAAGTGGCAACTCTGAATATCAATAATAAATCCCGTTCCGATTGTCCTTTAATTGGAAAAACTCTTTTACACCCTCACAGGTGTAGGAAAAAGGAGGTGTGACAGCTCTGGCGACTCTGCTGGGGACAAGAACCCAGAACTTTGGTTCTGGGTTCAGAATTCGAGCTTAGATATATTGTTGTATTTGGCTTTATCTGATTTTCCTACATGTTTCATGCTAAGTGTGCAAAATGTTGCTTTTTACCGCTTTGATATTATCTGAACTGTACATAAACTGTGCCGAAACCCTTCTCTTCTCATCTCCGGGGATGTGCTTACTGGTTGAGACTCCCTATTCTGTTAGTGTCAATACCCTGAAATAAGAAAGAGGCCGGACAAGTTACTAAGTCGGATGGCCTTTTGGTTCCCGGTACGTAGCCCCCTCCTCGACTCGAGTTGTCCGCTCGGGTACACAGTCTAGAACACATACCCAGGTTTTGAACCTAGAATAAATTGACTTCATACCGGATCCCTAGTAGGAACGCTTATTTGCATCACGTGCATATGACTTAGGGGACTCAACACAGGGGTTGGGTCCGTCTAGGACAGGTGTACCCGGAATAATGGACCATCCTGCTGCATCCTACTTGTGCATTTATCTGTATGGGACCCGCATGCTGACCGGCTTTGAATATTTGGGAAAAGTGGAAAAACCAAAAGAGAAAATAGCAGTGTAGAGAGTTGATTTCCAAAAAAAAAAAAAAAAAAAAAAAAAAAACCCCGCTAGTACCAAGTAAGTAGCCGAAATGCTGCCGAATTTTTGAGAAAATAGAAAAAAAAGAAAGAAAAGTTACTTTTAGTTTGTCAATGGAAAAGAAAACAAAAAGAAGTTTATTTACTAATAGTTTATTGTCACT
>NC_031989.1:64545432-64550371 GCF_001879085.1 Nicotiana attenuata
TTGTTATAAATAAATCAGGTGATGCCGTTTTGCCAAAATAGTCCGAATGTCCCCAAACGGGCGCCGGAAGGCTGTTTGTGCAAAACGGCCATCTTGAGTCATTTCCCAATGGTCAACGGGTACAGTTTCAACGCCTTCTCCCCGAAGTGCTGAAAAGCCGTAACTGCAAAACCGGCCGTTTTAAAATTGAACATTTGAACAAAATAGTGTTATTTGCTTTCCTTTTTAGGTCAAATAAGTTATTAAATCACCTTAATAAATGTGCAGGATGAGCACGACTCAAAATGAACCCTTTTCAATCATGCATAAAATCCCTTTGGAGTTACGTCTATGGTGGAACGATTTGGGCAAAGAAGGGCAAGATGCGGTCAAGAAACATTTGAAAGGGCTCACCGGTTTGCTCGATATTACGCCTCGGGGAGATATTATAAGAGCACTAGTTACATGTTGGGACCCAGCACATAATGTGTTCCATTTTTCGGATTTTGAGCTTACCCCGACATTGGAGGAAATAGCTGGTTACATTGGAAAGGACGAGGTCCCATTAAGGCACAAATACTTGGTTGCTCCCAGAGTTGTAGCTGTACACAAGTTTCTAGACTCCTTAAAAATAGTCAGGGCCGTCCATAACACAGACCTGGCAAATGGCTTTTGTACCCTAAGCTTCATATATCATCGCTATGGTCAGTATCGGGGGGTTCAACAACCCAGAAAGTAAGATATGTAACAAAGGAAACCGCCAGAAGTGGGAGGAGCATCGATGTTTCGCTTTTATGGTGGCTTTCTTGGGGCTTTTAATATTTCCAAGGAAGGATGGGAACATTGACATAAAAATAGCTGGGGTTGTCAGTACGTTAATCACTCAAGCCAAAAGTACACTTGCACCTATGATATTGGCCGACATCTTCCGTGCTCTTACAGCTTGTAAAGCCGGAGAAACCTTCTTCGAGGGGTGCAACTTACTATTACAAATGTGGATGATTGAGCATCTGTATCATCGCCCTCAGTTTTTGAGCTATGGGTCTCCAGAAAAAACATGCATAGAAGAATTTTACACAAGAGCTAAAGGGGTCAAATTGCCAGAAGGGGTCGCGGGTTGGACAACATATTTTCGGCACTCACCGCTAGCCAAATAGAGTGGACACTGGGATGGTTACCCGTTGATGAAATCGTATATATGCCGGCAGCCCGACCACATTTCCTTCTGATAGGGCTTAGAAGCATTCAGCCTTACGCACCGTATCGAGTGTTGAGGCAGCTGGGGAGATGCCAGATAGTACCCAAGGATGATGATCTTAGTTTGCAAGTGGTTGAGATTGGCCCTGATGGCCAGTTTCCTGAAGCAATGGTCCGCCAAGTTTGGAGCGAATGCCAATATTTGGCGGCAAACACTTGTGTTCGAGATCGAGCCAAAGGAGAAGTGTCGCCTGATTATCAGGCTTGGTACAGAAGGGACGTTGCATTCGGAAGACCGGCCAAACGACCTCACATCCAGGAATTTGTCGAATCATCACAAGAACAGTGGGCTTGGATAACTAAAGAAAATGAGTATAGGGCCCGCATAGGAGCATTGGAAAAACAGGTCCAAGACCTTCGATTTGAAAATAGCTTGCAAGCCGCAGCTGATGAAGGTGAGAAAAAACAATTGGCCAAAGAAATGAAGCCTTACGAGCCCAAATCCAAAAAATGAAGTTAGAGGCCGATAACCCTGTCAGGAGTGCCAAAGATGCAAAGCTTATAACAAATCTAAGGCAAAAGGTGAACGACTACAGTTTTGACCGCAACAAAGCAGAAAAGAAATTAGCTGGGGTCCGGAAACAATTGGCTAAAAATGCAAAAGAATGGGCCCGCATGGTTAAACAGTTAAAAGAAGAATATGACAATGAGGTCACAGGATTAAAGAAAAAGGTCATTGCCACAGAAAACCGAATGATCAAACAGGCAAAAGAATTCAAAGTCGAAAGAGAACATTGTTACATGGCATTGGCACTAATTAATTTCAGAAAATAATTTCATACAAAAATTCATTTCTCAGGCTTGGGACCTCGGAATTCGATTCCGGGCATACGCCCAAGTCCCATATTTTCCTACGGACCCTCCAGGACCGTCAAATCACGGGTCCGGGTCCGTTTACCCAAAATGTTGACCAATGTCAACTTTAACCATTTTAATATCAAAATTTAGCATTTTTCACACAGAATTCATATTTAAGCTTTCCGGCTACGCGCCCGGACTGCGCACGCAATTCAAGGCAACCCTAAATGTGGTTTTCGAGGCCTCAAAAGCACGGAATGAATAAGAAAACAGGTGATGACCCTTTGGGTCGTCACATTCTCCACCTCTAAAACAACCGTTCGTCCTCGAACGGACAAAAGAAAGAAGTCCTGAGTCGGGAAATAGANTTCCATTACTAGGAAATGTCAAATGTGCGAGAACATGACCCGTACCACCTTCTTGGCATCAGTGATGATATTTGTGAAGCAGATAATGAACGACCTGGACAGACTTCAAGGGGAACTTGCATATAGGCCCGCGGCGAGACCGAATGATGTCCCGCGGGCACCAGGAGCTTTAATGTATTCGTAATTGTCTTTGAGTCTGCACTCTTTCTTCTACTAAAAAACAGAAGTTTGTCGTCCGAGTCCGTATTTCTTTTTTCTTGGGAGTTAGGTCATTTGGGTTTGTATTTCTTTTTACCAGAGTCTGTATCTCCATTTCGTTAAAAGACAGTCAGTTGATTGAGTCTGTATTTTGTTTGAATTAGAATAGGGATGATGGAGTTTTTAGTTCTTAGAGTCTGTTAGTTGTTTTGAGTCTTTGTAATAGACAAATTTGCTATCAATAAAATTGAAATTGCCAAAAATATCCTGCTCCTACTTTGCATTTATTTTTCACGAACTACGCTTGGTCTGATTCACGAAGGGTCGTGATACGTAGGCAATCTCCATAGGATTCGACCGTTTCTAAATAATAAAAGGGAAAATCAAATGATGATACAAACAGGGGAAAAACCAAAGGAAAGAGAACCAAAAGAGGGAGAGCAAAACAAAGTGAAAAGGAAAAGATAAGAGAGGGAACTAATTGGCAAGAAAAAGAAATGGAAAGCCGGGATGACGCATGTGAATGAACAGAGACATAATAGAAACGGTTGACTGCTTAGGTGCATCCACC
Organism: Nicotiana attenuata; assembly: GCF_001879085.1. NCBI lineage: Eukaryota > Viridiplantae > Streptophyta > Magnoliopsida > Solanales > Solanaceae > Nicotiana > Nicotiana attenuata. The sequence goes on from NC_031989.1 coordinate 64,548,604, forward strand.
CATCAATGTGCGGTTATCTATTTGTTAATGCCCTAACCGCTAACAAAATTGTTGTTGATGAGCTCATGCAAGTGATTAAGCTGACTGGCATTCTGGCAACCCATCCTTACAACACCGCTCCAAGGACAAGTCAAACATGGCCAATCAGGATTTAGAAGCAAGCATTGTCGACCCATCCAGAGAGGAGGAGGCAGTGGACGTTAATACAATGAGGGAAGAGATGTATAAACTAAAGCAACAAATGGCCAAGATGTACCAGGCCTGGTCGAAGGGACATCCACCACCAGTCTATCCTGCCAACCCCAATTACCTCCCACTACCAGCTCAAACCCAAGATCCTCCCACAGTGAACTCATCTCCTGCTTTCCCTACTTACCAGCAGTACTACGGAACCACCTCTCAGACACCACCACTACCACCCAAACAAATTCCATGTCCTCCACCACCAATTGCTCCAGTATTCGTGGCTCCTCCACCCGCCGCACTACACAGGTCATCTAACGAACCCGTGTTCCAAACTCATGATAACCAGTACTACCCACTCGAAGCCACTTTCAAACCCCCAGAACCATACCCTTACACTCCCCGCCTTGATCTCTCAGCCGAAGAAGAAAAGCCTCCCAAAAACCCTGAGCAAGAGGAGATGATACGAAAGGTCAAGAGCTTAGAGCAGTCATTCAGAAATATGCAGGGTCTCGGAGGTCAAGTGAGTGTGGCCTACAAGGATTTGTGCTTGTTTCCTGACGTCCAGTTGCCAGCAGGATTCAAGTTACCCAAGTTCGACTTATATGATGGCCATGGTGATCCAGTGGCCCACCTGAGGGGATTCTGCAGCAAGATGAGGGGAGCTGGGGGAAAAGATGAGCTATTAATGGCTTACTTTAGTCAAAGCTTAAGTGGAGCAGCGTTGGAGTGGTACACACGACAAGATCATGCTCGGTGGTACACCTGGGACGACCTGGCTCAAGCATTTGCATGTCATTTTCAATACAATCTCGAAATTGTCCCGGACCGTCTGTCACTGACCAAAATCGAAAAGAAGCCCGGAGAAAGCTTTAGAGAGTATGGTTTCCGTTGGAGAGAGCAGGCAGCAAGAGTTAATCCTCCGATGAAAGAGAATGAGATGGTTGATTATTTCCTTCAGGCTTTGGAGCCAACCTACTATGGTCATCTGGTGTCCGTAGTGGGGAAAACTTTCAATGAGGTCGTGAAGATGGGAAGTATGGTGGAAGAGGGTCTCAAGTCTAACAAGATTATGAGCTATTCAGCACTCAAAGCAACTACGCAGGCTATTCAAAGCGGCACCGGAGGAGTATTGGGAAAGAAGAAGAAAGAAGAAGTGGCAGTAGTGGAATCAAGGGTCTGGTCCAGGAGTCCGTCACCATATTATCACCAACCTCGCTCTCACCCCCAAGCTTACCCACATACTCCATATGGCCCACCACAGCATTACTTCCCACCCCCTACTCCCCATTTCTCCGTCCATCATGCCCAGACATACCCCCAACCTCCTACCCGTGCACAATGGCGCGCACCCACTCCCCAAAACACTTACCCACCTCAAAAAGAATACCCACCCCCAAGAACCAATAGAAATGCCGCTGGAACCGGTTACCGACCCAATCCTGCATTTAAGAATGATAGGTTGCAAAAGAAGAAGACTTTTACTCCCTTGGGTGAATCTTATACCAGCTTGTACCACAGATTAAGGCGGTTGGGCATGTTGAACCCGATCGAACCCAAATTACCAAACCCTCCCCCAAGGAAC
>NC_031989.1:64550517-64724297 GCF_001879085.1 Nicotiana attenuata
CAAAATCCGACTACCAATTCATCATGAGGCTCACATGATCGAGTTAGTGCAGAAGGGAGAATACAAGAAGCCGTCACAAACTGTGATGATGATTAAGGCAAGTGAAAATAAAGCAAATGAGAAATTGGTTGTTAGGAAAGCCTTGGTCGTAGTGGACCGGACAGTCAGTGAACCAGTGATGATAATAAAACCAGAGCCTGTTAAGGTGACAATACCAGGAGCAGTTGTTAAGCATGTGTTGGTTGTAAAAGGCGCTCGAACAGAACCAGTTATCATTAAACCGGTGACCCAGTTGCCTGTGGTTAGTGAGAAAGCTGTCCCGTGGAATTATGACAGGGTGACTGTGATGTACCAAGGAAAAGAAATTAAAGAAGAAGTGTGCGAAACTCATGGGTTGACTAGATCAGGGAGGTGCTTTGCCCCTGAGGAATTGAGAAAGGTTAAAGCAGCTAAAGACAATCCGGCACCGACAAAGAGGGCTATTACTGAAGAAGAAGCTGAAGAGTTCCTGAAAAAGATGAAGGCTCAGGACTATTCGATTGTGGAACAATTGAGAAAAACCCCGGCACAAATCTCATTTTTGTCCTTATTGATCCATTCAGATGAACACCGCCGGGCGTTGATGAAGATTCTAAACGAAGCTCATGTGCCAAATAAAATCACTGTGAATCATCTTGAGAAGATTGCAAACAAAATTTTTGAGGTGAACAGGGTAACATTTTCTGATGATGAGTTGCCATTGGAAGGAACTGAACATAATAGAGCCCTTTACCTCACAGTGAAGTGTGAAGATTCCGTGGTAACTCGGGTGCTAATTGATAATGGGTCCAGTGCAAACATTTGCCCTCTTTCCACTCTAGAAAAGTTGAAAGTTGACAGGGAAAGAATTCATAAAAATAGCATCTGTGTACGGGGATTTGAGGGCGGAGGGAAAGACACAGTGGGAGATATTGTGTTGGAGCTAACAATAGGACCTGTAGAATTCATTATGGAGTTTCAAGTGCTCGATGTCAGTGTTTCCTACAATCTTTTATTGGGACGGCCCTGGATTCATGCCGCAAAGGCAGTACCGTCTACTTTGCATCAAATGGTCAAATTTGAATGGGATCGGCAGGAGATCGTGGTCCATGGAGAGGACAATTCTTGTAATGCTATTACATCCTTCGAGGAAGTTGAAAATGACAAAGGTCCGTGGGTGTACCAAGTCATGGACACAGTGCCAGTTGATAAAATCCCGGAAGGGGAGTGTGTTCCTATGCCTAAGATAGCTGCCGCATCTGTTATGGTAGCCTCAGAGATGATAAGGAATGGATTCTTGCCCGGAAAGGGTTTGGGCGCCTCACTGCAGGGAATCATACAGCCAGTGTCTCTTCCTGGAAATCTGGACACTTTCGGGCTAGGTTTCAAACCCACTACTGCTGACATAAGGAGAGCCAAAAAGATGAAAAGAGAGTGTGGACCCTCCCAAAACCTATTCCTCGCCTCTCCCGTTCCTTCGTCCGGCCTGGTACTAAACAACGCCCAGCAACAGCACTACCAAATTCTATGGTGATAGAACCTGACAAGGAGCTGATCGAAAAGTTTGAAAGGGTGTTCGATGAAGTGAATATGGTGGAACCAGGCGAAGGTCCGAGTAAAGTTGATGTGCAGTTCGTGGGGTCTCAGGCCAAGCTCAATAACTGGGAAGCTACCCCTCTTCCAACTCGGAAGGAGTCGTGGTAGTTAGTTTTGGATTTTCCTTTGAGTATTAAATCTGGATTATTTCCAGGGTTGTAATTCAGATTTCTATGTTCCGTCCATTTGGATGAGTTATACCTTGTTATCTTACAATTTTAATGAAATGCAATTTCCTTCTCTCTTCACTCCTAATAGCCTTTATTTTGTTTTCTTTTCTCTTGTACAATCCCTTTTATGCTGGTTTCAATGATGGGTCATGCATGAGGAGTCTTCGGCCTAGTCTTGATAATCCATATGAAATAGTAATACAAGAAATTGAGTGTGATGGCGAGGGGGAATACGATGACGAGGAAGCTTTGGAAGAAATAAGTAATGAATTAAATCAATTTGAGGAAAAACCCAAACCTAACTTGAATGACACAGAGGCAATCAATCTAGGGGATCAGGAAAATGTTCGAGAAACAAAAATAAGTGTCCATTTGGAAGCCCCGCTCAGGGAGGAGATAATTAAATTGTTGTTTGAGTACAAAGATGTTTTCGCATGGTCATATGATGATATGCCGGGTCTAAGCACCGATCTGGTGGTCCACAAATTGCCCATTTATTCGGAATGCCCCCCTGTCAAGCAGAAGTTGAGGAAATTCAAAAGAGATATCAGTGTGAAAATTAAGGAAGAGGTTACTAAGCAGTTTGAGGCGAAGGTCATACGGGTTACTCGATATCCTACCTGGTTAGCTAATGTGGTGCCAGTACCAAAGAAAGATGGGAAGACCAGAGTATGTGTTGATTACCGTGATCTCAATAAGGCGAGCCCAAAGGACAACTTCCCGCTTCCAAACATCCATATATTGATTGACAATTGTGCCAAACATGAGATTGGTTCCTTCGTGGATTGTTATGCGGGCTATCACCAGATTTTAATGGATGAGGAGGATGCGGAAAAGACGGCATTCATCACGCCTTGGGGAATGTACTATTACAGGGTCATGCCATTTGGGTTGAAGAACGCAGGGGCAACGTATATGAGGGCAATGACCACCATGTTCCATGACATGATACACCAGGAAATCAAGGTCTATGTGGACGACGTGATCATAAAGTTGAGGAAACAATGTAACCATGTTAGGGATTTGAGGAAATTCTTCCAGAGACTCCGCAGGTACAACCTCAAGCTTAATCCGGCAAAGTGTGCATTTGGAGTCCCATCGGTGAAGTTGTTGGGATTTGTGGTGAGTCGGCGTGGTATTGAATTAGACTCGTCTAAGATCAAAGCCATCCAGGAGCTACCGCCGCTAAGGAACAAGAAAGATGTGATGAGTTTGCTTGGCAGGTTGAATTACATCAGCAGGTTCATTGCCCAGCTTACAACTACTTGTGAGCCCATTTTTAGGCTGCTAAAGAAAGATGCTGCAGTCAGATGGACAGACGAATGTCAAGAAGCATTTGACAAGATTAAGAAGTATTTGGCTAGTCCACCTGTGTTGGTCCCGCCAGAGCCAGGAAGGCCCTTGATCCTTCACCTGACTGTGTTGGACAATTCTTTTGGTTGTGTACTGGGGCAGCATGACGTCACAGGAAGGAAAGAGCAGGCGATTTACTACCTCAGCAAGAAGTTCACATCATATGAGGTAAAATACACTCAACTCGAGAGGACGTGTTGTGCTTTAACCTGGGTAGCGCAAAAGTTGAAACATTACTTGTCAGCATATACTACCTATCTCATCTCTCGGTTGGACCCATTGAAGTATATTTTTCAAAAGCCCATGCCCACAGGGAGGCTAGCGAAATGGCAAATCCTGCTTACGGAGTTTGATATTGTCTACGTGACTCGGACTGCAATGAAAGCACAAGCGCTGGCTGATCAGCTAGCTGAGAATCCCGTTGATGATGAATATGAGCCTTTGAAAACATACTTCCCGGACGAGGAGATAATGCATGTTGAAGAATGAGAACAGGTCGAGAAGCCTAGATGGAAACTTTTCTTTGATGGAGCTGCCAATGCCAAGGGTGTCGGAATAGGAGCAGTACTGATTTCTGAGACAGGGCAACACTACCCTGTCACTGCTCAACTTCGTTTCTATTGCACCAATAACATGGCTGAGTAAGAAGCATGTATCCTGGGATTGAGATTGGCTATAGACATGGGTGTCCAGGAAATCTTGGTCATGGGTGACTCGGATCTTCTTGTACACCAGATTCAGGGAGAGTGGGAAACACGAGATTTGAAGCTCATACCATACTGGCAGTGTTTGCATGAACTTCGTCAACGGTCTCAATCAATAGATTTCAAACACATTCCAAGGATGCACAATGAGGTTGCCGACGCCTTGGCCACTTTGGCATCAATGTTGCATCATCCGGACAAGGCTTACGTGGATCCGTTACAGATTCAGGTTCGAGATCAGCATGCCTATTGTAATGTGGTGGAGGAAGAGTTTGATGGTGAGCCATGGTTCCATGATATAAAAGAATATCTCCGGATGGGAGTATACCCGACACAAGCTACAGGGGATCAAAAGAGAGCGATTCGACGCTTGGCAAGCGGATTTTTCTTCAGTGGAGGAGTGTTGTACAAGAGAACTCCAGATCTTGGGTTATTAAGATGCACAGATGCGAAACAGGCTACAGTTATCATGGCTGAGGTACATGCGGGAGTTTGTGGACCTCATATGAGTGGATATATATTGGCAAAGAAGATCCTCCGAGCAGGTTATTATTGGCTACTATGGAACGGGACTGCATCAATTTCGTGCGCAAATGTCATCAATGTCAGATACACGGAGATTTGATTCACTCTCCACCATCTGAATTGCATACAATGTCAGCACCATGGCCGTTCGTTGCCTGGGGAATGGATGTTATTGGTCCGATTGAACCAACAGCCTCAAATGGGCATAGATTCATTTTGGTAGCTATTGATTATTTCACTAAATGGGTGGAGGCAAAAACCTTCAAATCCGTGACTAAGAAGGCAGTTGTCGATTTCGTACATTCAAATATCATATGCCGGTTTGGGATCCCGAAGGTAATCTTCACAGATAATGGTGCCAATCTCAATAGTCATTGATGGCCGAGACATGGCAGCAGTTTAAGATCATGCACCGTAATTCCACTCCATATCGTCCTAAGGCAAATGGGGCAGTCAAAGCAGCTAACAAGAATATAAAGAAAATACTTCGGAAAATGGTAGAAGGGTCAAGGCAATGGCATGAAAAGCTACCTTTTGCCTTGTTAGGCTATCGCACTACTGTCCGCACTTCAGTAGGAGCGACTCCCTATTCATTGGTGTATGGAACCGAAGCAGTAATACCCGCAGAGGTTGAAATCCCGTCCCTCTGAATCAGCGCCGAGGCAGAGATTGATGATGATGAATGGGTTAAAGCCCGCCTGGAAGAACTAAGTTTGATTGATGAGAAGCGACTGGCAGTAGTGTGTCACGGTCAATTGTACCAACAGAGAATGGCAAGAGCATATAACAAGAAAGTGCGTCCGCGGAAGTTCGAAGTAGGACAGTTGGTGCTGAGACGTATCCTACCTCATTGGGCTGAGGTAAAAGGAAAGTTCGCCCCAAACTGGTAGGGGCCATTTGTTGTAACCAGAGTTTTGTCCAATGTGGCTTTATATCTAATAGACGTGGAAGGAAAATGTGTAGAAATGGCTATCAATTCTGATGCAGTCAAGAGATATTATGTATGATTTTCTTTATCTTTGTGTACCTGATTGTATTTGGCATGTTTTGAGATTGAAATGACGAAGGCATTTTGTTCTGCTATCCAAACACTTTATCCTTTGTTATCCCTTTGAGCCATATTTATTTTCTTTCATACCCCTCTTTCGGAATCAGCAGCGCAAGCGCGAAAGATAAGTAAAAGGAAAAGAGAAAAGAAAAGAATGAAAAGAGAGAGAAGAAAAAGAAGAAGAAAAAAAAAAGAGAAGAAAAATAAAAAGAAAAAGAAAACAACAAAACTACAAAACAAGAAAGAAAAGAAAAGAAGAGAAAGAGGAAGAAAAAGAAAAATCACAACAACAAAGTTATTTCTATGTCCTGAACTACGTTTGACTTGATCCCGAAAGGGTACGTAGGCAGCCTCACTGAGGTTCAGTCACAACAAAAGAAAAATTCAAGAATCCCCAAGAAGGAAACTGGGGCAGAAGTTATGGTTGTTGCAAGAGATATGATTCCGAAAGTTGTAATGTTGAACCCACATTTGAATTATTTTGAGCTTTTATACCTTTCTTTCTAAAACCCATCCAAAAACCACATTACGGTCCAAAGAAAGACCTTCTGATCAATTTCAAGAAATGTCAATACGGGCAGGTAAAGCGACTCATGTTGGAGACAACACTCTGGAGACAGAAGGAAAATGATGAAATGAGAGAGTCTTATCGGTGAAAACCCTCACGGGCACCGTAAGGCGAGGTGAGTTTGAGAGATATTAAAAATAAGAGAGTCTTATTGGTGAAAACCCTCACGGGCACCGTAAGGCGAAAGTGAGTTTTTCAGTTGGGCAAATAAAAGAAGTCTGTGGTTGAAAGTTGTTTGAAACGTGGCAAAACAAGCAAGGTTTGGGTTTGGCGAGAGTCGGGCGTGAAAGTATGAGACAACAAATGTGGTAATTGATAATTGATTGGTTGGACAGACTAGGCTGGAATCCAAAATGCATGGCACAATCAATGGAATCAGCCTTTCCGCTCAGATAAGTCCTATCCTTTTTCTCTTCATTACAACTCATTCGTTTTCAGAGTTTTTCTATCCTCAAAACCTTCGAGGTCATTGCATTTCATTCTCTTGAAGTCTGTCTATAAGATGCTTTAGTGTCAGTTCTATTCAAAAACAAAATAAGGATGTCAAAGCTAACTACCAGCTTCCCAGTTAGATGGCACAACAAGGTGGGGACATGTCAAAAGAGAGTAAAACATGGAGGACCAATGAAAATCAGTGGAATAGTCAGATGGTTGTGAGGGAGAAGCAAGGTTCACAAGAAGGGAACAGAAACACCAAACAGTAATACGAGGTAAAACATGTGGGTCATCAAGATCAGAGGGTTGAAAGTCAGTTGGGAAATCGTGACAAGTCAAAGCAAGTCCAAAGAAGCAAGTCAGAGCAAAGTCGGAAGCGGGAGCATGGCCAACAAGAATGCCAGCAGCTAACCACCATTTTACATTAACAAATTTTTCTTTGATTGGAACAGGGGCAGAAAATTTTCTTTGTTTGTTTATTTTGTCGCAATCAGGCGCCCACCTGAAGAACAAGGGAATACATTTCAAGTTTCAGCAATCAGGCGCCCACCTGGAGAACAAGGGAATACATTTCAAGATTCAGCAATCAGGCGCCCACCTGGAGAACAAGGGAAGTACAATTCAGGATTTTAGCTTTCAATTTCTAGTAATATTCGGTAACACGATGCGCCCAGTCACCAAACTGGGACAGAAAATTCTTCTTTGTTTGTCTATTTTTTTTGAAATCAGGAGCCCGCCTGGAGAACACATGCATTTATTTCAAGTTTTAGCAGTCAGGAGCCCGCCTGGAGAACGGAGGCATTTATTTCAAGTTTTAGCGATCAGGAGCCCGCCTGGAGAACAGAGGCATTTATTTCAAATTTTAGCAATCAGGAGCCCGCCTGGAGAACGGAGGCATTTATTTCAAGTTTTACCAATCAGGAGCCCGCCTGGAGAACAGAGGCATTTATTTCAAGTTTTAGCAATCAGGAGCCCGCCTGGAGAACAGAGGCATATATTTCAAGTTTTAGCAATCAGGAGCCCGCCTGGAGAACAGAGGCATATATTTCAGGTTTTAGCAATCAGGAGCCCGCCTGGAGAACAGAGGCATATATTTCAATTTTTAGCAGTCAGGAGCCCGCCTGGAGAACAGAGGCATATATTTCAAGTTTCAGCAGTCAGGAGACCGCCTGGAGAACAGAGGCATACATTTCAATTTTCAGCAGTCAGGAGCCCGCCTGAAGAACAGAGGAATACATTCAAGTTCAGCGGTCAGGCATCACTCGGAGAAAGGGCAAAACATCTCAGATCACAGTTCAATTCAGCAACAAAGGAGGCTTGCGGAAACTATGCGAGTCAACAGTCCGAGACGACCAGCGAAAGGTTTTCACAATCCAAAATAATAAAAGAAGAGGAGAAACAAAAGAAGCAAAAGTGAATCCAAATGCAGAAATAGAGAAAAATGTGAATTGCTTGAGACATGATTGGAGTCACAAGCTTGGTGTGGTGTCCGGTATTGGTCCGAAAAGCTGAGGAAGAATGAATTAGCACCTGCAACTAGCAAGCATCAAGGTTCAAATCCAAAGTCTGCATGAAGAACCATTCAAGACTCAAGATCAAGCTTCAGAAGACTTATAGATAGGAATCTTGTAACTTGTAGTTGACAGGCTTAGCTAGTCTTTTTCATGTTTTGAGTTTTAATAACAGGACAGCGGACCGAAACCTCGGCGGTACGGCAGCTCGATTGGCTCTCCACCTCGGCATACTCCATCATCTCACTCACCTCTGAACTACACGTGGCCTGATTCCATTGTAGCCAAGGATATGTAGGCAGCTCAGATACCAGGGCTCGATCACATTCTCCTTTTCTTTCAGTTTCGGTCCCTCCTAATAAGGGTCGGGTCAAAAAACCTATCTAGTCGTTCTTTGTCTAAAAACTCTTCGTGTTTCCATTCAAAGAGGGGCAGCTGTAGACATGTAATTTTTGACCCTCCCCAAGATTTTTCATATTTTAGCATGTAAATATTTAATTTAGGCCTAATAGCGCTATTTCAATTAATTTTGACGCTTTTACCTTATTTTAGTACAAGAAAAATGAAAATTACAAAAAATATTTTAGTTTATGTACTTTTCATAAATTTTGTAAAAATACAAAAATAGTACCTCGTTTTAATCTTTATATAATTTCGAAAACACAAAAATAGTTTCATGTCTAGTTTAATTAATTAAGATTAGCTTCGGCATTGTGTAGTATTTCTATCTTATTTAAAAAAAAACATTCATTGTGTAGTCTAGGGACCCTTCTAGACTCTTCTTTGGGATAAAAAAATAAATAAAAAGACTCTAAGGACTTAACATAAAAGGACCTAGGGACTAATTGACAAATACACAAAATTACACCTAGACCTAGACTCTACCTATAAATAATACTTAAAAAAAATCTGAAGGGGGAGACCAAAAATAACGTCCGGAGAAAAGAAGTGCCGCAGAACACCAAAAAACGAGCTCCCTTCTTCTCCAACGAGGCCGAATCCGTAGACCCCTGTTACTTGATTTTCAAATCCAATTTCAATAGAGAACAACCCATTCTAGCAACCTCCCTCGCCGTTGAACCTGGAACAGTCGTCTTCTTCATGAAGACTGAAGAGATTAGTTCTTCAGCAGCCATAGACACGATCCCACACCACCACAATCAGGTGTAAAACCAGCCCGAAAATATAAAAATAGTAGCTCAAACAGCAGTTCGTCGTGGCGGAAATAGCGGCGTGTGTGTGTGTTTCTGACTCTCGCCGGACGTTCAGATCCGGCTATTTTTCTTAACTTCCCGGCGAGCTTCGAGGCAGCCTGAGGCAGCTATCCGAGGTCCCTGTTCCGTCGTTCATCCAAGGTTTTCAGTCCTAGATATTTTCAGGTTCAAAGAGCTAAGCTATCGAGGTCCGTTTCCATGTTGTTTCATACTGTTTTTTCTAGCTTGAAATCTACTATGTATTTGTTATCACCTTGCTTTAGTAATTGTGTTTGATTACATTTCGAAACTGATTTCTACTGATTTTCATACCCTTTTATTAAGTTATTTCCAAACGTACGCTTAAGTAGATAAGTGTGATCTTTGTGTTCTGTTTAATCACTTTCGTAGTCTTCAAATTTCAGTGCTGTTGTTGCCTTGTGTTTATGAGGATTTGGAATAATAATGTTGATGACAGAAGAAAGGAAATGAAAAAGGTTTTTGGTTCGTTCATTCTTGCTGCGTAAGTTGTATGCCCATGTGATTATTTTGCTTGTTGTCTTCATTTTAAAAGTGAATAAAACCATGATATCCCTGTGGATTCCTTTCCTTTAAAGTTATCTTCATATTTTATTCTTTTAGTTTTTTTGTTTTCCTTATAGTTAGCCTATGGATATGAATATCCTTAGTTAGAAATAATTGATGAACATTCGTAGTTTATCTTAGTTGAGTAGCGTCCTTTAGGATAGTTCAAGGTGTGCCACGTCAAATAAAATGACAATTGCACGGCCCTCATTTGATTAATCTTGTTTTCTCCTTAGAATTCGAGGTGTGCCATTTAGTAAATTCCATGGCCCTCGCAAATTGCAAACGCGTAATTGCTTTAGGCGCTTTAGTTTAATNGTTGGTCGAGGTCAACGTCCGTAAATCTGAGATGGAGTTCGATCGAATGGTCATTTGTTGATTCGAGTTACGGCTGGGATTTCTGTCGCTGCTCTTGGTTTAATTGTGGAGTAGCAGCAATCTTAAGGTTTAGATCCAATCAATACAAGGTCTATTTTTACACCATTTCTTAATGTGCTGCTTGGTTTCTTTGTTTTTTAGTCATGTGAATATTCTATTTTTTAAATGTGATGATTGTTTGTTCCTTGTCTTTTATAAGCTTCACATTGAATCAGTAAATTTAATTGCTTAAACTTGTACGGAAGATATTTGTTTCATGGTTGCAAAAGCAATTCTTGTTGAAAATGGATTAGATTGGGTGAGGCCGTAAAATACTCCAGCTGTAAGAATTTTACTGTTTTGATTGGGTGTAAAACATCTTTAGTCTTAAGTAATTTAGAACATAAAATTGAGGTGTGCCATACAATCGCTTAGTCAGTGGCCCTCGTTTTAATTAGCTTTAACTCAACCTTAGACTCCGGGACGAGCCGTTTAGCGAATTTCACGGTTTTCCCCAAAGATGAAAACGCGTAGTCGCTTTAGGCGCGTATTTTAATAATATTACTTTCCTAAATTCGGGTGCACATTTATGTGACCCAAATCCAAATCTCAACGAAGTCGAAATGTGTTAACAATCACGGGTGCATTGGTGCAACGTGGTTCGAGATGCATTTTCACGACGTTGCAATTCTTATAAAAAATAAAAAAAAATAATAAAAGCGGTTTACTAATAAAAGCACATGAGTTTGGACATGTTTTGAAATCAGATAAAATCAAGTACAACAGTTGAGCGACCGTGCTAGAACCACGGAACCCGAGAATACCTAACACCTTCTCCCGGGCTAACAGAATTCCTTACTCGGATTTCTGGTTCGCGGACTGTTAACAGAGTCATAACTTCCTCGGATCGGGATTCAACCGGTGACTTGGGACACCATCAATATCCCAAGTGGCGACTCTGAATATCAATAATAAATCCCGTTCCGATTGTCCTTTAATTGGAAAAACTCCTTTACACCCTCACAGGTGTAGGAAAAAGGAGGTGTGACAGTCGTTCATACCATGCTCTTGGGGCCTGCTTGAGTCCATAGAGAGCCTTGTCTAGCTTGTACACATGCTCAGGACATTCCTTGCTTTCAAACCCTGGAGGTTGTTTCACAAACACTTCTTCTTTCAGGTAGCCATTTAGGAAGGCACTTTTGACATCCATCTGATGAAGAGTGAATTCCATATGTGATGCAAAGGCTATGAGAAGTCTGATTAGCTCTAGTCTTGCAACTGGAGCAAAAGTCTCATCATAATCTATGCCCTCCTCTTGGCTGTAACCTTGGACCACCAGTCTTGCCTTGTTTCTTGTAACAGTTCCATCTTTATCAAGTTTGTTCCTAAAGACCTATTTTGTACCAATAACTGATCTATCTTTGGGCCTTGGAACTAGATGTCAAACTTGACTTCTCTCAAATTGATTGAGTTCATCTTGCATTGCATTGACCCAATCTGCATCCTGCAAAGCCTCAACAACATTTTTAGGTTCAATAAGAGATAAAAATGCATCAAAAGCACACAGATTCTTTAATTGTGATCTAGTTTTGATTGCAGATGTTGGATCAGTGATAATGTTCTCAATGGGATGAGAACTTTGATACTTGTGTTTCACAACCAACTGGTTTCTGCTAGATGTTTCTCCCATGTTCTGTTGCTGAGGAACAGGGTCATGAAAAGGTTCCTTTAAGGGATTTATTTCAATTCCTCTATGATTAGTTCCCCCTGTCAGGTTGCCCTGGATGGAAGAACCTGTTCCATCACCTGTTCCTTCTGTTGGTGCCACTTTGACTTGTGTTGAGGCTTCAGTCAAGTCCTTTATCAATCCAATGGCTTCATCTTCATGTTCCTGTCTCTTAGAAAGAATGTTAATTTCATCAAATACTACATGTACACTTTCTTCTACACACAAAGTTCTTTTATTGAACACTTTATATGCTTTGCTTTGTGAAGAATATCCCAAGAATACTCCCTCATCACTTCTGGGATCAAACTTGCCTAGGGAGTCCTTTCCATTATTGTGCACAAAGCACTTACATCCAAATGCCCTAAGATGGGATATATTTGGTTTTCTCCCTTTTAGTAACTCATAGGGAGTCTTCTCTACAAGAGGTCTGTTTCTGAGAGAGTAGACAAATCTACAATGTAAATATTGTTAACTCTTCTTCCCTGCAAAACAATATTGTCAATGGTAAGGTTAATCACAAAGCATTTAGAAGAGGTAAATGCTACAAGGTTACCTCTGTCACATAGTTGTGACACACTAATCAGGCTATATTTCAAGCCATCTATCAAGTAGACATTCTCAATGGAGTGAGAGTCTGTCTTACCTACCTTTCCTACCCCAATAATCTTACCTTTCTTCCCATTTCCAAAGGAGACATTACCTCCCTTTAAGTCCTCAAGTGAAAGGAATTGGTTCTTGCTTTCAGTCATATGTTTTGAGCAACCACTATCCATGTACCATATTTGGCTACTTCCCTTCACTTGGACCTCTTGTTCATCATCTGATTATCCAATGGCCATAAGTGCTTGTTCATTTCCAGCTTCATCTTCTGAGTCCTCATCTGATGTTTCTCCCCAGGCGGCAACCATAGCCTTTGTTGAACCTTTGTTCCTTTTTGGTTGAACCTGTTCCTTCGTTCAGCCCTTTCCTTTTTCCACTCAATTTCCCATTGAAGACAATTCTTGATCATGTGATCAGTCTTACCACACTTGTAGCAACCCTTATTGGTCTGTTTCTCAAGAGCCCTTGGTTTGTTGAAGGTTGTACCTCTTGAAGATCCCTTTCCTCTCATCAGGTACTTTTTGAAATCTCTTGTTATCATAGCCATTTCATCATCCTCCATATCTGAACCTTCAGAAATTCTGAGAGCCAGACTCCTTTCCTTCTTGGGTGCTTCCATTTTCATGGTTTGTCTTCTCAGTTCATAGGCAGTAAGGTTTCCAATTAGTTTATCCAGCTTGAGAGTAGCAATATTCTTTGATTCCTGGATATCAGTAATTTTGCTTTCCCAAGAGACTGCAGAACCCTTGTTAAAATTTTCTCAACTTTGTCTTCTTCAAGGATAATCCTTCCAAGAGACTTAAGTTCATTTGTCAGTGTGGTGAACCTTGTATACATCTCTTGGATGGTTTCTCCTTCATTCATGGTGAAATTCTCATATTGAGAATACAGCAGTGTTCCTCTGGACCTCTTCACTTGAGGTGTTCCTTCATGAGCCACTTGCAAAGTGTCCCAGATTTCCCTTAGCAGTGGTACATCTTTGAATTCTACTGTACTCATCTGGACTTAGTCCACATGCAAGCCATTTCTTGGCATTGGCATTCTTCTCCCACTTCTTTAGGTCTTCAACAGTGCAGTCAGCTCTTGTCTTTGGCGCATCCACTCCTTCAGCATTCTTCTTTGTAGTTGCTAGAGGACCATCAGTGACTATGTCCCAGAGTTCATAGTCTTCTCCTATGATGTGATCCCTCATCCTGTTCTTCCACCAAGAATAGTAATGTCCATTGAAAAGTGGAGGACTAGCAGTGGATTGCCCTTCCCAGTTCCCAGGTGGTGCACTCATGTTGATCTTTTCCTAAGGTGTTAGCCTCTTCAAGGATAACCTGCTCTGATACCAATTGATATTTTATACGTCAATACCACACAAGAGGGGGGTGATTTGTGTGGTACCCAATTTTTTTGCTCTAGAAGAACCTGGTTCTTCCAGGTGTACTAACTCTACTGTTTGCGGAATAACAAGTACATAAAATAAGGAACACAGAGATTTTTACGTGGAAAACACCTGGCTCAAAAGGTGAAAAAACCACGACCTACTACTCAGTAGGATTTTCCCAAACTTCCACTAAAACCACTAAGCCAAAACAGCATTTACAAAACTCTTTGTAAACCTATGGATTAACTCTAATCCCGTTGTAGCACACAGCCTCAACTGTTGCGATAACTTCAAGTTAGCATATAACTTGAACACTCTAAGTACCTAATACAATTGCTTCTATGAAAGCTGAAAGGTACAAGTCTAAATCACCTACTACAATTGAACTAGAAATAAAGAAAGACACAATGGAATTGGTTCTTCTATCTCGTTCAAGTAGCTTCAGGAATGCACACTCAAATCTCACATAATTGCTTGCAAAATTGCCTCGCTCTTTTGCTCTCAATTTAGTGTTACTTCTGCGTTTGTGCAATACCTGTAAAAGAGAACAATCACTGTTATTTAATGAGTTAGTAATTAGAGTTTGATTAAGACTCAATTGCTGATCTTCCATCGAGGTTGAGTCCTTAAACAACACAAACTCCAACACTATCTTTTATCTGGATTGTGTTCTCTTCACATAAGGAGACTTTCTCTCCTTATCCCATATGCAACCTTTTCGATCATATCAGGACATATTTGCTGCTTGATCAATGAGACTTATCTCCTTCACGTGCATCTTACATGTGTAGGTTGATCATCATTGTGCTTCATATGATGGACCTGGTCCATGACTAAGTTCATTTGTCATTCTTCAAAACTTCACCTGTTCTTGGGCCAACAGTGTTCAAGCTATTACCTCCAAACTTATCCCTGGCTTTTAGTAGTTCATTGAAATCCCTCCCCCCCTCCCCCCCCAAACAAGCCAACTACCCATAGATAGAAGCCAGATCCTCTAGTGTGTTCTAGAGCTTATTTCTATTATTAACATAATTACTAGCATATATAGCAGAAAAAAGCCATTTAGTGGAGGAGGGGAGTACCTTGACCATGACATGAACCTCCTATGGATTGGTGGCTACTTCCTCTAACTTTAACTATATTATCTTTCCACATAAGCACAATCCCACCAGACTGTCCAACAGTAGGGGATTGGAATTGGGCATCAAACTTGAGCTCAACAGTGAGGTGCTTGTGGGAGCTTCACCATGGATGAACAGTGCCTACAGAACTCAGCACTATTGGCCCCCCCCCCAGCATTCCATATTATGAAATTCTTTAACAGGGTGTTTTGGGTTGGAGCCTTCCTTTTGATTCCCTTCCCCTTGTTCACTGGGGTTGGCTTCAGCATACCCACTAGAGGGGCCAGAGTCACTACTGAGTTTTTTGAGTTTAGAAATGAGTGCACTCGGATATCGAGTTTGCAACTTGTGAGTTTTTTGGGGCACGGAGCAATAAGCATTTCCTGACTACTCTTTGAACTCTATCTCCAAGGGATCCTGCATGAGGAAGGCCTGTGTCTTTGACATCCCTAGTTTTTCTAACAGGTTCTCTAGGACCACATTGGACTCCCTGAGGTATTCCAATGCCATGGTGGTGCCCCTGATCAGCAGATCGATGGGTGAGAGTGGTTGGGATAGTGGTTGAGGAACTTGAACTATTGGTGGCCATAGTTGGAAGGTTGGAGATGGGACTGGAGCCTCCAGGTTCATGAGGGGGAAGAAGGACATGGTTTGGCAAAGCTGTCCCATGAGCGTTTTGAGTTCCTCCATAGATAGGGGTTGCTGGTTCCCTATGTACCGGACTTGGAGTAAGGTGGACATCCATAATTGGTGACCAAATGTTGCCAGACCCTGGTGGAGGAGCTGTATGGTTAGTAGAGCTAGGTACCTGGGATTTTGGATGGTTATTTCCATCGAGACAGACTCTACCATCATTTGTAGGTTCTGGGTGTGTCATTGGAGTGCCATTTCCAGCCATGCCTCCAGCATGAGCTCCGGAGGCATTGGGGTGGTGGAGATGGTTAACGATGTTGTGGCTTGTGTTTGGGAAGGATGGTTGTTATTTTTTTCATCGGAAAGATCAGAGTGAATGGGACTGTTGGTGTGGCTTGAGGTAAAGAAGGGGAGGGAGAAGCATTATAACCCATCTCTTTGTTGGGTTTCGTGTGGGACGATTTGCCTTCTGCAATTAATCATGAGGGATTAACAGGGGTGTCACCTCATTGATAGTATTGGCTATTGGGTTTGTAACAGGCACTTTATTACTTCCACTAGAAGAGGCAATATTGGAGAAGATACGGGGGCAGGTTGTGTGTTGCGCAGGCGCAAGCTCGCTAAATTGGCCTTTCGTAAACGTGTGGGACAATTAGGATGGGATTATGCTGACAAGGAATCCCTTTCCAGAAAGGAGATACTCTCCTTTTGTGCAAGAATACCCGATTTGGGGGAGCAAAGTCAAAAAGGAGGGGGAGAAAGGAATCTACAATCCCATTTTTGTAGATCGTATTTGGATTTTTGGGAATGGAAATATTCCTTAAAGTGGCATCTTTTGGGATCGTGCCTGACTAAGGCAGATGCTGTTTCAGCCCAGTTTTCTTGTGGGGATTCTCTTTTTTGACTTGGCCCACTTATAAAGATGGGCTTTTGTCTGAGTTGGCCCTAAAGACCTCAAGTCTTGCTGGTTCTCCGTAGCCCACCCCATAGAGCCCAAGTGTTCACTGGATTCAGATGTTCGTGGGCTTTAGGGTTATTGCCGCCAATGGTGGAGGTATCCAGGTCGAGGAACGTACCTGTGGATTCACTATACCAATTTACCTGGGTCGTGGGCTGCTCTGACGTTGCTCTAGATGGCCTTTGTAAGCGATTTCCTTTATGCGTTCCTTTTTTCTTCTGCTTGAATGGGACCGTTTGCCACAGAGAGTCTTCGTCAGGGACTGTACCAACATTTGTGGTTGTAGGATTTGGGTTAACTGAACTGTTGGTTTCGTTGGCCTTGGGGTGAATGGGCAGTAGCATAGCGTATGGCCAATTCTCCCACATCCCTTGCAAAGAATCTCTTCCCCCTTATATAGGATGGGTTGATTATAGGTGCCGATGGTGACGTCGGTGGTGATAAGTATGCCTAATGGAACCTAGACCCAGATCCTAGCATACCTCCCCCTAAGGGTGGAGGAGGTACATGTACCTATTTTCAGTAATTTTCCAACCCTATTGCTCACTTGCTCGAGGATCGCCCTATCATAGAACTGCGTTGGGAGCTATGGGAGTCTGATCCAAATTGCTGTAATAGCAAGCTTGGATTCTGCTGGGACAAAGTTTGGTTCCCATTTCCGTATAGATAGGAAGTGGCCCGTCATAAATCAGGGTCCTTCTGCCAGGACTTTGTTCATGCTAGCTTCTAGGTTGAATTTGACGATGAAGAAGTCCCAACCCAAGTCGATTAGAGTTAGGGGTTCAATGGGCTTCCAAAGATGTGCAAGCTTTGCTCGCAGTAACTGGTGGGGAATTTTCCGCTCAAATAGTTTCACTATTAGGGAGTATCTCCAGGGAGGTATAACTTGTTCTTGTCCTCCTGTGACAAAGGAATGGGGATATTCCCCGCATTTAATTCGAACAAGGGAGGGGAGTGAATTAGTTCATATGAAGTGGTGGATATCAGATTTCTTTCCAGTAGGATCTCTTTGAAAGAGTTTTTTTAGGGGTGTCCTCTTCCATCTCAAATTAGGAGGCTTCCGTAAGGGGGTCTGGTGGTTCCGGTGGGATTTTGGAGGATGGATCCTCTACAGGGGGTAGGGATGTGGCGATGCCAGTGGTATTTGGTAAGCGAGTGGAGAGGGGTGTGGTTTTTCTCTCTCTATAACAGTGGTTGTATAGTTATAAGGCGAGTTTTGCATCACATATACTAAGTAGTTAGATAGCATGATGATTGTTGAATCAGTTTCCTTCATTCCACTAAATTGTAATGAGAAGCTGACCAACGTTATTAGTTAATTATTCAAATTGGACCATCGATATCTACATTTTGAATGTGTTGGTAATCTTGATTTCTGTGTTTTATCAAGTATACCTTAGCTAAAAAATTATTGCCCGCTTCATTCTAATACGAGTATATGCAACGAACCAAATATTACATCTGTATTATTATTATTATTATTAAAATGTATAATTATTTTAATTTTCTTTCATAGTAGTTATTTTAATTTCATTTTTTACATTTTTTGCTCTTAAATTTTATTAATTAATTGCATACGCTTATATATTTATTAATCTCTATCTTATTTAAATTTTTTTAATCAATCAACATACCATGGGCTAATACGTATCCCTCTCAATTTAGCGTTTTCTTCTTTTTCTTTTTCTTTTTTTGGTTAAAGGGATATTTATATAACTACTTAAACAGAGGAAGTTATAGAGTACCGCCATTGCCGAGGTACTTTAATTCCCCCAGTAAAGCGATGTTTTGAGAAACAGTATCAATATTACATGCCATAGAATTCCTAACAACTTCAGTTCCTAGGATGTCTGCCCAAAATACATCATTTGCAAACATCGGAGGAACTGCTAGTAAAACGAATATACCCAAAAAGCTTGGCTTTGCTGCCTCCTTTGCTATAGCATCTTCCACCCTATTCTGCTCCCTGTACGTGTGCCTCACCACGACCCTGTCCATCCTTTGCATTAACAACCTGCATTCACAAATCATAGTATCATATGTTAGGTTACCTGTGAGTAGCATTTGTATTATTTCTGCCGATTCGGTGTTGATGTCCAAAGGGATCTATCCATTTTGTTCAGCGAGCTACAGTCCTTTAAGGAGTGCTTTCAACTCGGCGAAAGTGTTGGTTGTATGTGGTATATTCTCCATATACCCCATAATCCAATCCCTATTATGATTCCTGAATACTCCACCTATTCCTCCTACGCTTGGGTTACCCCTAGCTGCCCCATCTGTATTCAATTTATAGCACCCTCTTCTGGGGGGCTCCCTTTTACAATGGTTTGGAAAGTCTTTTTGATGGTGGTAGTTTTCACCAACATAAAGTATTCAGTTGCTTTAGCTATAGTGTTGGTGATGCTGATTCCATCTTTCTTTTGCTGAACAGATTGTGATTCCTACATAGCTAGATGTGCCAGAAACAGAGAAGGATGTTTTCCCAAGGAATTTTTTCATTAAAGGGTGTGTTTCTAAGTTTTTTCCAAGTTAATGACCATTGTTGAGATGAGAAAATGGGATTTTGTTGCCTACTCTCAAAAGAAGCCTTGGTTAGCAATTCCTTCTAGAATTGGGCTGCATTTATGCATTCAAAGAAAATGTGTTCGCTTGTCTATTCAAAACTCTGGCAGAAGTAGCATTGTGGGTTACTGTTAACCCCAATTTTGTGAAAGTGGCCTCCTGTAGGTAACCTATTGTAGGTAAGGAGCCATATGAAGTTCTTGACTTTGTTAGGAGCTTTTAATTTCCATATCCAATTAAAGTTCCCTTCCACCTCAGTTTCAACATTGTTCTTGCTTTTGCTAAGGAAAGTATAGGCAGAGCTACTGGTGAAAGACCCACTACGAGTCAATCCCCATATTAGCTTGTCTTCCTTGGTAGGGTTGGGAGGAATGAAGACAAAATTGATCATGTTAGAGAAGCTTGGGAACAAATCCATAGAGATGGGGGGAGATCCCAGTTCCCTGAATTGTAGACAGTGTCTACTTTGACAGATATGTCATTTTGAGTAAAAGGTCCTTCTACCATATCCCTAATGGCTGGTTGATTAGGGATCCAAGCATTATTCAGGAAGCTTACCCTGTTTCCCGTGTGGACCACCCATCTGCTAGCCTTCCTGCATGTATCCCAGCCCTTAAGGATGCATTGCCATGTAGAGGATTTAGAGATTATAAGGGATCTAGGAGTTTGGTTCCAATTACATTGCTTAGAGATAAGAACTCTAGCCCATAAGCTTGAGGTGTTGTGGTAGATCCTCCAGACCATATTTGCATGGGCTACTTTGTTTCTTAATTCTGCTTTTTGGAGCCCTAGCCCTCCATTTGCCTTCTTCTTAGTAACCCTGTCCCAGTTAACTAGGTGCATTTTTTTCTATTTCGGGTGGTGCCCCAAATAAAATTCCTTTGAATTCTATCAATTTGCTTAAAGGTTTTTGTAGGCAAATTGATATATTGCATGGCATGGTTAGGGATACTATTAAGGGAAGACTTAGCCAGAATGGTCCTACCAGTCATGTTTAGACAATGTGTCTTCCAGCCAGCCAGTTGGGATTGCATATTATCTATTATGAACTGAAAGCCTGTGCTAGTGGCTCTCTTATGGAACATAGGAAAACCAAGGTATTTACCAAATGAGGTAGTAGCTTGGATTTATAGAGTATTAGTGAGATTTTCCATGGTATCCTGGGTAGTCTTAGAGGAGAAGAGTACTCTGGACTTAGTGAGGTTGATTTTTTGTCTAGAGTTCTCATTGAAGAACTGCATGATAGAGAATATGGTGGTGCAGTTCCTTTCATTTGCCTTGGCAAACAGAGTAAGGTCATCAGCAAATAAAAGATGGGAGATTTTTGGGCCAGACCTGCTAATACTTATAGGTTGCCATTGGTTGTCCAACACTGCCTGGTCAATTGACCGAGAGTCTCTCCATACACAAGATGAAGAGGTAAGGGGATATGGGATCCCCTTGTCTGATGCCTCTAAAGGGCTTGAAAGCTTCAGTTTTACCTCCATTTACCAAGATTGAGATGCTAGTAGAGCTAATGCAAGACATGATTAGCTTGGTCAGACCAGGGGGAAATTGAAGGCATGGAGGGTGTCCCTGATAAAGCACCATTCCAGCCCGTCAAAGGCTTTCTCCAGATCTATTTTAAGAATCATGTGAGCCTGCTTCCCTTTCATTTTCCTAAAGTGAGTAATGTACTCTTGAACAATGATAGCATTGTCAGAGGCCCTCCTATTTGAAAGGAAACTTGCCTGGCTAGGGCCAATTATGTCGGGGAGCGTTGGCTTGAGTCTATTCACAATGATCTTAGTGATGGACTTGTAGATTGTGTTACAAAGTCTAATAGGTCTGAAGTTTTTTAGCATGGAAGCTTGGTGCACTTTGGGATGAGACAGAGCAGGGTTTGATTCATGGTCTCATTCATGGTTTTAGTGGTGAAGCATTGCTTGCAAAAGTCAGCTACAGAGTTACCTACAATGCTCTAGTACTTTTGGTAGAAGAAGGTATGGAGGCCATCAAGAGCCAGGGCCTTGAAGGGCTTGAAGGAGAAGATGGCTATTTTTATTTCTTCCAATTCAAAGGGTCTATCCAATCTATCCCTTTGGGAGTCAGATAGAGTATGGGTCATGGTCAAGTGGTTGGTGGTGGAAATGGGAGCTTGTGAGAGTGAGGAGGTATAGAGGCTTTTGAAGAAGGACATTATGGATGTCTTGATGTGTTTTTGGTCAAAGAGCCAATTTCCAATCTCTTCTTTAAGGGAAAGGGTCCTATTTCTTCTTCATCTATTGAGGGTGGAAGTGTGAAAGAATCTAGTGTTGGCATCCCCATCATTGAGCCAGTTAATCCTAGATTTGAGCTTCTAGAAATCCTCCTCATTTTTTGAGGATTGAGTCTAGCTCGCTGGTCAGGTCATTTTCTAGGTTTAAGAAATAGCTGCTGAATTTAATTGGGGGATTTTTGGATTCCTGCAATTCTGGCTAAGATTCTTCTTTTCTTATTGAATATATTGCCAAAGGTATTTCTGTTCCACTGAGTCACAATTCTCTTAAATGACTCAGCGGATTGGATTAGGGTGGAATTTGGGGGAAAGCCTCATTTATGATGCTAGGAAAGGTTGGGTGGCTACTCCATGTTGATTCAAACCTAAAGGGCCTTGTTCCACTATTGTAAGAGTCTCCTTTTAGAATTACTTAGATGGGGCAGTGATTAGAGTGGGTCCTAGGCAGGTGAATCACAATAGCCTCAGGGTACTGTGAAATCCAACTCTCATTGGCAAAACACCTATCTATTCTTTCAAGAATCAGAGAAGATCTATTTTTATATCTCTTATTATACCAAGTGAATTTACTAACTTTGTAGCCTAGGTCTAATAATTTACATTCATTAAGGCAGTTCCAGAATAAATTACTGCGACTAAGGTTTATTGGATTGCCCCCAAATTTATCCCTAGATTTCAAGACTTCGTTGAAGTCCCCTCCCACAAACCAGTTGTTCATGGAGGTTTTGGAGATAGTAACTAGGCTCTCCTAGAGGAGCTTTCGTTCTCAGAAATTATTACTAGCATAGATGCCCGAAAATAGCCAAGGGGTATGGTTAGGGAGTACCTTTATCATGGCATGGATACCATGAGGGTTGGTGGACACCTCCCCTACACTAACACTTATTTTCTTTCCACATGAGAACGATACCCCTAGATAGCCCAATAGTCGGAGATTGAATTATCAGGCCAAACTGTAGTTACTCTACCAGTTTTTTGTGGTCAACCATCTTGGTCTCTAGCAGTACCAGCATTGCAGGCTTGTGTAGCTTGACCATATCCATGCAGTGCCTTCTGAACTCAGCGTTATTTCCATCCCTAACATTCCATATGATGTAATGAATTAGGGGTGGTTGGATGGTTGGGAACTGGCTTTCCTGGGGTTTCTCCATTCCCCGTGGAGTCCTCTTTGGAGTTGTTTAGGTCTTTCCCCTCATGCTGATGACTGGAGTCAGGTTAAGAAGTGGCTTGGTCACTCCTTGAGATTGGTGACACATCAGGCTCAATCCATATTTGGTCATCGATCTGGGGCACAGTAATACTAGTACTTTGTTGGTCTCCACACTGAACTCTATCACTCGGACTGAGTCCAGTATGAGGGAGTCTGTGCAAAGGGGACCGCAAGTTGCTTCTTCCGTTTCTAATGGGCTTTTCCTTTTCAGAAGATCTAGGGCCTTGTTGATTTCCCTAGTGATGTTGTTGAGTTATGGAGATGTACTCTTCCCTGGTTGAGCAGAAAATGATGGGGCTTGGTGGATTTGGGGTTCGATGGTCACAAAGATCGACTCCGTTGTTGGATCCTCCGCTACCGGGACTGGGAAGAAGGGTATTGATTGGAAGGCTTGGGACATTAGGTTGTTGAGAATTGGTAGGTCAATGTTTGGCTGCATGTTGTTGTTATTCACTATTGTCTGCCATAGGCATGGACCAAAGGCAGCCAAAGCCTTGTTTAGTGCCTCTACCGTTATGCCAAGTGTGCTGGGTTTTGGAAAATCAGGGTCACTAGTTGATTTCCCAGGGTGAAATTGTAGGCTAACCCCTGTCCCTACAGTGCTACCTCCAGCCAGGATGCTGGGAGGTGGTCCGGTGGTAGTGGCATTGAGGTCACAATGGTGGGTGGCGCTTGGGTTTTTTCCATTTTTGTATTTTTTTCAATTTGCTACTTTGGATAATGGATGGGATTAAGTTAATGGACTGACTCATAATTGTGCCCTTTGGTGTCAAATCTTGGTCAGTGGAAGAGTTAGCGGTTATTGTATCCGGGAAGAGGGATTCGGAATTAATGTGATGGACGGCGAGTATCTTTTCACCTGAAATTGAGTGGATTTTCAGATGAGGCACTTAAGTGTTCATGGGGTTTGTTGAGTTTTCCCCATTAGAGGCTTTCTCTGTAAGAGAGGTAGGGGACGCGTAGGTGTGTGGGTAGGGTTGGTTTTTTGGGCTAGTAGTCTCCAAATGGATAATGGCCCCAATTGGTTGAGCGTGGCCGGCCCTGTACTCCAAGACCCCATGGGTGAGATCTTTTGCGTTAGGAGATGGGCCTAGACCAGAGGCCTCATTGCAATCAAGATTACCAACACATAGCTGATCGACTGGTTTTACCACAAATATGTCTTTTCGGATTTAGGGGGAAATAATGTAGGAATAGCGCAACCACTCATTATATGTGTTGCTATAGTATTTGTTTTGGCACGAGTGGAGTATGATGTCGAGCATGATTATGCAATAATCAAAAGCATGTTGACATGTATTTGCACATTAAAAAGCGATAAATACAACAGCTTCATAATTTAAAGCAATAAAGGAAAGAAACAAAGAAGATATGTCAGTTTTGCTTTTAGAGAAGAAATTAAATGCTGAAAGGAATTAAACAGATAATTGCACATAGAGAGAGGTACAAATTCACAAGAATAATCTGAAATGGTAAAAGCCTAAAAAAAATCCCCAGCGGAGTCGCCATGCTGTCGCGCCGCCTTTTTCCCTCTTTGTATCGGAAAATTAGGTTTATGACATTTTGGGCATAGGACAACTCATTCCTTTTGGGAAGTGGGTTTGCATTTGAAGAGTCGCCACCTAATGATTTAGGGTGCATTAGGACACCTGTAAGGATCAACTACAACTATATTTTGATAACCAGAGATAGGGTAAGGGCTTGAAATTATCCCAAGGGGAAGGTGTTAGGCACCCCTCAGGATCCACTAGTGTGGTTCCCGGCCAGACAGTTCTTTGTGAATTTGTGCAATTAGCAAGTAAACAGATAAGGCTCAAATAAGAGGGAATTTTGAATACATAAATAAAATGAAGTTTTGAAAGAGTTATAACTAAACATGATGACGAATACAAGAAGGGTCCTAGGTTTATTTGTAATATGGATCACATCAATGCAATACCCGATAATCACTCCTCTAAAGAGGGGCTACACGTGGTATTGTCATCGTATCCATATCTACCCTTCCCACCCCGTTAAGGTATTAAAGCGCGGATTGATCTCGACCTCTATTGCATGCTATTACCCGTACCATTCCTATCAGCCCCGGAGGAATTCAGGACTACTATTTCTATAAGAGGGAGGACTTCAGGCTGACTCTTAGGTTTAAAGGTAAAAGCTAAGGCGACATACAAAACACGTAGGACTGCATTTAAAGGGGAAACATTTAAACAACAAAGAGGCTCAGATATACCTCCTCAAATAGAACACACAAATAGCATGACTTAAAAACACATTTAAGGTGAGAATTTAAAATACTGAGACAGAGGAGTTTTAGTTGTTGAAGAAAATCAATTTATTTACATAACTCAGACAAGAAGTCCGGATCAGACTTGCCTGCTGGTTGTAGCAATTACTGATTAACAAAGGCGGGTTCAGTCTTTATTGTTACTACCTAAGGCTTGCCTAAGTGTTTGGGTGAGATCCTATAAACATGATATCTATTACCGATTTGGAAATGGCAAAGCAGTAACAGTTCTAAAATAAACAATTTGAGATCCTATAGACATGCTTTCTAAACCGTATTAAGAAGAGAGAGTTGTTAAAAAAAAATTAGTTCAGAACAATATGAGTCAAACTGATTTTAAACTAGAATGGTTTCAGATCCTATAGGCATGATCTCTACTATTGCTGGTTTTTATTTCCTATAGACATGATATCTAGTCGAACGTGAAATGAAGCAGGCGGGATTTACTTGAGATTCCTATAGGCATGATTTCTAAAAAAATACTGATTTTAACCTTATGAGCATGATGTCTGATTGTAACCCTTTAGATCCTAGGAGCATGGTGTCTAAGTGTGGTAATAAACATGTAGAATTTGGGACAAATCCTATAGGCATGTTATCTAAATGCAGAATTAAACATGCGGGCTAAAAATCCTATAGGCAGATTATCTAAATGCTGAATTATACAGAAAACAGGTCCTATAAGTATGTTCTCTACGCTTCTAATAGTTAAACATGCATAATTACCTAGCCCTTTTCACTAACCAACCCCAATGTTTATTACTAATTATTACAGACCAAGTACTGAATTACATCAGAAAAGTGTGAAAATAAGAAGTTACAACCCTAGGAAGCCTGATTCTGACTTCCTCTCTGAGTTATGGAACAAATCACCTCAAATGCCACTTGTTTCAAAGCCTTTCTCGGACCTGGGTGGGTCAAAGTTCCCTAAGGGTCTCAAGGGACCCCGAGCAGTGCTTACACCCAAGTTTGCATAACCAGCTAGAGATGAGTGCAGTGTGGAAGGGCCAGCCCTTATGTGTCCAAGTTCAAAGGGAGCTCATGGGTCCCAAGGCAAGGCTCACACAAGATGGGCAGAACCTAAGTGTAAGAGTATAGTGGAAGTGCAAAAACAAGGATTTATTTAAAATTGGGTTGAGGATAGTAAAGGGGAAAAGTAATTGGAAAACAGTAGTAGTAAAGCTAACACTACACAGAATCAGCATTTTTTTTCACAAGGTGTCAGGGGTTTGGGAATACATTGCAGGGAGAATATGACCCTAGGAAGGGGTCAGGCTTGGGCATGCACAGCAATAGATGGTGCTAGCATGCCCATATACCAGTCAGAGAACAAAACACATAAAGGGGATGTGAAGCATATGACCCTAAGGAGGGTCAGGTTTGGGATCATGTACAGCAATGTCTAATGCTGACATGCCTTCAAACCAACCAGAGAATACAAACACATAGGGGATATGGGGGTTTGGGATTCATAAGTCATAATAAGTGACTGACAGAGTTCATATATGAGAAAACATCAATTCCGAAGAGAAAGGGGCAAATTACAGTATGCTCAGTAATAGAACTTGACTAAACACAAGCAGGAAACAGGCAAGAGTGAAGGAAATAGCAGAGAAAACATGTTGTGTTTGATGCTTGAAAATTAATTAGAACATACCAGTAAAGAAGCAAATGCAGAAAGAAAGGTAAGCAAATTTCCACAGCCTAGCCTTGGCTTTCAGCCGGCTAGACAAGGCAACAACACAAGTAGTAACAGAGAAAAGAGAAAGAGTTTTGAGTGAACTGTGTGTTCTGAACTCAAGTGTTTCGTTCCTTGTTGTTCGTTGTCTTTGAAAGAAGAGGGGTGCAGGGTATATATAGCTTTTTGAAAACGAGTGAAGGAGAGGTAATAAGTAAAGTTTTTGTACAAATATGGAAACAATCAACAGTCAGAATCAATTATACAAGTGATTCCCTTTAATTAAGGAATCACTTGTCTAACGGGTAGTAACAGATTCAAATAAGGAAAGAGCTCATTTTAGAGGCGGACTGATTATTGCCATAAAAGAAGTAGTACAAGCATTAAGTAAGTAATCAAGTCTAGGTACAGAAATATACTTATTTTGGAAAAGATTCAGTAAGGCAAAGTAACATAGTAAAGGGGAAAGAATCAATCAATTTGAACGGGCGAGTGAAATCAGGGTTCATAAAAGGGAAACTTTAGAAATCAGTCACAAGATGAAGATCAATCAAGGAAGAAACTTCAGCATGTAAATAAAGTGATCATCAGACATGCGAGGCCAAACTTATTGACAAAATCACAAACAGGCAGTAGAGGCAGAAATAAGCTAGGGTTCAGTAGTAAAGCAAACATTCGAAGCATAGTAATCAAGTAGGTCGAGTCACATTGAATTAACAGGGAAGAAAACAGAGCATCAGAAACATGCAAAGGTTTCACAATAGCAGGTGAGGAAACCCCTTTTTAAAAGTTAGGGTTTCAACCCTAGTCGAGTTGAAAGATAGTAAAAAAAATCAGATGAGTCACATAGAGAAAAGAGAGAGTCTAAAACAAAAGCTTTCAGTCGATTCAAGTACTCAAACAAACAATTTCAGGCCCAAAGACCTAGGGTTTCAACAACAATAGATTTTAAAAGGTGACAAACA
Organism: Nicotiana attenuata; assembly: GCF_001879085.1. NCBI lineage: Eukaryota > Viridiplantae > Streptophyta > Magnoliopsida > Solanales > Solanaceae > Nicotiana > Nicotiana attenuata. Next base: position 64,577,950 of record NC_031989.1, read on the forward strand.
AATAAATCAAACAAGTGCTAGCAAACAGTTTCAGAATTCGAATGAACCCCAAAAGAAATTAGGGTTTTCAACATGCTAACTCAGATAGGAGAACAACATGAGCAAGACATAGAAAAATCACAGACACGTTAAAATCAGAGAAGAGATTTTGAAAAGAAAAACTTGAAGAAAAACCCTAATCGGAAAGTGAAGAGTCATTTTGAAAGAAAGGTCAAAGAAACTTCGAGAAGCACTTAAAAAGTTCATGGCAATCATAGATCTAAGGTGGATCTGAAAGCAATCGAAAAAGTCTTAGAGATTAGGGTTTCAGAAAACCCAAAAGCAATGAGAAAGGCCTTGAAAGTTACCGATCTAACCAGGAGAGTCAAGGATCTGACTCGAATGGCCATGGCTGGCCGGAGAAAGGTCAGGGATGACCGGAGAAAGGTCATCGCTCTGTTTTAAAAGGCAGAATTGGGAGTCGCCCGGGGCTCGCCCCGGGGCGGAGCACTCGTAAAACGCCCCTAGGCTTATGTGTGGGGCTTAGTTCCGTGAGACTTACGCCTCGGCCATCGGGGCTTACGCCCCGGACACGCCCAACGCCCAGCATACTGGGCTCGCCTAATAGAACTTTATGCAATTGTATGTAACTAACCTTATAAATCCTCAATTGTTCTTAATAAATCATTGACTATTCAAAATTACTTTTTTCTTAATCATAAATCATTAAGTTGAGAGTATTTTATATCATAATTAAAATAAAAATTATTGTACGTTATCCACTAAGACTGCTATGATAGTTAATTTTAAATAAATCTTTCATTTAAAAAGTAATTATTTATTAACTTTTGTTATGTCTTTACTATATAATAGTTCATAATTTTTTATAATTATTTTTCTAAATATTATTTTTTTTCATGTTTACGAGATACAATACTTATTAATTTCATAGCTCAGTATTAGCTAGTAACTATTTATAATTAGTTATCATGGTATTGTATGGTATTATGTGTCACTTTATTAACTTGTTGAAACTTAAAAATAAATGATGCTAGAGAATCATATTGAAATTGTGAATTATGTTTTTATATTAATTCCTTTCAAATAGAAAGCATATTAAATAAAAGGAGTATTTTAAGAAAAATATCAAATTATAATACCGAAATTCTTTGAAGATTCATTACTCCTTAAGAGATACATATAAGATTTCGTATCGAATATATTATTTTTGATGTTTGAGTTATAATGACGTTGCAGCTAATTTGCATATTATGATATATGTCATACTTTCATATTATTCATAGTTGAATTATACTTTATAAATATTTTAAATAGATTGTTTGTTATAATTTTGTGATTTTAATGTAATTTTTATAATTATTTTTTATTTTATACTATTTTAAAAATTTTAAAATTAGTAAAATTTAAAGATCTGTGGGACTTACGCCCCATGTCTCAGGGCTTACGCCTCGCCTCGTCTGAGGTAAAACGCCTCGCCTTACGCCCCCGCCTTTTAAAACATTGGGTCATCGAGCAAGGACCGGACCAAATCCCTTCGAGGTCTGGTCATGAAACCATAGAACCAAACACATAGGAGCCATGGAAGGCTGGTACAGACCTCAAATGACCACGGAAGGCCATAGTTAGGTAGGTATTAGGGTGGATTAGGGTGGCGCCGGCTAGGGTTTAGGTGGTGTTGCAGAGACGGTTTGAGAGGAAGGGGGTTCAAGGGCGGCGGTAGGTGAGAAATGATAGGGTTTTGGGGTCGTTTGGAATTAATTAAGGAAAGGGCGAGTATTGGCCGTTGATCTGAATGTCAACGGTCTAGATTAAAACGGGTAAGTGGGGCGGTTTATGAAGCTGGGTTTGGGCCTGGTCCGATGGGTTCAATTGGGTTGAGGATTGGGTTTAAATTGGGGTAGAATTTAGGCTATAATTGAATCGTAACTGGGCTATCATTTAAACAGCCAATTTTCCCCAATTAAAATTATAAAAAATAGTAAATTCAGTTCTGGAAATAAATTAAAAGTACTAGAATGATTTATGACATATAATTAACCATTTAAAAATACTGAACTTAGTTTTCATGAACATAACAATTAAATCCTAAAAGAGGCTAATATTGCAATTATACAATTTAGCCCTAAAAAAATACTAAATAATTTTGTAAAAAATATGCGAAAATTCCCTTAGCTATAATTTAGCATAAGTATAAAATTTTAACAAGTGAATCACCAAAAATGATAATTTTAGAAATTATTACTGGGTTTTTATGGATAAAATAGGGGAATAAATTGATTTAAAAACCTTAAAAAATTAAGAAAAAATAATAAAACATTTGAGAGCGCTTACAAATGCGCGCATATGCTATTTTGAAGGTATTTTGCATATTAAATATATATAGGAAAAAATTGGGTATCAACAGCTGTACATTTTTAGTTTGTAGGAACTTACCTGAGTTAGCGTCGAACATGTTTACCTGTATCCGTTGTGCTGATGGTGCGTGGTGTTGGTCGTTTGCCGATCCATTATTCCTCTCTTTCACCTTTTGTTGATCCGATTTTTTCTTTCTTGGGAAGGTTACTGTCTTCCATTCATTCTCCTCTCCTTTTTCGTATTTTTCTGAGGTTTCTGGTGTTTCATGTTGTGTGGGGGATTGAACTTTTTTGTAGTTGCAGTTTCTTGATATGTGCCCAATTCTTCCGCAGGTCGTACATAATGTACCCTCCCCCCCCCCCCCCATAAATCATTGTTTTGTGGTCTTCAATTATTACATATGTTTCTACTGGTCATTCTAAAGGTACTTGAATGCATATGCGTGCGTACCTTCCTCTCAGGGTGGAGGAGGTACATAAGTCAATTTTTAGTAATTTGCCCAATTTCCTGCCAACTTTCTCCAGAATTTCTTTGGCATAGAACTCTGTTGGGAGTTATGGGAGACGAATCCGAATAGCTATGGTAGAGAGTGTAGCTTCTTGTGGTACAAATTTTGGTCCCCATTTTCGAACGGAGAGGAAATTTGCAGAGACAAACCATGGTCCTAGATGTAGTGCTTTAGCCATATTTTCTTCTAGACTAAATTTGACTATGAAGAAGCCCCATCCTAGGTCAATCAAGATTAACTGTTCGGATGGTTTTCATAAGTCAATTAGTTTAGACCGAAGATATTGGTGTGACATTCTACGTCCAAAGACCTTTATGATTACAAAGTAACACCATGGGAAGTAAAGGCGTTTCTTGTCGTCTTGTGAAAGTGGGATTGAGCCTTCAATGTTTTTTCCTTTGTCATCTTTGCTGATTGTGGAGGCATCTTCCTCATGCTGATTGTGGAGGCATCTTCCATATGGTTGTTCTTGTCCGATGGTTCCGACTGTATCCATGGGAGTTAAGATCTAGAGAGAATTTTACTGCACAAAGCTAGTCCCTCACTCTTCTTTTTCTTTCGGTATGCTAGTGTTCCTTTGAGATCTCTTAAATATTTGGGGGCGCAGTGGGCATTTGGACATAAGAATTGTAAAATTCTAAAAAAAATGAAGAAAAAAAAAATCAAGTAAAAATGGTATTTGAAAATTAGAGTTGTGTTTGGACATGAATATAATTTCTCGTTGTTTTTGAAGTTTTGTGAGTGATCTGAGTGAAAATTTTGAAAAATAGTTTTTGGGAATTTTTTTAAATTTTCAAAAAATTCCAAATCTTCAAGTGAAAATTGAAAATTTTATGAACAAATACTGATTTCGGAAAAAAGTGGAATTTTTCCAAAAAAAAAAAGAAAAAAGGGAACAAATTTCTTACGGGCTCTAAGGCAAGGCCTTACCCTAGAGCCGCCCTTCCTCTCTACAGCTAAACTTGCAGCTCTTCAATCTCCGTCTGCTGCTAAACTCTTCATATTCTGTATCTCTGACCCAATAAAATTGTATGTATTTCTCTTTCTATCTACACTTAATTTCATCATTTCATGTCTTTGCAATAATTTTAATCGTAAAAGCACTAATTTTTGTGAATTTGATTGTAATGCTGCGTCTGTTCCCATTGCTTAAATTAAAGCCTCAACTTTGATATCATAGTTGTGAATTGACTTCTATATTAAACGTGCTCCAAAAAAAAAAAAGGATTCCACTAATTTGAAATAGAGTCTTGCTTCCTTTTCTACCTTTTACTTTGAATAGCACTATGCGATATGCTATTTTCGGCTTCAATTATTATTTTTTGAATGATAAATTTATAATTGTGATTGATCTAGATGGCACTAAGAGGTGTTTGGCAGCTAAAGAAGCTGGTAGTGAGCTATTGCAATTGGGGTGGCAGTAGCAGAGGAATAAGGTAAAGGTTAGCTTGACCCCTGTTGTCTTATTCCTTACGTCCGGTTTATATGATCCTATTTCCTTTCTAGTCTGCTTAAGAAAAAATTACCTCTTTCTAAAATTTTAAACAATGTAACTTAACTTTCCATTTTACCCTTAATAGCAAGCTTTTATCGTCACACAAATGTTGTGACACGTTTAAGACTACAAGTTTCAGAAGCCTTATAGTCAAAAATGTTATGACATGTTTAAAACCACAAGTTTAAAAAGTCTTCGTAAGGAGACTGTTTCTACATAACGAGAATTTATATCATTTCAGCCTTGACAATGCATCTTTATTCATAATTATCCCACCTTCGCAAATTTAGAAGTGTTTCACGCGTATCTTTATGCATCTCAATTTAATAACCTCTTCTGAACTTTGTTGTCTTATAATTTTTGGTGCTTGTGAATTATGGTCAACCGAAATGGGAATGAAAGGAGCATTTTTGTTTCTTTGATAAGTGGGATTGACGGAGTATTATAAGTTATTAGTCTGACTTTTATTTGAATTTCTTTTTCAAACCTAATCGGAATATTGGCACAATCTAAATATAACAAGAAAGTTCGTTTTTTCATGTGGAAATCAATTAAGAAGCATCACTGCATATATTTTGATTTGTGTATGTTGTTGATGGGCCATACTGCAATTCCACATATGAGTTGTTCAGTCCTATTTGAAGTTTAAACATGTAGGAATTGTAATTAGAGGAAAATACTGTGACTCTTGATTGTAAAACAAAATGGGTTAACAATTATTTATCAGACTTTTAGCAGAAAAGAGGAAAAAGAATGTGCTGCTAGTTTTCGGATGATTGAGGTAGAGGAATATATATAGCTGTGGTTGTAACTTCTATGGTATATGTTAAGGTATGCATCTACTATTTCAGGGCATTCATGGAGTCTGAATTGCCAGCATTAAAGGAACAAAATACACAGCTTGAGGTGGTCACTGAACTCAATCGTGGTCAACATCCTTTCTTGAAGGGATTATACAGTAAAACCTCTCAACGTTCTCTCAATTCTGTGCTGTAAAAAAAGTATTGTGTCTGAGAGGGATGCATGTAAAGAAAATTAATTAGCAAGGGTAGTGTCAGTTGAATTACACATGTGGGGCTCAATGGAACATGACTGACTCAAGATCACACATGAGGCTCCGTATTTCTCTCTTCAACTTGACAGATGTAAAAAAAGGAGTCAATCCCACCGATTCAGTGAGAAATAACATCGTTCATGGCATCTTTGGGATAATAACTTCAAAACAAGACTCGTGCACGTATCTTGTCAAAAAGCTTATGATTTCTACATGCAAGTATTATCTTCTACGAATCAATTTTCCTAGCAATGCCACGAATGGTATTATCTCTCACTGGGTAGATGTGACTGACTCCTTATTTGATATCTTTCCAGACATGGCTGAAGAGAGAGATACTGAGTCTCAGAAGTAATTTCGAGATCAGATGTAGTCCACTGAGCCCCATATCGTCCGTTGAGGTGTTATTTGTGATGTTCGAGTTTTGTTTAGCATTTGTGCACAGTTGTGATAAAACTCTAGATGCTCCATACGTGTAACGTATTTGTTATGTGTTTAATATATGGCTATCCTAGTTTGGACGTGTTTTATGTGTTTGTGACTATGAATGATCTCTATGACTAGTAAGCAGTTGCGTTAAGATTCATTATGTTAGGATGGAGTTTGTCCAGCTCCTGGGTAAATTCTGCCTAAAATTCTATTGATGGGTTAGACTCTCGACGCGGGTTAAGCCCTTCTAAGGTGCCGGTCATGGTTTCCTAGTTGGTTTGTCACACTCACACCTGGACCAATGCTACTTAATAACAGGCCTTAGGTTGCTTGTTACCATTGGGCTACAAGCCGGCAGACAGGTTTGAGATAGCTAAAAGAAGAGTCAAAGCTAATGTGTTTGCTCATAGGGGTGGGCATCGGTCGGTTCGGTCGGTTATTATGAAAGTACGGTTCGATTTATCGGTTTTCGGTTTTGTAATATTAATAACCAAATCAAACCAAAGTATTTACGGTTCGGTGCGGTTTTTTCAAAGTTCGGTTCGGTTATTTTCGGTTTTGGTTTTTCGGTTATTAACGGTTCAAGATTTTTATATCTTAGATTTACTTCCAGTGGTCATAAACTTCCACTGATTTTTGCATAATATAAAAACTGGGCAATGGGCAGTGGGCATATCGTTGACATAATCTTCCAGTGATTTTTGCATCTTGAGCCACTAGGTGTTTTATTTACGTAATTACATAGTCTTAGACAAAACTGGAGTTCAATTTATGCTTTTTGATTAATTATCATAGGGACCAAAGTTGTTGTGACAAAGGATGAGCTGCACTGAATACTGTTGAATGAGGTTGGTTATATTCACACTTTCAATGTTAGGTGCATGGTCGTTTGTCTTAGTTAAATTTCCTGCAGTCATATTCATAGAGTGATCAATGGCTGCACCTGTCCATCTTTATACATTTCTAGGTTGCTCAGTGCAGAAGTTAGCTTTATACCTATGTTGTTTGATGCAATACAAATATTCAACTAGTCAAAAGGGGAAAGATACGTATAGTACCAGTTTGATAGTTTAGAATCAAAACACTGTAGTGAGTAGGCATCTTCCATTCTTACCTTTCAAGTCCACTAGCAGGATTTCATAATATAACAAATTAACAATTAACCTTTCAAGTCCAAACAAGCTGGCAATATACGAATCACGGGATTTCACAAACAAGCTAACCTTTCAAGTCCAAACAGAAGTTCTGTTACAGAACACAGAAGCTACCGAACACAACAGAAAAATTTCGGTTTTTCGGTTTAACCGAAAACCGAAACGCCAAAACCGTAAACCGCACTGAAAAACCAAAATTTAATAATTAAAAAACCGTGCACCGACCGAATAACCGATTAAACCGAAACCGAAAAACCGAAATTCACGGTTCGGTAGGTTTTTTCGGTTCGGCCGGTATTATGCCCACCCCTACTTGCTCATATCAAACGCATTTTGCCACCCACTACCCCGTCCCAAAGAAGACAAATACCTATAAATGCACTATACAAAAATGTGTCGAGACGATAATATACTAATTATGCCTTGTATATTTGTTGTATTGGTTTATTTAAAAACCAGCTGTTTGTCCTGTAATTTCTCTTCACGGGTGAAAATTCATGCATGAGCATATAACATCCAAATCAGTCTGTAATGTGTGCCATTTCATGTGTGTAACTAACTATAATTGGGTTCTGATTTGCTTCACATTTTTTTTTAATTTGCTTTACAATTAGAGAACAAGAATGAGCGTGTTGTATGTGTGAGAAATTTGAGTCAAGACGAAGTACTTGAAGCAGCGACCAAGCTAAGGAATTCACTTGGCAGAAAGGTGGTGAAGATGAAGACTCGACATGTTACAAAACAACCAAGCGTCCAAGGTACATGGTCAACAGCATTGAAGTTATAAGCCAAAAGGAATAGTTCAATGCAGGTGTTTTTGACTTCCTAGGTTTTATAATTTGGATCTTTAAGTCAGGGGTGTAGTTATGGATTATGTGGTCTACATGTAGCGAGAAGATAGACTTTTTCAATGTGATGCACTCCATAATGTAATAATTTACTCATGATGCTACTGGAGTAATGGAATGGAGTTTGCTATGGTCATGTTGAAGTTCTGCACTTGATGTGATGTTAGTCAAAAGTTAAATCCTTTGGCTGAAAAATGTTGGTCATACATACAGTGACCCTGATTTGCTTTTCTTCATTGTTTTTCCAGTTTCTTAATTGCCAGGATTGTTGAGGAGCTTTTAGCTTCTTTTCAGACCATTGTCGTTTGCTGGTGTAGCAGGGAGATTTAATCTCCACATAATATTCAGCATTTTTGCTGTTATTTTTGTTTTCCTCATAAATAATTATACATGGATTAACATCAGTAAGATAGCGTTCCCACGGTTTCTTGCAAGATTTAGTGATGTTTAGATGACATTGTTTCAGAAAATGTTATTTTGGCTTCCAATGGTCATTTCTTGACCTTTAACGATAATTTATGAATGAAAAAAAAAAAAAAAAAAAAAAACAGTTGTAATGTTGATTTTTGTCTACATTAGTCATCTTTAGGCTTTCGATGGTTTTGTTTAGATCAAAAAAGGATCAAACGAATAATAATTTAGGAAAAATGACACTGTATAGCCGCTATAAAAATAATAGCTGAAAAAATGTATAAAATTTGTATATTATTTTTGTATATATATACATTCTGTATGTTACATACAAAAATTATACAAATTTTATACACTTTTTCGACTATCAAATGTAGATAGTTTCTGGCATGGGCTAAAAGTAATAATATCTCAATAATTAATTTATGTGGAACAACTATTTTTGAGCTGCTTTTCATCTTGCAAAATTTGGAAAAAGGATAAAATTTAAAAAGCACCAAAATTTGTATTAAATCATTCAGTTTTATATTTGCAAGAATATATAAAATACTTCATTGTTTTTCCATCTTATACGATATTAGTTTTTTTTTTTTTTAAACTAGGGAATACGCAGCCACTATCCTTCAGATGCGCTCTGGGTAAACTCTGTCCCAATACAATAGCGAGCTAACTATGCTGGAGAGGTAGACCGCACTAGACAAGCCCCGTGTGGTCAGCTCGACCTGCGACACAAAGAGAGTGGCTATCTTTTTATAGTATTTAATAACAATTTTAAAATATCCATATCCATTTTACATTTAATAGCATAGTTTGTATATTCACTAAAATCTTATTGCAAATTGAGCACGAAGTCACAAGTGTCCATTTTCTACTCCGTCGGGACCTTAGCTAGTTTTTTGCATATAAATGGGAGTATTTTGTCGAGATATCTTCATTTATCATATGACCAACTCTCCGTAAATTCATTTCCCAAAGTTTTTTCTCTCAAATTGTGGCATAAAGTGTTTGCACACACTTGATAAATGTATTTATATCCTTATCATTCAGTGGTGCAACATGAATTAGGAATTTCGTATGTGATGTCATCATGGATATATATGTAGGTATTGCCAATTTCGTATTTATTTCCTTTTACATGACTTGGTGGTTCATTCATTTTGTGGATGACTTCTTTACTCCAATCTATAATCATTTGGGAAAAGAGCTCAGGCTTTGAGATTGATTTATAAATGAGCTCGATCTGCATTTATCATTAGTGTTTTCTACTTATTCACAGGCCTTGGATTTGTTGACTTTCATCTTCTTCTTCGTTGGGGTATTCATATGAGGTTAGGTGCTTCTCTTCTGTAACAAACAAATAAATAAACTGGAGCTAACTTCTTGATTAAATATTCAAATGCAACTATTACAAACTACTAACTTTGTCTAGAACAAGGAAACTGCAGAAATTGAATACTAACTGACTGGGATTAGAGATAAGAAGGAAAGATGGGAAACTTGGAGAAGAAGTGGGGAAGAGAACATAGACAATGCTGATTACTAACTGCCTACCCATTTTCCCCATGTTCCCTGCTATTTGTAACCACTCTGAACCCTCTTCCCCATCATTGTTGTGCTGAGTCACCCTTCCAAATGAAATCAGTTAGTCTTCTACTGGGTTGTTTAATTCTATTACTTCTTCTTAGATTAGTTCCAGGCCCAATATTCTCTGCAAATGACTCCACCCTAGGCCCACACACTTCTTCAGCTGATTCTAGGCCCAATTCTTGAACTGGATTCATAACATCTTCTATCGAGTGGTTCATCAAAAAAATGCCCCTCATGAGCGCAAATTAGCTCAGCAATTTCACTTACTAAATTTTCAAGTTTGATTTTGAACGTTCCAAGTACTAAACATAATGCCACAAAACACAAGTGGCCAGGTAGGATCTCCATGAAGGGGTTCAAAAAAAAATTTTGTAAATAGTGGGAATTGAACATATGACCTTATGAAGGTTTTGAACCCCCTTGACTACTAAACTACACTTCTGCGTTGTGTTAAGGGGGTTCGAAACTTAATATATAGAGGTAAAAAACAACGGAGGCGAACCCCCTTCCGCCCCCCTAAATCCGCCCCTGGTGGCCATAATTAGGCATCCTATGCATTTGGCTTCATAACTTCAACTGTCAGAGGAACTCTGCTGTGTTTATGTCCCGATATATATATATAGATAGATAGATAGATAGATAGATAGATAGATAGATAGATATCTTGTGAATTCTAATGATATTATGAGGCCCAATCTCTCTCTGTTCGAGAGGGGATAGGTAATACTATAAATTGGAAAAATTACATACGTTGCAATTTTTACCTTCATTGATGTTACTATATATGTTTGACTTGCAAATGATGTATAAATTGTCATGGCTGTACCAAAGATGGATACTAAACATGCAAGAAGTGCAATCCATTTTATCTCCAAGAGTTGGAAATTTTGCAGTTTGATTACTCATAATTTCAACGTCCATCCCCGAGAAAAGATGGCCAGACTTGTTAATCATTCATGGATAGAGGCTAGAGGTTTGGAGACATGCCATAACGCATCATATTCAAGGGGAGGTGCCATGGTGCATGCTATTTGCTGATGACATAGTCCTAATTGACGAGACACGACACGGCGTTAACGAGAGGCTAGAGGTTTGGAGACATGCCCTTGAGTCAAAAGGTTTCAGGTTGAGCAGGACGAAGACCGAATACCTCGAGTGCAAATTTGGGGCCAAGCCGATGAAGCGGGAGTGGAAGTGAGGCTTGACTCTCAAGTCATCCCTAAGAGGGGTAGTTTCAAGTACCTTGGGTCAGTTATTCAGGGGACCGGGGAGATCGACGAGGATGTCACACACCGTATAGGGGTGGGGTGGATGAAGTGGAGGTTACCGACGGGAGTCCTGTGTGACAAGAAAGTGCCAACGTTACTGAAAGGTAAGTTTTATAGAGCAGTGGTTAGGTCTGCCATGTTGTATGGGACCGAGTGTTGGCCGGTTAAGAACTCACACATCCAGAAGATGAAAGTTGCAGAGATGAGGATGTTGAGGTGGATGTGGATGTGTGGGCATACAAGGATGGATAAGATTAGGAATGAAGATATTCGAGAGAAGGTGGGTGTGGCCCCCATGGAGGACAAGATGCGGGAAGCAAGACTCAGATGGCTCGGGCACATTCAGAGGAGGAGCACTGATGCACCGGTGAGAAGGTGTGAGCGACTGGCTGTGCTGGGCACGAGGAGAGGTAGAGGGAGACCTAAGAAGTATTGGGGAGAGGTGATCAGGCAGGACATGGCGCGACTTAGGATTACTGAGGACAGGCCCTTAACGGGGAATTGTGGAGGTCGAGCATTAAAGTTGTAGGTTAGGGGGAAGTTGTGAATATTTCTACAGCGCACTAGAGTGAGACTAGCCAGTTAGGAGTTAGTCGTAGGATGCTTCTGATCAGCTACTGATGCTGGGCTTTATCTGTTGGTTATTAGTATACTTTCCATCCTTTTCGTATTTCCTATATTTCTTATACTGCTGTTATTTTGTTATTTTATGCTATGTTATGTATTCTATGTTATTTTATGTTATTTTATTATGAGTCTATTGATAGTACTAATATATCGTCTCTTGTTGCTTTCTTGAGCCGAAGGTCTCCTGGAAACAGCCTCTCTGCCCCTCGGGGTAGGGGTAAGGTCTGCGTACATATTACCCTCCCCAGACCCCACTTGTGGGATTATACTGGGTTGTTGTTGTTGTTGTTGTTGTTGTTGTTGTGATCATCTGATTTTTGTAAAACAAACAAGATTTTGTCAAATGAGTTCTACTTGAATATTGAGTACGGTTCTCTGTATTATGAGATCGAAAATCCCTTGTCTACTATCATTCAGTTGGGTTCACCTTTCCTCTGCTACCATTAAGAATAAATGCAAAGTTTGGAAACCATTTTAAATTTGTTTCGAAAGAATTAAAAGTTAAAATGGTGGTACCAAATGGTTGGGAATTGTATTCCAAGTTACTTTTTGTACAGTTTTGTTGAATAGATAAGCAAAACATCCGTTATCGTCCAGCGGTTAGGATATCTGGCTTTCACTCAGGACACCCGGGTTCAATTCCGGTAACGGAATTATTTTTCTGATAATATCCTTTTAACCTAAACTCACTTGCAGCAAGCACATCAGGTTACTAATTTCAAGATGAAAATACTGACAGAGTCCATTCTGAACCCTAAAATCCTACATCTTTGGTGAATGCACGCCGATGGTACAAGATCCTAGAATTCGGAATTTTTGCTTCTAGTCTATGAAATATTCCCACCATAACCAAATTTAACTTGCATTAATCAACAGATAAAAAAGAAAAAAACATTAAAAACACGGAACTGCTAGTTTAGCGCTGATCTAAGTTCTGAATACCAATGCCAAAGAAATTGTAAGCATAACATGATTGGTGAAGTCAATAGCTTCTCAGGTAACAAAATTTTCCAAAAAGTGCTATTTCCACATAGCTTCCACCCGCTTCAGCAGCAAAACTTTACAAAAATCTAGTGCTGTTAGCAAAAACATAATTTAATACTTAGTACAAGTCCACCGACTTCAGCAGCACAAGTTTACAAAATTCTGCTGAATATAGTTCAACTTTTAGCACAAGGCCATGTAATCAGCTATTGACTAACAAAAAATAGATCTAAAACCCCTAATTAACCGCATCCAATCTCTCATCAGCTGTTGAGGGTGGAAAGCACGCCTCCAGTTGCAGTTGGAATAACTACTTCCCAACCAGGTCCTTTGAGAGGAAGCACGCTAACACATGATTCAGTGTTCCCATCCTCACTTGAAGGACCAACAACTAGATCACTACGGTCTAAAATCCTCTCCAGATCTTCATCTGTGACATCTGTCTGCACCAACTTGTCCTCCTCGCTATCTTGATCTCTCATGAGAGCCAACAAGTCCTCCTCCTGAGACATCAAAGATCAATTAGAAAAACTTCATCTATTATTTTCTTCTACTCAGTGCCACAAACGATCAGATACATCTCAATATTGTAGCTTACATACCAAAAACCACAGAAAAGAAGGGTTGAATGACAAAAAACAAAGGTAAAACCGGGCACATGTTCAAAAAAGTAATGAGAATTTTAACTTGCAATTACAATCAGCTGAAACCATCAAAAAACAACTGCAACAGTACACTATTCAAAACGTATAGGAAAGATAGCAACTCATTGACGCACTATAGAAGGAAAAGGGAAATTGCGACATAGAATGAAAAGTAGAATCTAGTAGAGGGGAAAATAACTAACCTCCATAACATCCATGGAAGGTTTGCTTCTTTCTTGCTTAAATTGTCCTTTCCCGATTACCACCTGCTCAAGCTTCAACTTGCTAAAAGCTCTTTTGAGGATTCGACCCTGAAGCACAAACACTTTATTTATTACAATGAGCAATAAAGAGATGCAAACATAACTTTAGTAGCCTGAATCATACCTCCACAGACAAAGCAGTGGAAAGCCTGTAAACATGAACAGGTTTGGTCTGACCAATTCTATGACACCGATCCATTGCCTGTAGATCCATTTGAGGATTCTGAAAAGGAAATGCATAGTGATCAGTCTAAATGGACATCAATTCACAAATGCTACAAAACATGGAAAAATAGTACAGCATAAAAAGAAATCAAAAATAAGAAAAAGCAAATGCGATGCAATAACTATTGTTCTTTTTAAGAGAACAGATTTTAAGCAGAGCAAACTTCAGTGAAGGTAGACACTACAACAGCTGAAGTGTGACATGATAATGCAAAAACATAGTAAAAAGGGATGAAACCAAGCAAAAACCTTGGCAAAAACAAATAAAAAGCATAAGGGGGCGTGAAGAAGATACCCAATCACTATCATATAAAATACAGGTATCTGCAGCAGTCAGATTGATACCAAGGCCACCAGCTCTAGTACTAAGAAGAAATATCCTGTACTCGCTGCTAACATCATTGAACTCCTTGATCTGTTCCATGAACAAGTAAATACAAACAGATCAACTTCATTAAAATCATTCCAGATAACGAACTAGAACAGGTAACCTCCCTAAAGCCCATTCCAATAGCACATAGAATTACAACAAGAGTCTAAATTTTTTAGAGGTAGTTCAAGTGAGAGACAGTAAACTAATGCAGCATTGAGAATAGTCAATAAGAAAGATGTCACATCAGAACCAAAATACAGCATCATAGCACTACTTGATATCAATAGATTCAATACACAACCAAAGAGACAGAAACTTTGTGATTTAACGAAAAATGAAAAGGTCAGCAGGTGAGGTAAACCGGAAAGAAATAAAAAGACTTGCATATATTTTGTATTTGATAACAAGAGATTGTATCAACTTTGTAGAGAATAGAGTGAACCAACTTAGAGTCCAAAAGCAAATACTGTATCAACAGAAATCAGTAATCCCAGGCGCTTCCTCTTGACGATAATGACAGTTTATTGGTCCATCAATAGGTTTATTCCTAGGGAGAAGTGAAGTTCCACACACAAGCAGAGTTACGAATACTAGAAGGTTATCAGCAGATTAATGGTAATAGCCAGATGTTCATAAACACTCTTGAAGATTATCCTAATCGCATGGCCATAACAGCTCGCAACTTTTGTGAGCAAGAAAAGTTAGATTGATAGAACAATTGAGACCAAATACCTGTCTTTTTCTTTCGTCCAATTTCACACTGCCATCAAGCCTACAAACATCGAATCCTTTTTCACTAAAATAATAGTGCATTATGTCCAGTACTCTAGTCCACTGAGAGAATATCAGAACCTGTTGGCAGTTAATGAACTGAGTTTAAAAGTTTGAGCAAAGTGGGAAGACAGAAAAGCTCGAAGCATCAGACGGCTTCACATACCTTGTGCTTGCGAGCAAACAGTTTTGTTAACAGTCTGTCCAGCAAAATAAACTTGCCACATTGCTCAATTATTTGTTCCACAGGTGGATAAAAAGCTGTCAATGAAAGAACAAAAAAAGCTATTACCAACCAGCACATAATCAATAAAATAGGTTCCACAGATCATCCATCACATACGAGAACCGTTGAAGACGGACTCCAAGAGATCAGGATGGTTGCAATTCTTGCGAAGTTGAACCATCAAATTATTAAGCTTTCCTTTAAAACCATGCCCTGCAAAATTAGCCAGACAAGGCATTAAGACTGCAAACGCTAGAGGGCCCAGGGATAACTAAAGGCCTATGATGGTACATAAAAAAGGAATTCACTTCAAAATAAATTGGAGATGCTATAGGGTGGTAAAAGAAAATCAGTGTTTTATTATAACAGAAAATATAGCAGAGATAAACCAACTCAATTCCCCTCAGGATAAGATACATATTAACATTTTGTACTAATACCAGTGGACACATTCTTTATAAAACCAAAAATCTAAAGAGATAAACCAACTCAATTTCAGCAGAACCAGTTACATATTTATGATTGCATATTTCAGTGCACACATTATCAATCAAACTGAAAATCTAGACGAGATCAATCAACTCATTTCCCTCCAAATCAGAGATGTATTTAAGATTGCACTAATTACCAGTGGACACATTCTCAATCAAATAGCCCTCCAGTGTCCTGTTAATTAGGTGTTCCTGGAACTTTTTCTGGTATTCAGTCATGGTAGCATACAATATTATCTCCTTCTTACGAGGAAGCATTTGCTCAACATCCATTTTCATCCTCCGTAGAAGAAAAGGACGTAATATTGCATGGAGTTTGGCCACAACCTGCAATTGTCACATTATAATGATAAATACATTAAGATGGAAAAGACACGGTTATAATACTGGAAAATATTCACTAAACAGATGATAAACGTCTTAAAACGGATAAGAAGAGGCTAGGCTATAACACTGGATAATATTCATACTTGTGCTCTCCTCTTTTCTTCCATTTCTTCCTTTTCTGATTCAGTGGTGCACTTCCCCGACAGATCAAACCTGATACATAAAGAAACCTCATTACACTAAAACTCTTCCTGATTGACATTCACTTAGGTTTAACATAACGGAAATTGGGGCGATAACTAATAGTGATAGACCCTACTTTGAGACTCCTATTACATGCACCTACATTCTGCTAGACAAAGTACAACACATCTTCCCCTTATGAACTCTGACAAGAATCAGCATAACTACTGTGATGTAAGTGACTAACTCAATGCAATTGCAGCACGTATTAGATTCCTTTGAACAAACCATCATATAGAAGTCAGCTACCAGAAACTGAGTCACTTTATGCCAACTGAGCGATTAGAGGCTATATGCACAGGATATCTATTTAAGGCTATGATAACTGTGCTAACCATTTTGCTGATATGATGAGTTAGACAACCAAATAATTTTAAGGATGATGAAACAACGTGGCTTCCAAATTTAGCAAACGGTAACCACAGTATTGATTGAGCAGATAACTTGAAATCACATGTATATTTCTATTATAATAACACACCTCAGCAGTCACAAGAAAGCACTTTAACCAAAATAGTCGGAAATAATCAGCTGATTACCATGACTCAAATTCATCGTGGGAAGAGAATATGTCCGGTAAAATGAAGTTCAACAAGGACCACAGCTCAGCTAAGTTATTATGCAGAGGTGTTCCAGTTAAAAGGAGCTTGTTTTCAATGGGCAACAGCTTCAATTCTTTGAACAATTTGCATTTTGAGTTCTTTAACCTATGCCCCTTGGAAAGAAGAAAGCAATAGAATTTCAGCACAAAGTACAAATTGAGCTGCTTCCTAAATGAAAGAACAAACCTGTAGACAGAAAATTTTACAAAACAATACTAGTTTACAAAGTAAACTGTCAATTGTCGGTACCTCATCCACCACAAGATATTTCCAACTGTAGTGCCTCAAGCACTTCCTTGCATCACTTAATGCAACTTCATAAGAAGTAATTACAATGGGAAATTTGGGACCTATGGTCCTCGGCATGTGCTTCATCCTTATCTCATCCCTCTGTTTCTTGTCACCATGGTAGATGATTGCATTGATTGAGGGCACAAACCTTTTAATGGAAAAAGAAAAAAAAGGTATGCCTTTAGTTGCACACAAATAACACAAGACAGTTTCATCCCAGAGGGGAAGCAGCTCCACCAAAACACAAACAGAACTTCGAGTTAATTGCAGAACAATGAAGATGTCAATGTACCTCTCTATCTCATTCAACCAATTTGAAAGTGTAGACAAAGGAGCAATGACCAAATAAGGGCCATCCAAACCATTCCCCTTCAAATGAGCAAGAAAAGCTATTGTTTGAATCGTCTTTCCAAGTCCCATTTGATCTGCTAGGATACCATTCAATCCATTTTGCCATAATGAGATCAACCACTTGACACCTTTCAGTTGATAAGATTTCAATTTCCCACCAGTCAGCAAGGGCACAAGTTCGGCCTGCTCTCTCTCAACTCTCTCTTCCTCCGTGAGGGTTGAATCTTCATTTGAAACATCCTCTTTAGATCTTGTAAGCATGGCAGCAACAGCTCTCTTGGCTTTCCTCTGCATAAGTATTTGAAACCATTTCAAAGAAATGAAGGCAACAAGCAGCTAGCTTGCATTTAAGAAAAGGAAATAACCTCCAAAAAACAAGATTCTCAACTTAAATTTCAGACATGAATAGAAGGGCCACAGAAATGTAAAGACCTACCGATGCATGCCATTCTGTTCAAAGCAATACCAATTTTACTTATTTAATTATTTCCATGATGCAAAAACGAAACTAAATCATCCAGTAAGAAAATCAACTCAATAGTGTTATGTCTGTATAAAATTGTTCAAACATGCTCAACTAATCAACTATAGTTCTAAGTCTGATGACATATTCGAGATATAGGTAAGGCTTCAGGAGGCAAGAAAAAGGTATACATTGTTGTAGCCTGTTGTCGCCTTTCGTTTCGAGCCACGGCCTCTTTTGTTTTCATGGACACTTTTCTCTTCACCTTCTATCTGATTCTGTTCATACAAAGAGAAGAAATGAACTTGATAAGCAAAAGAGTGTCAAATTCTTTACATGCAAATTGTAGTTCTTCAGAAAACTCAGGGAGATACCATTTTGATGTTATCCATATTCTCCAGCAGGAACTCTGAATAAAGTTGTGTCTGGGTAAGAAGCTCATCCAACTTGGTAAATTGAGTTTCATTCAAACTGGGCGCCTGCTTGAGCTCATTTAATTGTGCCTCTTCCTCCTTTGCACATGCTTTTCTCAAAATTTCTTCCTCCTCCATGGATTCAGGTATATGAGTGACATCCTCATTTTCAGCATCACAAACTACTTCCTCCAATTTAACGGCGGGCTCCTCTTTGCAGGTATCCTTCAAAATGAGAGCACACAATGTGATTCAGAAGAAAATACAGCAGATAGTTCTCCTTACACCAACTGTACACTTTCTAATAGTACACTCAGAATGAGTCTTCAATACTTTTTCTTCAATCTGATGGGGTAATAAACATCCATCTAAAATCATAATAAATGAAAGACAGTACAAGGACAGCAATAAAAGTGAAAAAATACAGGACAAGCTTAAATCCCCATCAGGGAGGCTTTCCAGGATTCAGTAAATCTCCAAACAGAAAGAACTGGTAAGTGAATTCAGCCCGTGAATCAAACACATAATTGAAAGCAAGAAAAATGAGTATCTATTCACTTCAGAAACTTAAGAAAGATCAAGGTCCTGTAACTCTTAGTTTAAAGCTTCTAAAAGCTTAGTTTTACCACAGGACATTTAATACTAACGAGTGATGACTAGTAGAATAAATATCACATTAAAAAATTAATCTCACTTTGGAGTTCAGATCTGTGCTGCTTCACTAACTAATTTTTTGCTCAAGAAACCTCCTCTGGAGCTAACACGATACGACATTTCACCCAATGATTGAACAATAAAGTTACTATACTTCCTCGTATAGGAGCTAAACAACAAAATACAGAGCCATAAATGTAAGGGACTGAAAATTCAAAGCCAAAATATGTTATAACCAATAATATCAACAAACTAAACTTCCAATCGCAACACCTGTAACCTTAAATGAAAGCGAGTAAGGCCAACGGCAGTGGGCAACAAAACTCAAACAAACATTAGAAAAATACATAAATAATAAAAAAAAAATACGAAATGATAGAGGAAGAAGAAAGAGAAGAACAAAAAAGCAACACCTCATCTTCCAGGACGGAAACAGGAGAGTCCGAAGCTGTCTTGTCGTTGGCCACCATTTCACAGTCCAAACCCTAAGCTCCTCCTATAAAACACCATTACACAAGCAAAAACATTCCGATTAAACCAGTACGTGGCTAAATCAAACGTCAGGCATCTACGTTCTTACATTCCCTCCGAAAAACGGAAGAAAACGAAAATCAAATACAGTGACAAAATCATCAGAAAAATGCACCAAAAAATCACCCAAAAAGGAAAAAAAATCCAGAAACAGTTGAAGCAAACGCACATACTGGAATCAGTTTCTTCAGCGAGCGGAAGAAAATAGAAAGCAATGGAGGAGACCAGAGAGAATGGGCTGCAATGGAAAAAGTGTACGGTATTTGCAGCACGGTATTTGCAGCAAAAAGGCAAGTAATTTTCTACACTTTATTAAAATTAAATGGTCGTGCTGGAAGACAAAAAGGCGGGAAACTGATGTTATAAGATTGCCCTACGATGTTTGAAATAATATCGACAAAGCCATCGGTGGCGTCGATGTGGATGCTGCGCATGTTTGTTCAAAAAGTTGAAGCTTCAAATAATGCTCCAGCCCCAAAATATTGTCGCGTAATCCCCGTAAAATAATATTGGCTTGTCACATCCACAGCAGCGCAATTTAGGTGCTGTGAATTTAAAATTTGCAGAGAGATTACAATAAGAAGGAAACTTTCGTCTGCTTCCAATTTCCATGACCAAAGTAAGATAACTGGATTATCTAAATTAGCACTCCTCAAGAACCAATCATATTCTAATTTGCATTATTCTGCTAATGCAAACTAGAATATCCAATTAGCTCGATCGTATACTCCAGTACTATCATTAAGGAAGAAAGAGAAAGAACAATGATGTGAGGGGCAGTTTTAACTATCTCTTTGGCTTCTTCTTTTTTCGTAAATAAAAGAATTTATTAACAAATTAACAATCTATACATAAAAAAATTTAAAAAAAAAAAAACATGTAACTGGACAACCCAGTGGAGTAGCAAACAATTTCTAATAACTCTAATCATTAGGACTCATTTTACCTTTTTATTAGGCCTAAATTGTCTATAAACAAACCCATTCAGTTCGTTATCGACTTACAATCAATTTTTTTTTAAAAAAACAATAAGAAATGCATCCAAATTGTTGGAATTTATCGTCTATCTTACTAAAGGAAAAGGCAATACAGTCAAACGGTTAAGAGTAGTAAGAGTGAAATAGGATAGAAGTGTAAAGCTAACTTAAAGTGATGGGTTTATGCGTAATAACTAGAAGGCAGTAACTACCTAGTAGTTAGTGGGTTAGTTAGGTATATAATAATAGAGTAGGATTTATTACCAGTACTGTAAATTCATTTTCTCTCAAGCAAAGAAGAAGAAGCTCTTTAGCTCAAAACCTCCATTACTGATTTTGTGTGCTAAATTCAACACGGTATCAGAGCCAATTGGCCATTAGTGTGGTCGTTTGGAGTAATTCTTCTATATGTTAATTCGTCTATGTTTCTTCATCGGAGAACTGTGACGAGATCAGCCATGGCGGTCGTCGACAACGAACTACCAGAGAAATTGAGCCACAATCACCCGTTATTTCTCAGTTCAAATAACAATTCGAGAGCTGTATTGATCTCTCTCCAATTACGAGGACCGAAAAATTATATGGAGTCAGGCGATGAGAATTGCAATCCTAGGCCGGAATAAGCTAGGGTTCATCGACGACACATGCAAAAGGGAAAATTTTGGTACAAATCTCGTAGATCTTTGGGAGCGATGCAACGCAATCGCTTTGTCATGGATAATGACTGCATTTCACCGGAATTGCTCGGTGGCATCGTCTATTCCTCAAATGCCAATGAAGCTTGGAATGACCTAAATGAGCGATTTGATAAGATCGATTGTTCGAGAATCTTCCAAATTCATAGGAAAATTGGAACAATTAACCAAGGTACTAACTCAATTTCTTCATATTTTCGAATATGCGATTACTCTGGGCAGAGTTTGATAGTTTGGCCCCAGCTCGGGGCTGCGACTGTGCAAAATCTAGTGAGTCTGTTGCATTTATGGAACGTTTGAAGTTACTACAGTTCCTTATGGGACTCAATGAGTCATATGAACAAGTTCGTAGCCAGATACTTATGATGATCCCAGTTCCTACAGTGAATAAGGCATACTCCATGTTAATGGAACGTGAGAGTCAAAGAGCTATGTCCAATCACCGTGACTCAGCTGAAGGAAATGAAGTTGATGCATTGATGTCTACTAGGACTGCTGGTGGTCAATTTCGACCTAAGAAGAATTACAATCTCCATTGTGATTTTTGTAAAATGAAAGGGCACACTAGGGAGAACTGTTACAAAATAGTAGGTTACCTAACTGATTTCAAACACAAAAGAATAGGAGGATATGGTTCAGCTAATTATGTTATGGTTGGAAAAGCTAATCCACAGATGCAGGGTAACAGGAATGTACCTAACATGCCCAGTCATGCTGAGAAGGGCAATTATTCAGGATATGGAATAGGGCCAACGTTCACAGGGGAGCAATTCAATTAGATTCTAAAGCTACTCAACAAAAAAGAAGTGCAAGAGACTACAACTAATATGGCAGGTATATCTCATTCTACTGCTTGTTTAATAGACAAGGCAGGTTGCACTCATGAGTGGATCATAGATACAGGTGCGACCAATCACATGACCTCAGTTTTAGCTCACTTTCTGATATGTACAATGTAACATCTCAAAATGGAAAAACAGTGCAGTTACCTAATGGAACTAAAGCAATAGTTTCACATATTGGTAAATGCAAGATAGGAGAAGGGCAAGAGATTAAGAATGTACTGTATATCCCAAATTTCAAGTACAATATATTGTCTGTATCCAAACTAACTAAAGAACTGAGATGTATGGCTGTATTTTTTCCTGGCTTTTCTGTGCTTCAGGACCTCTACACTGGGAAGCTGAAGGGGATTGGTAGAGAAGCTAATGGGCTCTATCTACTGACTCCTGCAAATTCAAGTAAAGGACAAGGGTTAGTTCCACAGTCTATGAATGTGCAGCTAGATCAAAATAACTTACAGCTTTGGCATAGAAGAATGGGTCACCCATCATCAAGAGTTATGAAACATATGTTGAATGTCAATAAAGAACTATGTAAAAGTGTAATAAATAGCTGTGAAGTTTGCCCCTTAGCCAAACAGGCAAACTAGTAGTAGTAGAGTAGAAAATGTGTTTGAATTGTTGCACATTGATGTATGGGGACCATTTCGAATTGCAACACATGATGGAAATAAATACTTTTTGACAATAGTTGATGACCACTCTAAAGTAACATGGATTTATTTGTTAAAGTTGAAGTCTGATACAATTTTTGTTATTAGAAATTTTCTTCGGATGGCTCAAACTCAGTTCAACACTAAGATTAAAGTGACTAGGACAGACAATGGGACAAAATTCCTTAATTCTAAATGTACAAATCTGTTCAATAGCCTTGGCATAGTTCATCAGAGGTCCTGCCCCTACACACCCCAGCAGAATGGGGTGGTTGAAAGAAAACACAGACACATATTAGAGGTAGCTAGAGCAATCAGGTTTAAAGGGCATATTCCATTAAATTTTTGGGATAAATGTGTGTTTTGGCAGTCTACTTGATAACCACAATGCCTACACCAGTGCTTGTAGAGAAGTCTCCTTATGAATTGTTTCATAAAAGAAGTCCAGCCATGAAGCATATGAAGGTTCTGGGATACCTTTGTTATGATACACCATCAGTCATTGGGGATAAATTCCGACCAAGAGCTATAGGTTGTGTCCTAATGGGGTACTCAGTTGTGCAAAATGGCTATTTACTGTTTGATTTAACTCACAAAAAATTCTTTGTTAGCAGGAATGTGACTTTTAGGGAGACAGTCTTCCCTTTCAAGGACATGAAGATCAAAGGAACTGCTATGTTTCCACCCGATGCTTTCCTGATCACACAGGATGTGACTGTCACACCTCCTTTTTTACACACCTACCCCGAAGGATAATGTATAAGGGAGTTTTTCCATTTAAAGTGACACTATTCGAAATGGGATCATTTGTTTATTTTTAGAGTCGCCACTTGGGAAAGGATTGGCTTTTGGTGTCCCAAGTCACCGGTTTACTTAAATCCCAAATCGAGGAAAATTGTCGACTTCCCAATTGGAGTCTGCGAACCAGAAATTCTGAATAAGGAATTCTGTTGACCCGAGGGAAGGTGTTAGGCACCCTCGGATCCCGTGGTTCTAGCACGGTCGCTTAAACTATTATATTTGGCTAAAATCTAATTTTTATACATGTTCAAACCTATAGTGCAATTTTAGAATTATTTAACCGCTTTTAGTTAGAAATTTTTAGAAAGTGAACGTCGTTTAAAAACGTGTTTTTGGATCACGTCACATGAAATGCACCCGGATCCTCGACACATTCTTATTCTAACGTTTTGGGATTTTGATTTGGGTTGCATGAAATGCATACCCGTATTTGGGAAGTTAAAATTATTTAAAGCGCGCCTAAAGCGACTAACGTGTTATTATCTTTGCGGGAGGCCGTGAAATTCGCTAAACGGCACGCCCCAAATTCTAAGTATTTTTAATTAAACATTTAACGAGGGCCCCGCGATTTGTTCATTTTGTTTGGCGAGGCTCATCTCAATTTATTATTTAAAGGCTAACCTAAAGCAAGCTAAGATTTTCTATTTGTTTGTCTCTAAAAGGGCCTAATTAATTTACATTTATAAATTCGGGTTTCGGGTTCAAGTCCGAATTCAAACAAAAGGGGAAACCCTCCTAATTTGAACCCGCTACTTAACGCGAGAACCTAAATTTATATTTGCAAATCAATCCCCATATTCCTAATATAGCTTAAAGGATTTTTGAACTTATAACAATTTTGGGCCTTGAACGTTAGCCCAGGGAAATGACATGCAACTTCAGTTTTGTTCGTGCGGCTCATTCAGAGCTTGGGCCACGATCACAAGCCCAATTTGGGAATAAAGTTCCAGGCCTTGATCAGTCCACAATCTAGTGAGACTAGTTAAATAGCAAACCGAGGAAACTGATAGTATTTGGGCCTCTAATTATCCATTTTAAGGCCACATTAGACTTAATCCAAAGGGCTTCGAATTTCTGTCAAGTCAGCTGTTGAGTTTTGGCCCAAAAACAAAAGCCCAAATTAAATGTTGATTTTAGATTAGACTGTGTGATACTGATCCTGGATCAAAAATTAAATTTATAAGTTTACAAACCAACAGCCATTTCAAACCCGTCCTATCAAACCTAGTTTGTTTAATTCAAACGTTCAGGCCTGTCCAAAGGATTAGTACAATACATTTTGAATTTTAATGGCAAAACTAAAATACTCAACATCAAATTCAAGGATTCTACTATACTGAAGTGTTACTTTCTCATTTCAAATCAACATGCTGAAACTTGAGTTTAAACCTGGCATTCAAATTAATAGACTCATCTATTTCATATGAATTATGATCACACCTGCTCATATTATATCTGCTTTCGAATTACGCATGGGAACTTAAAAATCAAACTCAACTAAATTGGATCTATTATTACTAAACACAACATTTATACAATCAGGAAAGGAAATCAAATCAGTTTAATAACCCTACGCAGGCCAAAACAGTCCAGTTTTAGTTACAAACGATAATCTAATGAAATTACACGAAACACAATACGAAAATCAACAGAAAACCATGTTGCACTTCATTTCATTTCCACAAACTTGGAAGTTACACGACGTGTACCTGGGAATTAAAACAAAATGAAGAAGAAGGTAGAATCAGCAGTAGCAATGAACAATCAGCAGTGTTAAACATCAGAGATCAGTAACTTGAGGTCCAGTTTTCAGCCCACGAAATGGTGTCAAAATAGCTAGGAACAATTTTTGAATGAGCAGCAACAGTAAAACAAACGAAACAAACTTGAATAGCCCAATTTGAACTTGATATAACCCCCAAAACCTCTGAAACCTTCACTACTGATTTAACAGGTCTATTTAAACCAGTTTCAACCTTGTATAAACTGGAATTTGATCTAGCAGCTGGAACACTAAAATTATCCTAAGGAGACTTCAATGGAATAGATATTCTTTGGAATTTTTGGTTCATTTTTTTTTTTTTGGATTTTTCTGATTTTTCTTCTAAGATCTAAGATTTGAATTTTTTAACTTCTTCAGATCTGAAATTTCTAGAAATTTGTGGGGGATTTTTCAGATTTCCAACCTGTGAATGAAGGCAGAATACATGCCTTTTATAGGCAAACTTGAGGGTTCTCTCAGATTTTCAACTTTACACCCCTAGCCCCTCTTTTATTTTTCAGTTTTGCTTAGTTAGTCCCTTATTTGTTGACTTGTTGCCCAAGTCACTATTCTTAAGTTCCTGAAATTTTAATTGGAACCCCATCTAGAATGTTCTAGGGGTTTCCAATTCAGTTACTTGCAAGATTCCTTTTATTGAAATACCCATATTGCCCTTACTTAACTCTGAATTACTAACCTAGTTAAAACTACAACCAACCCCTTTTATCCTGGTCGAATAACCATAGCTAATTAACCAGGGAATTGAAACAATTTCAATTATAACAAAATTCTCTAAACTGAACTAACAACCCCATAACCTTTTTTGAACTTGAATTAAATCTAATTAATATATATCCTATGACTAATTGTATTATTGAATTAATTCAAAAATAGCAATTAAAACAGCTCTAATTAAAACAGTAAACTAACAATTAAAGCGAACAATTCAAATTGAATCACAATATAGAACAAAGTAAAACTAAAATCACGTATAAACAGCAATAATCCTAGAATCAAAATCAATCAAACAAACAGAACCCTAAATGAAACCCTAACACAAAAAATAAGAAATGAAAAATAACAATCAGGAATGAAAAGAATAACATGAGGAAACAAAATACCTCGAAATCTCGACTTGGACTCGACCACTGGCAAGATTTCTTGGACTTAATCGGACTACAACCATCCTTAATCATGTGTTTTCGTGAGAAAACACCTAATTAGGGACTATTATAGTCCATAAATCAGTATCCCCCCCAACCTTTAAAAATTAGGGTTCCAAAGCCAGCTTTAATTTAAAATTCAAGGTATTTTGGGAGGGTTTGAGGGTTATAGGTCGTGGATTTGGAAAGAAGAGGATGAGGGGACTCTAGGGTATTAATTTGGTAAGGTTTGGAGGCGGCGCCGCCACCGGAGAACAAAGGCGGCGACTAGGGTTCATTACTTCAAACGAAGATTCGAGGGGTTTGGGCGAGTTTTGAAGAAAAGTGAACCTAGATTTGGAAGGAGGAGGAGGAGAAGAAGGTATGGTGTGAATTTGGGAGCCATCGGCGTAGTTTGTTTCATCGCCGCCGGCGGAATCGACGGAGAATATTAGGGCGGCTAGCTTCTCTAGGGTTTTGAAAAGGGGGGTTTGAGAGAGACGATGGAGGGGGGTAGGGGCGTCTTTGGACAGTTATATATCTGGGATAGGTGAGTTGCGGTCCGTTGGATCAACAAAACATAGACGGCTAGGATTTGTTTAAATCAAAACGACGTCGTTTCGATGGCTGGGGAGCCGGACCGGGTCAGAGACGGGTTTTGGGCTTGAACTTGACCGGATTTGGGGAAGGGTTGCCTTGGGCTGGTGCTTTATTTGAAGACTGGCCCAATAATAAACAGGCCCCTCTTTAATTCTTTTGAATCTTTTTCTTTCATTTTCTTTTATTTATTTTTCTCTTGATTTTGTTAAATACAAAAATTAAAATGAACAAAGACCTGATTTTACCTCTAGAATTAAACTAATTAATTTCAAAAAATTAACTCCTAATTTCGAACAAACTAAAACCAATTTGAGAATTAAAAGTAAAAATGCAAAAGAACCATTTTTCGTTATTTTCTTCTATTTTTGTGATGTTAATTGACCAATAAAACTAAAATATGAAATTGAGTCCTAAATGCCAAGGTACTATATTTTTGTATTTTTATGAATTATATCAACACAAAATGCAAACAAACACAAAATCATGCAATTAATTCCCTAAAATTCAAATAATAAAAGAAAAATCCTAATTTTAAGAATTCTATAGGAATAATTCAAGCGTGGCAAAAATCACGTGCTCACAGCTGCCCCTCTTTGCTCGGAGACACGAAGGGTTTTCGGGCAAAGATAAATGAGCACCATGGAGGATTTTTGCCTGCTCGGACTCTATGAGAAGCATTTTGAAAACCGTCTGACCGAACCCTGCTTCAAAGGTTGCCTATATATCCTTGGCTATAAAGGAATCAGGTCAGTGTAGTTCTGGAAGTTTTGGTAGCTGGGACTACCGGGAAGCCGAGATTTCACTGTTGTTGCTGCTGTTTCTGCTTGCTGACCTCCTTATTACACCAAAAGGAAAATCAAAGCTAAGCTAGCTATGCCTATCAACTATGAGTTACAAGACTGCTATCTATAATTCTCTTGAAACTTGATCTTGAGTCTTAGCCGACTTTGCTGTGGACTTCGATCTGAATCTTGATGCTCGCAAGTTGTAGGTGTTTACTTCCTTCAGCATTGGATCAAAGCGGGACATGCGAAGCTTGTGACTTCGATCGAATTTTGAGCAGTCCGCGTCCTTCTCCATTTCGAACACTTTGAGTTTACTTCTTTTTTGTTCTTTTCTTCTTTTCTTTTATTCTAGATTGAGACTCATTCTTTCAGTGATCTCGAATCCTGTGCCTTGAGGTCGACCTGCTTAAGGTGCCAAAAGAAACAAATGAACGAAATTTTCTACCCCAGTTTTCACTAGGAAAATTTCGTGAGTTAGTTGTGACACATATCTAAGCAGTCAAATTAGGATTGTGTATTCTTGTGAATGAATCCAGGTTATGCTGGAAAATGACCGGGTTATGCCGGAAAAAGAAAAAGGGTCTCGGGTTATGCCGGGACGAAAAGAAAAAGATCCTCGATTTTTTGGCCGGGATTTGGAAAGAAAAAAGCTCCTTGGGTTATGCCAGGGAGATCCTCGATTTTTTGGCTGGGATTTGGAAAGAAAAAGCTCCTTGGGTTATGCCAGGGAGATCCTCAGTTTTTTGGCCGGGATTTGGAAAGAAAAAGCTCCTTGCTACCATGATTTTGTTTGTTTGTTTTTTTTGGGGATTTTCATTTTCACTTCTTCTTCTTCTTTCTTTCTTTTTCTTTTTTTCTTTTCTTCTTATTTTCTTCCTTTTTATTTAGCAAAACGCATGAAAGAATTTGGGGGGAAACTTCCTTTTTGGTCGTTTTCCTGCTGCAAAGCTGTTTCAGCGCTTGCGCATTTCATTTCCTTTTGGATTGCACCTGCTTCTTGCACGGTTGCTTTGAATTAGACCTGTCTTCAACAAAGAACAATTTGTTAGTTTGAAACGGTGGTTGGTTTTGTGGCCTTGATCATCTCAATCGCTTGATCCCAGCCCCATTTCCGCTGAGAACTTTGCTGCTTTGAGGATGAATCTCTTTTCAAGCCGACCGGGTTCAACTCTCAGGACTTCATTATGACTCGCCCGTGTGGGCTCTTGCCTTTTCACTTTATTCTGCCCTTGCCTTTGATTTTCTTTCTTTTCCCAATGTCTTTGCTTCGAAAGCATCAACCACTATGGTCAGTCGGGATTGGCCTGACGCACTCGCTGAGGCTGGGTATTTTCTTCGACTCTGACCAGGCGGAGCCCTGTGAAGCCGGTCCTGCCACCTTTTCTTTGTAATAGTTACGGAATCAGAGTTAAACCGAAATGGATTCAAAGAAGAAATATACAAAAGGCAAGCATATGAGTTTAAAGAGAAGCATCCCTTTCGGGGGGAAAAGAAGGACTTATCTGGGGTGCATGCTGGCTTCAAATGACATGACATGCTTCTTGGACTGGATGCCCGACACAAAAACTTTCCAGTTTCTCGTGAACCCATTGATCCTTATTTCAAAACCATGGAACCTTGCCAGGACTCTTTTAGTGGTGAGATGTCTTCTTGTCGGCCGACAGCGCCCTTTGCGGGTTTTCACTAATCGACCTCTCTCATTTCTCTTCTCACCGTCGCCCGATAGTGCTCTTTGCGAGTTTTCACTAAGCGGACTCTCTCATTTTCATTTTCTTTTCTCACCATCGCCTTATGGTGCCCGATGGTTTTCACCGATAAGACTCTCTCATTTTATTTCTCTCAATTTGCATTGTGCCAGATTCCAACAAACGTTTTCCACTTCACTGCCTTTGCCAATTGATCGGAAGGACTTGGACAAGGTTCTGGGGTAAAAAGGATTTTGGACGGAACTACAACTTTGGAACCATTTCGGCGGATTTATGGCCGAACCATTATATCATCTGCCCCAGTTTCATCTTTTGGGGAAATTGGGATTTTTTGTTTTGGTGTGACTGAACCCCAGAGAGAGGCTGCCTACGTATCCTTTCTGAATCAAGTCAGACGTAGTTCAGGAAAGTTTGGTTTTTGTTGTTTTTGTTTTTGTTTTGTTTGTTTTTGTTTTTTGTTTCTTTTCTTTTCTTTTCTTTTTCCTTTCATCATTTTTTTTTTCGTACTTCCGGGTTCCACAGAGGGTAGCTAAAGAAGCGTGACCGGCTCAAAGGGTTTACGAAGGATTAATAGTGTTTGGGGTAGTGGAAAAGAAAGCCTTCGTCATCTCAATTACACAAAAGCCATCGCCACAGGAGGTCTAGACATAGTACCTTTTCACTGCATCTGCATTGACTGCTGTCTCAGGATCATTCCCTTTGATGTCTCCCAGATATAATGCTCCTCTTGGCAATATCTTTCGAATTATGTATGGACCTTTCCAATTAGGGGCAAACTTCCCTTTTGCTTCCTGGTGATGAGGGAGAATGCGTCTGAGTACCAGTTGTCCCACTTCAAAATTCCTGGGACGCACTTTCTTGTTATAGGCGCGGGCCATTCTTTGCTGGTATAACTGCCCGTGACAAACTGCGGCCATCCGTCTTTCATCAATTAATGACAATTGCTCTAGTCGGGTTTTAACCCACTCGCTGTCCTCAATCTCCGCCTCAACGATTATCCGAAGTGAAGGAATTTCTACTTCTGCAGGTATGACTGCTTCAGTACCGTAAACCAACAAGTATGGTGTTGCTCCAATTGATGTACGTACTGTGGTACGATACCCGAGTAGTGCGAAAGGTAGCTTTTCATGCCATTGCTTGGAGCTTTGAATCATCTTTCTCAAAATCTTATTGATGTTCTTATTTGCTGCTTCAACAGCACCGTTGGCTTTTGGCCGATAAGGAGTAGAGTTTCTATGCGTTATCTTGAATTGTTCACATACCTCTCCCATCAGACGACTGTTCAAGTTTGCAGCATTGTCGGTAATGATAGTTGCAGGAATGCCAAAGCGGCAAATGAGATTGGAGTGCACAAAGTCTACCACAGCTTTCTTGGTGACTGACTTGAGAGTGATGGCCTCAACCCATTTGGTGAAATAGTCAATTGCCACCAATATGAATCTATGCCCATTTGAAGCTTTCGGCTCAATCGGTCCAATGACATCCACACCCCAAGAAACAAACGGCCAAGGTGCTGACATCGGATGAAGCTCTGTTGGAGGCGCGTGAATCAAATCACCGTGCACCTGACATTGATGACATTTTCGAACAAAACTGAAACAGTCCTTTTCCATAGTTATCCAATAATACCCGGCTCGAAGAATTTTCTTTGCCAGCACATAACCATTCATATGAGGTCCGCATATTCCTGCGTGCACTTCATGCATAATTCTTCCGGCTTCCTCGGCGTCAACACATCTTAGCAGGTTGAGGTCCGGGGTCCTTTTATACAAAACATCACCACTTAAGAAGAAACCGCTCGCATGCCGTCTAATGGTTCTTTTCTGGTCTCCAGTGGCTTGCTCAGGGTATTCCTTTGTTTTCAGAAATCTCTTGATATCATGATACCAAGGCTGACTGCTGGGCTCCGCCTCAACCTCATTACAATACCCGTGCTTTTCTTTGATTTGAATCTCTAGAGGGTCAATATAGGCATTGCCTGGGTAAGGCAGCATTGAAGCTAGAGTGGCGAGTGCATCAGCTAGTTCATTATGACACCGAGGGATATACCTGAATTCTATCGACTTGAAGCGTTTGGTGAGATCTTCCACATGCTGTCGATAAGGAATGAGCTTAACATCTTGAGTCTCCCACTCCCCTTAGGCTTGCCAGATAATTAAATCAGAGTCCCCCATGATTAATAAATCTTCAACATCTTGGTCAATTGCCATATTCATGCCCATGATACAGGCTTCGTACTCAGCCGTATTGTTTGTGCAAAAGAATCGGAGCCTAGCTGTAGCTGGGTAGTGCTGACCATTGGGTGATATCAAGATTGCCCCAATGCCTATACCTCTTGCATTTACTGCTCCATCGAAGAACATTTTCCAAGCACGAGTGTCCTCAGAGATGGCTTCCACTGAATTTACCTCCTCATCCGGGAAATAGGTGCTTAACGGTTGGTATTCCTCGTCAACCGGGTTTTCAGCCAAATGATCTGCCAACGCCTGGGCCTTCATTGCCGTGCGAGTAACATAGACTATGTCAAATTCAGTGAGCAAGATTTGCCATTTTGCCAGCCTCCCAGTGGGCATCGGTTTCTGGAATATGTATTTCAAAGGATCCAACCTGGTTATTAGATAGGTGGTATGGGCTTGAAGATAATGTCTCAGCTTTTGAGCGACCCACGTCAGAGCGCAGCATGTTCTTTCCAACAAAGTGTATTTGGCCTCGTAGCTGGTGAACTTCTTGCTCAGATAGTAAATTGCCTGCTCTTTTCTCCCAGTTATATCATGCTGCCCAGGAACACAACCAAAAGAATTTTCTAACACTGTCAGATACAAGAAGAGGGGTCGCCCATGCTCCGGTGGGACTAATACTGGAGGATTTGACAGATATTCCTTGATTTTATCGAAAGCTTCTTGACATTCGGATGTCCATTTGATTTCCGCATCTTTCTTCAACAGTTTGAATATGGGCTCACAGGTGGTAGTCAGTTGAGCGATGAATCGACTGATATAGTTTAACCTGCCCAATAAGCTCATCACATCTTTCTTAGTTCTTGGAGGAGGTAAATCTCGAATGGCCTTTATCTTCGTGGGATCTAACTCAATACCTCTCCTGCTGACTATAAAACCCAGTAGCTTACCTGATGGGACTCCGAAAGCGCATTTAGCTGGATTCAACTTCAGATCATACTTGCGTAACCGTTCGAGAATTTTCTCAAATCTCGAACGTGATCACTCTGAGTTCGGGACTTAATGATTACATCATCCACATACACCTCTATTTCTTGATGCATCATATCGTGGAAAATGGTGGTCATGGCTCTCATATAAGTTGCCCCAGCATTCTTCAGCCCAAATGGCATGACCCGATAACAGTAGGTACCCCAGGGTGTAGTGAAAGTTGTCTTCTCGGCATCTTCTTCATCCATCAACACCTGATGATATCCTGCGTAACAATCCACGAAGGACTGTATTTCATGTTTGGCGCAGTTATCAACAAGGATGTGAATGTTAGGTAACGGGAAGTTGTCTTTGGGACTTGCCCTGTTCAAATCTCGGTAATCCACACACACCCGGGTTTTCCCGTCTTTCTTTGGCACTGGAACCACATTGGCTAACCATGTGGTATATCGGACCACTCGGATTACCCCCGCCTTCAACTGTTTTGTGATTTCTTCTTTGATCTTATCACTGATATCAGTTTTGAACTTCCTTTGCTTTTGCTGTACTGGAGGACAATCGGGGTAAATTGGCAATTTGTGCACCACTAGATCCATACTCAGTCCTGGCATGTCGTCATACGACCAAGCAAACACATCTTTAAATTCGAACAGGAGTTGGATTATTGCATCTCGAGTTTGCTCATCTGTGTGAATGCTTATTTTGGTTTCCCTTATTTCTTCGGCAGTTCCCAAATTAACCGGTTCAGTGTCATTCAGGTTTGGCTTAGGTTTGTTCTCAAATTGTTCCAATTCTCGATTTATTTCCCTAAAAGCCTCTTCTTCATCGTATTCCGGTTCTTGATTCATTATTTCACAATTAGACAGCGTGTTTGAGTCTGGGCATGAAGTCCGCAAGCATGTCATGTTATTTAAAGCCGCGTTATTATAACTGAAAAGAAAAGATGAAAAAGGAAAAACTAACCAGAATTAGAAAGAAAAGAAAGATGGACGATGAAATATTGATTTCATTTCTTGGAATTGGAAAGATAACAGGGTTTACATTCAGGAATTTAAAGACAAGAAACTAAAAGAAACATCCGAGTTACACCCTGAAATAACTCGGGATGCAGAGAAGATGGCAGGGCTAGTCTACCGGGACTCCCGCCTAATCGGGAATTGCGTAGCCTTCCAGTTTTGGAGTTTAGCATCTGGTCCCATATAGAGCACCTCAGCGGTGCTAGTCCCTTCCCCTGGCTGAACCATGTTGGTCTCATAAAGTATTTGTCTCATAGCTCCACATATATCTTCGATTTCCTCAGCTGTGAACAACTCATCGTCCCTTTCTTTGCCATACTTGGTCTTGACAAAAGTATCATAGAGATGTGGCAATGGTTGTGGCAGAACTCATCCTTCTTTCTTTCTTTCCTCGGCCCATTTCTCATCATCTGGGGTAGGGTGGAAGCCTATTCCGAAGAACTTTTCTGTTGTGGGTAGAGTTACCGGCTCAGATATTCCTTGTAAAGCTTTTCCCAACCCTTTTCCTGGCTTGAAACCGTGTCTAATCATTTCTCTGGCCACCATGATTGAAGCATTAGACAGGAAAGGGTGAGGACAAGGATTTCCCTCCTCGTGCTGATCTGCTACCACAATCTCAAAGGCTTGATAAACAATATGCTCACTTCCTTCCCTTGCCTCCAAACATGGGATAGATGGGTCACGATAAATGGACTGATCGTCTTCTCCGTGGACCACGATTTCCTGGTCTTCATACTCGAATTTTACCATTTGGTGGAGGGTAGAGGGCACAGCTCCTGCAGCATGGATCCAGGGCCTTCCCAGAAGAAAGTTATAAGATGTATCCATGTCCAACACCTGGAAGGTCACCTCGAACTCTACCGGAACCTATGGTCAATATCAAATCAATTTCACCGATGGTATCCCTCTTAATACCATCAAAAGCTCTCACACAAACATTATTCGGACGAATCCTTCCTGTCCCGATTTCCATCCTTTGCAATGTAGAGAGTGGGCAGATGTCAACTCCCGATCCTCCATCCACCATGACTCGCTTGACATAATAACCTTCACACTTGACAGTCAGATGCAAGGCCTTGTTGTGAGCTGCGCCTTCCGGAGGCAAGTCATTTTTACTAAAAGAGAGTTGATTGATGGCGAAGAACCTTTCTGCCATCCTTTCGAGCTGCTCGACTGAAGTTTCAATTGGCACGTACGCCTCATTCAAAGTTTTCATCAAGATCTTCTGATGTTCGGAGGATTTTGTCACCAATGATAGCAGGGACACCTGTTCAAGGTACTTCCTTAATTGATCCACCGTCTCATAATCAGGCATCTTCATTTTCTGGAAGAAGGCTTCCGCTTCCTCAGCACTCACTGGCTTCTTGGACGGAAAACGCTTTCGAGCGGCATTGTTTACCTCCTGAACATTCGAATATTTCTCAACAGAGGTTTTCCCTGGAAGTTCCCCCGAAATTTCTTTGCCCTTGTATGTGACCACTGTTTGCTGATAGTTCCATGGCACTGCAGAGGGATCTGTCATTGGCTTCTGTGGTACGCGTCCAATAACCACTGGCTCATTCAGCCGAGGCGGTTTAATTGTCCCCCGTACCATATAGGCTCCTTTCGGTACATATATTGGTGTTTCCCCTTTTACTTCAACTTTCCTTGGAGCACTGACAACCAATGGTTTTTCTTGGCGTCCTCGCGGAACATAGAGAACTCCGTTCTTAGGAGGCTCTGTCTCTACTTTTGTCTCAGGTTTCTTCTCAGGCTCAGTTTTGACACTTTTATTTTTCTTCTCCCCTTTCCCTTGCTTAGGGGGTACCCTGGGCTTCTTTTCTGCGTCGGCAATAGCAATTATGGCTTTCAAGGCCGGATCAAACTCCCTGTCTTCACAAATCATACCGATTACCGGCCCGTTGTTGTGAGCGGGCAACGGATTATTGGTCACGTTCGGGGCTTCTTCATCCCTCAACACTATTTTCCCTTGTTCGATCAAATCTTCCACAGCTTTCTTCAATGTCCAGCAGTTGTCAGTACTGTGCCCTTCAGCTCCTGAATGATAGGCACAGCGGACACCTCATTGATAAGCTGGAGATTCCGGGTTCTGCCTGTTTTGGGGGATAGGCTGCAGCAGATTCATCTGAACGAGTTTCGGGAATAGACTAGAGTAGGGTTTACCAATCGGCGTAAAATTTGGGCGTTTAGGTGGTTCCCGAGGGCGGAAGTTATTTTGCGGTGGTCGGGGATTATATTGGTTCTGGTAAGGAAGTTGGTTTCTTTGGAATGGAGGTGGATTTCGGTTAACTTGTGGTTGCGGTCGGCCGAAGGGTTGAGCATTCATGACCGCATAAGGTGGAGGAACATAAGCCATATCAGTATGAGGATAGTAGTGTTGAGGGGTTCTTTCAGAAAACACCGGTCTAGGAGCCCGGTATCTTCTTCCTCTCGATGCTGCCATCACTGTTTCTTCTTTCTTTTTGCCTTTGGACATTCCTCCAGACCTGCCTTGGATGGCTTGGGAGGTTGCTCTTATGGCCGACTGGCTCAAAATTCTACCCGTTTTTAGCCCATTCTCTACCATCTCTCCGATTTTTATTGCCTCTGCGAAGGGTTTGCCCATGGCGGACATCATATTCTGAAAATAGTCTGCTTCCCGGGCTTGAAGGAAAACAATGACCATCTCTACCTCGTCCATCGGAGGCTTCACTCTTGACGCTTGTTCGCGCCACTTAATTGCATATTCACGGAAACTTTCTGAAGGTTTTTTCTTAAGATTTGCCAAAGAGTTCCTGTCTGGCGCAATGTCTATGTTGTACTGAAATTGTCGAACAAAGTCTCGGTCCAGATCATCCCAAATATGCCAACGCGAGATATCTTGGTCCATATGCCATTCTGAAGCGATGCCAATCAAGCTTTCTCCAAAATATGCCATCAACAACTCTTCTTTGCCACCGGCTCCCCGTAACTGATTGCAATACTTCTTCAGGTGAGCAATGGGGTCACCGTGTCCGTCATACTTCTCAAATTTTGGTGTTTTGAACCCTGACGGCAAGTGTACATGAGGGAACATACATAGGTCTGTATAGGAGACACTCTTTTGCCCGCTCAGGCCTTGCATGCTTTTCAAGCTCTGCTCGAGGCTTCTCATTCTCTTCGCCATCTCATCCTGCTTTGGGGCTTTAGGGGTTTTGTCCTGCCCTGGTGTAAGCTCGTATGGTGGGGGCTGAGAGTAATTATATGTGGGATATTGAGGAGGATCCACCGGGAAGACGGGGTTTTGGAAGGTGAAAGCTGAGGGATCAAAGGCAGGCCTTGGCAATGAAGGTTGTGTTGTAGCGGGGCATGGTGGAGCAGTGAAGATGTTAGGAGCTGCTCCTGCTGGGAACACCTGGGGGCGGACCTCAGAAGGTGTTCCGACGAAGTGAGCGGTCATGGTAGGCTGTCCCAAAAGAGTATGAGGGTGGCTGATAGGGACAGTAGTAGCACCTCCAGATCTAGGGAATAACTCTGGGAATCCGGGAATGGTGCTTGGAGGTTCCTTTCCGTTGTTCCAAGCATCCCACATTTCCATCAATCGCAGGCGCAAGATCCGATTTTCTTCAGCTGTAAAAGATTCAGAGGCCAGGACCCCCGAGATGGGGCTGTCTTCGGGTATGGGGATTGCAGGCAAAGTCATTTCAGATGACATCTCTGTATTTCCTTTGGATCTGGTGAAACAGCAATGTGAGGCCAGCTTACCACAAACCAACCACTGTTTCTAAAAAGCTCAGCTGGGAAGGACAGCAACACACGATTAGTTTGAGATAACTAACAGATAGGTAAACGCACATTGGAGTGTGATGCACCTATACAGTTAAACAAATATCTACATGTTTTCTTCGGTTGCATGCGTCATCCCGGCTTTTCTCTTGTTTCTTTTCTTTCTCTTTTGTTTTTCTCTCATCTTAATTTTTCATTTTCTGCTTTTCCTTTCTCTTTTGCCATGGTCTTTCTCTCGATTCCTTTTTGCGTTCCTTTCTCTCTTGTTTTTCTTTTATTTCCTTCCCTCGTATTTTTTTTTCTCTTTTTTTTCTTAGGGTTACGGTCGAATCCTACGGAGATTGCCTACGTATCATGACCCCGCATGAATCAGACCAAGCGTAGTTCTTGCAAATAAATGCAAACATAAGTACAAGAAATAAAGAAACAATTTTTGGGAATTTTCAAATTTTCATTAATAACAACTGCGATTACAAAGCTACTAGACTATTTGTTTTTCTTTTCTCGGAAAAGGAAAGTACAAAAACCAAACTCAAAAAACTACAGACTCGATTATTTAAGAATACATCAAAGCTTCAAATCCTGGGGCCCGCGGGGCATCACTCGGCATCGCCGCGGGCCTGCGTGCAAGACCCTTTTGCAACTGATCCAGATTGTTCATGACCTGGCGAACAAATATCATCACGGAGGCAAAGAACGTGGTACGACCCATCCGCTCACCGGCCTGACACTTCATGACAATATAGTTGGCAATGTTTCTGATTCTCTCCCTGATTTGACCTTTCTCTTGGAGTAGCCGGCTTATCTGTTGAGTGCGAGCCTCTAGCACCTGAGAATCCTGGAAATGAAGGTCTTGTAACAATTTTATTTCCTTTTCCATATCAGCAATTAACCCATAGCATTGTTCCCTCTCGACCTGTAATTCTTTCTCCCGGCGAGCTGCCTTTTCTTCAAGAGTATTCATTTTTCTCATAGTTCTTCTTCATTTGTTGTACAAACTGGGCCCTTTCCTCGGTCTTCTTTGCCCATTGTGCCCGAAGCCTTGCCATATTCCCTTCGGATTTTTCCAATTCTTCCTGATAGTCTAGGACTTGTTTCTTCAACCCTTTTATCAATCTCTCGTCGGATAAACTTCTTTCTCGATTCCTGGCATCTAATTTCAGTTGTTGAATTTGGGCCTTGAGAGCTTCATTCTCCTGGGCCAGTTGCTTTTTATCACTTTCATCGGCTGCGGCTTGCAAGCTGTTTTCAAACCGAAGCTCTTGAACCTGTTTTTCCAATGCTCCTATTCGGGCCCTGTACTCATTTTCTTTGGCTAACCACTCCCATTGCACTTGGGCCTCGTTAGTGAATTGTTGTACATGTGGCCTTTTGGCGGGTCTCTCAGGCATTTGAAGTCTTTTACCAAACCAGACCAAGTATTTGGGATCTACCTCACCTCTGGCTCGGTCTTGTACTATAGTTTTAGGCTCAAGGTACCTGCACTCATTCCATATCTTTCGGATTTGGCCTTCAAGGAATGCAGCTTTCGGGCCTAACTCAATGACTTGCCCACTCAGGTCTTCATCATCGTGCACCGTCTGGAATCTTCCAAATTGCCGCAAAACTCGGTAAGGAGCATAGGGCTGAATGCTTCGAATGCCCATCAAGAGAATATAAGTGACCTCCGCTGATGTGTATACAGCTTCAGTAGCAGGAAGCCATCCATAAGCCCATTCAACTTTATCTGCAGTGAGGGATCTTAAACATGACGACTAGGCCTCAGTACCCTCAGGGAATTCAATACCTATCACCCGGGTCTCGAACTCTGCAATACAACTCAACCCGGTTAAACCGTAGTTCATGTAGCCTGTGCGGTGACGTAGGTGCTCCTGTATCCACAATTGCAAGAGCAAATTGCAACCTTGAAAGAATTTTTCCTCTTCCCGACATTTGGTCAGAGCTCGGTACATTTCCGCTATAATCAGGGGAACCATGTGCTAGTAGGTTTCTTCATGGCAACATCTAGCATCCCTACTAGGCCAAGGTCTATGTGACCATCTTTTCTAGGACAAATTACCACTCCCAAAAAGGCCACCATGAAGGCTAATCCCCGTCGGGCTTCCCATTTGTCTTTATTTCCAGCATGTGTTAATCCTGTGTTGGGTTCCTCGAAACCTTTGGGGTTACCATACCGGTGATATAAGAAATGCAATGTATAACACCCTTCCGCCAGGTACGGGTCTTGAATATCTAGGCTAATGTTCAACAAATCCAAGAACCTATGGAGGGTTACCGGTCGTGGGGCCAATGGATATCTACCTCGGAGGTTCCCGTTGGGACCTGCGTATCCGGCGATCTCTTCTAATGTAGGTGTGAGTTCAAAATCTGAAAACCGGAATACATTACGGGTTGGGTCCCAAAATGGTATTAGTGCCTCAATGATGTCCTTTCTTGGTTTGATTTTCAGTAAATCTACTAGACCGCCCAAACTTTTGACCACAGTATCTCTGCTTCCTTTTCCCAAGTCATGCCACCACATATGGAGTTTTAAAGGGATCTCGCTCAGGACTGAGAAAATTTCGATGTTACTTGAATTCATCCTGCACATTTATTTAGGGGAATTTAATGATTTATTTTAAAAAATGGCTATTTGTGCAAAAATTCTTTATTTAGAAAACAAGGACTTGGATTTGCAAATACGGCCTTTCAGCACTTCTGAGAGGAAGATTTTAAGGCTGTGCCCGCAAACCATTTAAAAATGACTCAAGGTGGCTGTTCTTGCAAAAACGGCCTTCCGGCGTCCTTTTGGGGACATTCGGCTTATTTTAGACAGGAATGGCATCACCCGACTTATTTATGACACAAAATTAAAATTTGACATTTTTGGCTATTTTTGCAAAAGGGAGGTTGGACCCGATGAGGGTTGCCTACGTATCTCACATCCGGTGAGAATCAAACCGGCGTAGTTCGGGCAGATTGCCAAAATCAAAACAACAATTATCGTTCTATTTTTCAACTATTTTTCTCTTTTTTTTTCGTTTTTTTTTCATTTTTCAAAAATCCGGCAACATTTCGGTACTATTTGGGCATTGGGGTTTTCAAAACAAATGGTCACCCTCACTTAGTCCTAACACTGCTTATTTCTCAATTTTCACTCATTTAGACAAGCCGGTCAACATGTAAAGCCGAGCAAATAAATGCGCAAGTAGCACGTAAGATGCATCAGGATGGTCAATTTATTTCAGGTCACCTGTCCTAGACGGACCCAACCCCTGTGTTGAGTCCCCTAAGTCAAATGCACATGATGCAAACAAACGTCCTACTAGGGATCCGGCATGAGGTTTTGTTCTTCTAGGTTCAAACCCTAGGTTTATTGGTCTAGACCTGGCTTACCCGAGCGGACAACTCAAGCCGAGGGGGAGGCAGCGTACCGGGGATACAGAAGCTCCGCCGGCTTAGAAACTTATCCAAACCTCGTTCTAAATGGGAAAAGACTCTAAACAGAAGAGAAGCTACACGAAGTGCACCCTTCTCCATGATGTAGAAGACTCAGAAAGAGGAAGGGATTCGCGACAGTTTATATATACAGTTCAACAAATATCAAAGCGGTTTTAGCACATATAGCATGGAACATGTAGAAAAATCAGATAAAGCCAAATATAACAATTGTACTAAGCTCGAATTCTTGAACCCTGAATCGAAATTCTGGGTTCGCATCCCCAGCAGAGTCGCCAGAGCTGTCACACCTCCTTTTTACACACCTACCCCGAAGGATAATGTATAAGGGAGTCTTTCCATTTAAAGTGACATTATTCGAAATGGGATTATTTATTTATTTTTAGAGTCGCCACTTGGGAAAGGATTGGCTTTTGGTGTCCCAAGTCACCGATTTAATTTAAATCCCAAATCGAGGAAAAATTCGACTTCCCAATTGGAGTCTGCGAACCAGAAATTCTGAATAAGGAATTCTGTTGACCCGAGGGAAGGTGTTAGGCATCCCCGGATCCCGTGGTTCTAGCATGGTCGCTTAAATTATTATAAATGGCCTAATATCTGATTTTAAAATATGTTTATCCTATAGTGCAATTTTAAAATTATTTACCGCTTTTAATTAATTTTAAGGAAATTGAACGTCGTTTAAAACATGTTTTTGGATCACGTCACATGAAATGCACCCGGATCCTCGACATATTTTATTCAACGTTTTGGGATTTGGATTTGGGTCACATGAAATGCACAACCGAATTTAGGAAGATAAGATTATTAAAGAAGGTTTGAGTGTGGATGGCAAGTGAGTGCCGGCTTAGCTCAGCTGGAGTGGATTATTCTACTATTTTTCAGTTACTTCCGCTACTGATAAACCTCGCGCCTAAAGTGACTAACGTGTTATTAACTTTGCGGGAGGCCATGAAAGTTCGCTAAATGGCACGTCCCGAATTCTAAATATTTTTTATATTTAAAGAGGGCCACACAATCTATGAATTTTGTTTGGCGCGGCGCACCTCACTTTATTTTAAAGACCACCCTAAAGGAACTATTATTTCTTCTATTGAGTATTGTATCTAGAGGGCCTAATTAATAAACTACTATTAAAGTATCCAAACGAATTCGGGCCTCAAATTCAAGTCCAAACTCAAACAAAAGAATCTCCATTACTGAAAACCCCTTTAATTTCAGCTTGCTACTTAACTTGAAAGGCCCAAACTTGCATTATGCCAACTATTTCAAATATGCATTAAGCTCTCAGCATCTTGGGTCTCAGAGCAAGTCCCAAAATGAAGAAATTTGGTAAGGTTTTGAAGATGCTGCCCGATTGTGGGCCTATATACAGGCCCAAGTCGAAAATAGGCTGCCAATTGGGACTCGGTGATTTAAAACACTTGGGCTTCTGATTATACATTAGGCCCAAATCCCGTTTTTAAAAGATGTAATGCTTTGGCTCATGAATGAACCCAGACTGACGTTGATTCTTGGGCTCATTAATAATTTTGTAAACAAATTGGCCCAATTTACACAAATCATAGGCCTACTAACGTTTAAAGGTAACTGTCTCTTACAATTTCAACCTGTTTACACATTGGTAACCAATATCTCAATCTAGAGTTTTAACAGCTTTTAGTTCGGATTCATACACCTTAATTCAGCTTGTTTGGAATTTGGGTACAGGGATGGTTGGGCTTTCAAAACTACTGATTTTGTTTCCAAAGTTAAACTAATCAATTTGGGTAACAACAGGAGGATTGTGGATCTATTCAATTCAATAGCTGCTAACTTAGTTCTAAATTTTACATTCTACTTATATCTACGCAAATGAATTACTATTACAAACAAGTATATAGGATTTAATGCTTAACTGAAATGATCACATTTATATTGAAATGTCAAATTTAACAACCTAATACTTACTGATTTGCTATTTCATTCTGATGTCAAAGCCAATACTGGAGATAAAATTGCTGAAATTAGAACTAGTTCGAATGCAAGTGACTATCCAACCTATCATGATACTGACTTTTCAAACATCTAACAAATATGAGTTAATACTGCTAACATTACTACAATTACAGTAAACCAGCAACATTACTAGAATTGTCATGAATGAACAAATGAAAACAGCAATTGACACAAAATTAATCAGCAACAATCATGAGATAACGTAATTGCCTAATGAAATCATAGTTCAACAGTCAGATTTGTTACAATGACAGTTTAGCTAATTAATATGACTAATTGAACTACGATGAATTAATGTTCATAGATTCACAATAGAAAAAACACAGCTTCATCTTATATCCAGTTTTGAAGGCCACATCAGAGAAGATCCAGAACATGTACCTGGAATTCAACAATAAAAGCCAAAAAATGAGGGATAAGTGAGTCAAAGAAGCAGCAGCAAAGACAGTGTCCAGCAAATGAAATCGCCCAGTGAATTGAAGAAGAATCAGCTCAAATACAGACTTGAACCAATAACAGTACCAATAAAACCAGCAATCGAAATTTCAGCCAAAAGCTGACCCAAAACTTGAATATCAAACAGAACTCAACTCGTTTTTAACTCATGCATATTCAGGGATTGTTCTAATCAATGAAAACTTCAAGGATCTCTGTTTGAATTTTAAAATTTTCAGAGTTTTTGAATCTCTAATGCTTCTAGAAACCTGTAGGAATTTTTTCAGATCTCCAAACTTATGAAACAAGGGAATGGGCATGCCTTTTTATAGGCAAAGCTTAGGGCAGCCCTCAGATTTCTGTTTTACCCCTAAGTCCCTCTTTTATTTGTTAGTTTTTAGCTAATTAGTCCCTTGTTTATTGGCTTGTTGCCCAAGTTACACTACTAAGTCTCCGAAATCCTAATTAGAACCCTATCTAGAAGCTTCTAGGGAATTCTATTCTAGTTACTGCAAGATTCTTATTTTTGAGATACCTATAACACCCTTAATTCAATCATGAAATTACCCACTCATGTCAGCTATACCCAAAACCCCTTTTACCTTGGTCCAAAGTGACCAGGGTTATTTAACCAAATAATCTAGAAATGATCAGCTATAGCCACATAGGAATCTCAACATAATTTGAATTAGAATTAATCCTAATCGAAGCTATTATAGACTACTACTATGATTTGGACGGAATTTAAGAACCAAAATTGACAGAATTCCTAAATTATGCTACTGATTATTAAGTAAACAAAATTATGAATCTAACACAACAAAAATTAAGAAGAACAGATTCGTGCTATCAATTAGAACTCAAAAAAAATGAACGAACAAGTATGAACAGAAAAACAAAGCCAATTACTGACTCTAAATGGATTGGTAAGCAAAAAATGAAAACTAAATTGATTAATCATGAAGAAGAGACAGTGGAGGAGAATCTAATTTAAATAACGAGAAAAAACAAAGAAAACTCACCTATGTAGCTCTAGAGTCCTGCCGCTTCTTGTGATTTAGAATTCGAGCACCTTGGGCGAGATTCGAAGGCCACTGATGATGGATTAGGAATGAAAGAAGTGAGGAGATCACATGGTGCGAATTTGGTGCGATTTGGAGGATTTAGGGTTTTGGGGCCCGAGTTTCAATTTGAAATTCGAGGAATCTGGTGGTGATTTGAGGGAATCTAAACCTAGACTTGGAAAGAAGAGGAGGAGAGGAGCATGGGGTGTGATTTTGGGGGCGTTTGGAGGTGGCACCGCCGTGGGCGGCGGAGGCGGCGCCACTGTTTTGAATATTCGAAAAGATAGGCTATGAGTTGAGGGAAAACATTTGGGGCGTTGGAAAGAGGAGGGGAAGAGGAGTCGAGGGTGTAAATTTGGGCGAGTTTGGAGACCGGCCGCCGCCGTGAGGCGATTTCCGGCGGCGGTTCGCGGCGGAAGACGGTGATGGTTAGGGTTTGAGTGTAGGGTAATGAGAGAGACGGAGAAGGGGGTAGGGGGGGATCTCCAACCGTTTTATATTA
Source organism: Nicotiana attenuata (assembly GCF_001879085.1). NCBI lineage: Eukaryota > Viridiplantae > Streptophyta > Magnoliopsida > Solanales > Solanaceae > Nicotiana > Nicotiana attenuata. The sequence goes on from NC_031989.1 coordinate 64,622,865, forward strand.
AAATATCCCTAGTTCCTCACCGTTGGATCAAGGATCCTCGACGGCCAGGATCTAGCGTGACAAAACGACGCCGTTTTTGAATTAAAATGGGCGGACCGGTTGAGGGTATGGATCTGGGCTGATTTTGAAATGGGTTTGGGGTCTGGGCTTGAGTTTTTGAACAAAGATGGCCCAATTCCGGGTCCCTTAACAAGAAGACTTCCTTTTCTTTTAAAAATATTTTATTCAAAATTATTTATTTTATTTTGATTTTGATTTTGTTGGATAGAAATAGACCTGATTTAAATCTACAATTGAACTAATTAAATTTCCTAAGATCAGCTAAATCCCAATTTAAAAAGAAAGCTAAATAAAAAATGTAAAATGACAAATTTGTTATTTTTCTCTTATTTTTTTTATGATGTTAATTAACTAAAAATCTAGAATTGGGTCCTAAATGCAAGTGGGCTATTTTTTGTATTTTTATGAATTATATCAAGCTAAGAATGCACACAAAATGCAAACAAGATACAAAATCATGCAATTAATTCCTAAAAATAAAAGAAAATTCTAATTCTAATGAATTTATAGGAGCAATTTAAGCGTGGCAAAAATCACGTGCTCACAGTGGTCTGCCATTTTTGTTTCAAGAAGAACGAGCATGGCTGGCTTGTGCATTTTTACCATCTCCATACAATGCCACTTGAACTCAGCATTGTTTCCACCCCTAACATTCCATATGATGTAATTCATTAATGGTGATGGGATGGGTTGGTGAAGACCTTTCTGAGGGTTCCCTATTCCTTGAAGAGCCCTCGTCGGAGATGGTGGGGTTTTCCTTTTGAGGCTGAGGACTGGAGTCAGATTCAATAGTGGTTTGATAGGTCCATCTTTCTAGTGGGACACTAGGATCAGACCGCACTTGATCATTGATCTGGGGCATAGAATCACTAGCACCTCGCTTGTGTCTACACTGAACTCGATCGCCTTGACTGAGTCCAGTAGGAGCGAGTCTGTTCGTAGGGGGCCGTAGATTGCTCCCTCTTCCTCTGGCGAGCTTTTCTTTTTGAGAATTTGTAGGGCCTTGCTGATTCCCTTTTTGATGTTGCTGAGAGGTAGAGAATTGCTCTTCTCTGATGGTGCAGAAGATGATGTCATTTGATGGGTTTGGGGGTTAATTGTCACAAAGATCGAGTCCGCCGTTAGGTCCTTTATTGTCAGATCGGGGAAGAAGGGTAGGGACTGGAATGTTTGGAACATCTGGCTGTTGAGTATCTGAGGGTCGATGTTGGGTGACGTACTGTCCTTGTTCACCATCGTCTGCCATAGGCATGGACCAAAGGCAGCTAGGGCTTTGTTCAAGGCCTCCACAGTAACCCTTGCTAGGTGTGCTAGATTCTGGACAATCAGCATCACTTTCTGGTAGGTTTCCCAAGGTGAAACTGTAGGTTAAGCCCTGCCCCTGCAACGCCGCTTCCAGCCAAGAAGTCGGAAGGTGGTCCGGTGGTAGTGGCAGTGAGGTGACGAAGGTTGTCGTTTGCTCTTTTTCCATTTTTGTGTTTTTTGGTTTTACTACTTTGGGTAATGTGGGGGATTAACTTAAGGGGTTGATCCATTATTATGCCTTTTGGTGTCAAATCTCGGTTAGTGGAGAAGGCGACGATAATTGTGCCTGGGGGGGGGGGGATTGTGCATTAATTAGTGATCTTTTGGAGTAGACGGTGGGTGTCTTTTCATCTGAAAATGAGAGAGGTTCCAGAGAGTGCACTTGAGTGTTCGTGGTGACTGTTGATATTTCCCCATTAGAGGTTATCTCAGAGGTAGTGGTAGGGGAAGCGTAGGTGAGAGGGTATGGGTAGTTTGTTGGGCTTACAGCCTCCAATTGCGTAAGGGGCCTTATTGGATGGGCGTGACTGGCCCCATAATCCCTTGCCACACATTTGGGGTGTGTAGCCTCGTTAGATGGTCCAAAAGTGGCGTTCTGTTCTAGGGGAGCGTGATTGGGGTCAAGTGAGTGGGTTGTGTCAGGCTCATCGGACCCCGATCCAGCTTTTTGTTTTGTACTTGTATTGGGTTGGGACCACGTCTGGTCGGTGGCCCGGTAATGAGGGGTGGGGCTTAGTTTGCTATTTAGGCCTTTGGGCCTATTGAGGGGTTTTGGGTTGTGTTTAGCATTTTTTGAATTGTACTGAGCAGTTTGGGTTTGAAGAAACTTACCTGAACTTGCATCGAACATATTTACTTGGATATGTTGAGCATGTGTTGATTGATGTTGGTTATTTATCACTACTCCATTCCTATCATTTGATTTTTGTTGGCCTTGCTTTTTCCTTCTTGGGAAGGTGATTGTTTTCCACTCATTTTCTTCCCTTTGTTCCACATTTTATCTGATGTTTCCGGTGCTTCTGGTGGGGCAGTTGGTTGAGATTTTCGGTAGTTGCATCCCTTTGAGGTGTGTCCAATTCTGCCACATGACGTGCATAGTGTACCTTCCCGTTCGTAGATCACTGCTTGTTTGTGAATCTCCAGTTATGACTGAGGTTTCCACCGGGGTTTCTAGAGGAACCTGAATGCATATGCGAGCATATCTTCCCCTGAGGGTGGAGGAGGTGCATGGGTCTATTTTCAACAATTTGCCTAGCTTCCTTCTTACTTTTTCTAGAATTTCTTTGTCATAGAATTCCGTTGGCAGTTGTGGAAGGCGAATTCAAATGGCTGTGGAAGAGAGAGTGGCCTCTTGTGGGACGAATTTTGGTTCCCATTTTCGTACTGATAGGAAGTTCCCTGAGATAAACCATGGTCCTAGGTGTAATGCCTTTACCATATTTTCCTCTAAGCTGAATTTGACAATGAAGAAGTCTCATCCTAGGTCAATCAAGATTAACTGTTCAGATGGTTTCCATAATTCAATTAGTTTAGAGCGAAAGATGTGCGGCATTCTACGTCTAAAGACCTTTATGATTACAGAGTAGCGCCATGGGATGTAGAGGCGCTGTTTATCATCATGGGGGAGAGGATTGATCCTTCAATGTTTTTTCCTTTATCTTTCTCTATGTTTGTGGGAACGTCTTCTTCGTAATATTCATTTTGCTGGCTTGCCGGTTTATCCGATAGCATTTCCTTATAGGAGTGTTGTTTGGATCACTTCAATGTCCATTTGGTTGGGCTTAACCGATGGTCCCGGTGGGATATGTTTTGTGATCATGGAGGAGTTCATGGTTTTGGAGTGATGACTATGATGAAAAGGAAATCTAGAGAGAGGAGAAGAATTTTTTGTACTGCCTATGTGAGTTACAATAACGTATAGTTGGGTTTAAGTTCCGATATAGAAGAATATAACTCTTTAATAACTCGCGTTTGTGAGTTTCACGAAAACAACATAACATCGGGGTCAAATTCTGATGTCCTTACTTTAATTTTTAAATTATTTAGTTTGATATAAAAACCAAATGCATGTAAATGTCTAACTTTATAAGCGCTACTATGTACACCAACCATTTTCAGGGATAGTTTATTGATTAATTTAACACAACTAGATGGTGTTCTTTTTCTGTGTTTCCTATTTAGCAGCATTGACACTAGAATCTCATACGCAACAAGATTGGTTATTCGTATCAAAATCATCATCTGATAAACGTGGAATTGATACCAGAATGGAATTGTTTTCTTCCTGCGATTGGAAAATCTGGATATTTTGAGTTGAGTTCTTCGACAAAAATAAAATAAAAAACAATTAATTCCAGTTCGTTCTTTCATCAAGCAATATTTTCCGTTCGATGTCCAAATCCCTAGGAGACGCACTTATCTGTTTCGAAATTGTTTAGATATAGGCGATATAACGTGAAATTTTGACATTTAACTTGAAATCGAGAAGGATAGCATAAATTATGAATCTTCGATACTAAATACCAACTTGTATATACCTTAGGAAAGTTTTCCCCATTCAGCTAAAAAATTGAATTTTCTTGGGGTGGAATCAAAAGTAAAAATCGTACTAGCATCTAAACAAGCAAATGTACAAGACGACCACATGAGGCAAATCAGCAAATAATACTCTCTTCTTTCTTCTAATATTGATTATTGATTGAACGTGAATTAACTATGAAAGGAAAATTAGGCTGACACTGACTTTGCAAGAATCTTCCTTTTGGCACATGGCTTGTATTGTCGCACCTTACCTTCTCTAATATGCTTACCAATAACAAGGTAAGAAGAGATACCAAAATATGACCAAAGAGATCAAATTAAAACATACATTTTGTACAAGGAGATTAACTAAATAACAAACTAATTTACAGAACTAGCTTCCAATATTGTGTGTGATGGGCTATATTCTGCAAGTCTTCCTTAGGAAAATGGTACGACGAGTGCAAAGACGTGCAAGAGGCTAATACATATGCAAAAATTTGGAAGAACAGAAAAGGCTTGTAATGGGCAAGTTTGTGCATGTTAGAACATCATCTGACTTGGTCATCCTAACAGCTTTGATCCATATAGTCGGCCCAAAATGTCAACTGTATTCCCCCTCAGAAGATTTACTCACTAGGCAATATACGGAAACACTAATGTCTTTACACTGCAATTTTTGCCAGTGCAAGAGCTCCATTGAAAGCTATAGGTAGCGTCAAATATCCAGAATCCTGGGCATTGGAAAGTCCAGAATACATGAATGAAATGTTCAGAAAGACATCACCCTTAACAGAAGGTAAATCAATCGATCTTTACCAGAATTTTACAGTCAAGTCAAACATACCTCATCAAGTGAACAAGATTTCTATGAAACATGTCGAAATGGAAAAGGGCGTGAGCTCTCGACAGCTTGTCTAATGCAAGGGAATCGATCAGCCCATGATGAATATGCTATACCAAATTTAGATAGCACAAGTAGAATAAGCAACTGTTTCTCAAACTTTGTCAAAGCTAGGAAGAAAGAGAATATACGAAATAGAACTACTAAACATTCTTAATATAAGAGAGCCACAAACCTGAGCTAATTATCTGAAATAGATCAACTTCAGCTTTAGCATCATCGGACATCAAGTCCTGAATTAAGCCAGAAAAATAATTTGTCAAATGGAGTATCAGAAACCACAACTAACAGATCATTTCTATGGCATGTTTCTTTCTCATGTCCATTTTAAACGGGAGGAAGAGGAAGGGTGGGGAGGATCGGTTGCTGAGATTGCTTATGAGTAATCCCAACATATCAAAAAGCTATTATTGATGTACAGTCAAATTAGGTATAACAGAAGGGTTGAAGCATAAGCCAGTAAATTACCTGACCACACATAGCAAAGCTTCGTCCAATGAGCTTCGACAGACTAGTAATATTGCCAGCAGCGAAGTCAGGATGATTTAGAAGAGCTTCCTCTGACTTCAACTCAAGTATAAGTGAACAGATGCTTGATGCCATCATGACAATAGATGCATCATCCGTACCCTCTGTAATGCAAATATAGAAATTTCAGCAACTTCATGAAAGCAACCAAAAATCAACTAGGTGAAAAATGGTCGAGACAGTACGTCTTGGTAGAGAGAAACTGGGCATCTACCATCTCCAGGCAATTTGTTAGGAGCCTTCATAATTTATAGATACGTATATATAATATTTACTCATGGTGGTCACAAATAGCTGAAAATTCAATGACAACATGGAAGAATAATTTGTTACTGAAGTACAGCTCTCCTTTTATTTTGACATAAATAAATTTCAGATCGACAATCAACCACGCTCTGGTTTTATTGGTAAGTGATGTCAGAAATCCGTTCAGGAGATTTTTTTTTTTTTGAGAAGGTCCATTCAGGAGATTATAAAGGCAGAATTCTATTAAGGTTTCTCTGACATCCCTAATAATGAGACATTATCCCTAGTAACTGCAGTATCTCAGCTTGAAAGCATCTACAACCCGCCCAGCAATGTTGAACAGGTATGCATGCACACAAAAAATAATGAAAAAAGAAAATAAAATTGAACAAGCTCTCCCTCCCTTGCCTTTGGTATTTACTTTTTGCGCTCACGTGCGAGCAACAGAAAAGAGCTTCACAATCTCACATATTGGAGGGATAGCCAGATAGCAGAGATATACGATTTCTAGGTGGTGCATTTTGAAGCATCAGAAGTTCCTTGGACGGAAGCAGCAATGACCCACCACTAAACAGAAACCTTTTCCTAGTTCAATTAAATTAAATTCTCTCTTCCCATTCTGTACCCCTTAAACTGTGGAAGTAAGAGGTTAGGAGTAAGCAAATATGTTGCCCTGGGGGTCTCCTTGATACTAGATACTGGTTAGTTAAAAGTTACACCTCTTCGCAAAAAGTGGATGGGCTTTAGTTTTCAACTTTTTGGATATGCTACAGACGGGAGACATGAATAATGAATGCAGAGGAAACCAAGAAAATTCAACAGTTGAAACAAAGAGATCAGGCTTGGCAAGTGCAAAAAGCTTGAGTTAAAGATGTTACCTGCCCAATGTGACAATGCAACTAAAAGTCTGATAAAACTGGAATCATCTGAGGGAATTTTGATTTGCTCGCGCTGTTCATGAGAAGGCAACATTGTCAATAACATCATATACACATAACTAATTCATCCAATAATATTCTGTTGTGCGGAAACTACCTTTAGAAGAAGATTCAAGACTGTGTCACACGCCAAGAATATAGAACCATTATCCTCATATGTATAATTGTTTTGTTCAATCAACGCAATGAGACAACCGACAACCTGCAGATTAAATACATTCCTTTGGAAGATCAAGATACGAAGAGAAGGACATATAGATGGAGTGCCAGCTGCCATAAAAAATATTGGTTCATAGTGATCGCGAATATGCTGTATTAATCTTAGAAATCAGAATGAAAGTGAGACTCACTTCTCTTAATGCACCTGAGGAAGCTAAAATTTTACAACCTCCAGTCTTGAGAGTTATTTGACACAGCATTGGAAGCAAAAAACAGATGGAATAAAAAGGACTGCCATTTAAAACCATGTCAAGTTCCACGTCAGCCGCATTTTCAAGACATTGAGAGAAATGTTAGCTAATCAAAACAGTAATAGAAATCTCAAACCTCAATTCATCTTCCCCTTCAATTGAAAGCATATAACCTAGGAGTGCCGTGACCTTGTCTTTACATGCATGAGGTGCTTCTGCTAGATAGCTGAAAGAACAAAAGACATTTCACTATTTAGAAATTTCTCTAACGGAATCCAGTTCAAACTCCAATCACCAACAAATATGGAAAGAAGTTTTTGTTGGAACAAATTCAACTCCAACTTCCTCACAAATTTCAAGGCGGGAGTAAAAATCTACAACTCTCCAACAAGCAGATGAAACCAGAAAGTTGTAGACTTCAAGTCACCCATAAATGTGCAGATGTGCAATTGCATCCATTTACAACAGGAAGCTGAATCAGAAGTAAAAGAAATTTCCTATTTGAATGAGCAATGAAATTGGGAATGAAGCTTGTCAGCAGATGAGAGAAACAAATAAATAATTTAACTCACAGTGGCAGAAAAGCATATAAGAGAACAACAAGGTGATAAAACTCGAGCACAAGCAAAAGAAGCAATTGATCCCAATTTGAAGAACGAAAAACTAGAAACTCAAACTAGCAAGGATTTTGCTAAATCTGTTCAATGGAAAGGCTTACTTCTTTCTCTAAGAATATCACCGGCAAAGACAGGTACGGTTGATAAAAATTACAGTGTTAATACTAACAGTTTTCTCGGGGACTATTTTTTATGCAGCCACAGTTTTTTCTACTTTTTTTTTCCGACATCCACACAGAAGGAAAGGTGGGATTCATACCTTCCAATTACTCGCACTGCTGCTAGAAGATCATCCCCTTTCATCTGTCCATGCTCCTGCCAAAACATCATTGTTGCGTGAGCATACTTGCTATACTTTTTCTCCTAGGCACTAATGGATTAATAGTACCTTAGCATCTCGTAGATAGTCCAAAACAACACCAATTGTCTCATTGAGCCCAGAAATGATTTTTGTGAAAGTGCTCTCACTGATAACAGCATTAGCAGTTGACTCTGCAAATGGCCATCATTACATGAACAGCTCATAAGTCATCTCCTAACAGCTCTCTCTACTCTTGGATCAAGAGATAACAGCAAAGCATTACATGCAAATGAAACACACCCTCTGTCCCAGAATCAGGCTTCTTATTTGACAAAAATTGACTGTAAAGTGTAGTACAAGTGGAGATGACCTTAGTATTAAAATTTTTAGCACTAATCGGGTTCTGTATTAATGTCTTCAGTAATATAATATTGAAAAGTCTCAGAGAATATAAGAAATATATAGGCACATACCTTCGCCACCAAAACTTGAAATAAGTTTAATTATTTTTTCCACCAAAGAGAAGGCTATGCCAAGATTCCTCTGCTTCACAAGAATATTCTCTTTATTTGAGGGCTCCTTGGAGGCTTCATATTTTAAGTATGCTAGGTCATTTAAAAGCACAGCAATTTCAACCCTGGATGACTCCAAAACAAGCAGAATACACCTGAAGAGATGAAGAGACACTTAATGCTTTCTACGTCCCAAGTCAGAGATAAGCCAATGGAGGAGGCAAGTTAAAGCAAGAGGAACACAACTTCAACACCATGAATTTCTGCTTTACCTGTCAGCAGGCAGGGAATCCTGGGAATTAGTTAAGTTCATCTCCCCAATTAGCCACCCTTCACCGACAATTGATATGACAGATTCCGCCAGGATAAGAGCCTGAAGCTTATGCGAAGGTGCTGCGATAGAAATGAGGAGAAGGAGAAATAAAATAATAGATATATGTATTTAAAAAAGGACCTCAAAACAACTTAATATGGAATAAAACCATGCACAATTTTCACTGAATTGGGAAAATGTTCCACTTAGGAAACATAGGAGTCAATATTGAAGAGATTAAGCTGGAATACCCTTTATGTGGCTACTTGAGAGCTCGGCTTCCCTGGTTTTTTGGCCTATACTCAATAGAGTACTAATAACGAAATTTGGAATCAAATCAGAATTCTCTCAATCAATCAATCAACTACACCTCAATATCAAACTAGGAGAGGTCGACAATATGAATCCTTCAAATCCACTTGGCTCTACTTGGTCCCATTTAACTCGACACCGATAAATAATTTGTGCTTTAAGGCAAATAAGAGATTTTCTAAAGCTCATTTATCCTACACCGAAATACCAAGTCTCTAACTATGGTTAAGAAACTTTTGGCAAACACCGAACCTAAAGTAAGTGTAACAACAACTAAACCTTTGTCGTTAAGCCTTAATTCTAACTAGTTACTATGACCTATATGGATCATTTGCTTCATGTGTTCTGTTAGTAACTAAATCCATATTGATTCCAGGAGATTGTAGGTTTTTTGAGGGAACTTCAATCCACATGATTTTAGATCTAACTCGTCCCATTTTAGCGCCTACAATCATCACATTGTTACACCTATGGAAATGCACTATGTAAGACATGGCCAAACCATCTTATGTGACCGACTCTCATTTATCCTCTATGTTACTATTGACCCTCTCTCTGCAATGATTATCATAATCTTCAGTAATCTTGTACAATTAAGAATTTATCTTAGCATCCGTATTTCTATGGCACCTCATTGTATAGATATGTTAGGCCTCCACATTCAATCCCCTATTCTCTTGAGTAACAAAAATTACTTTCACGAGGTCAAGGATATGAAATATGGATAAAGAAATATATTTATACATCAATGTTAACATACCGACTCGATTCTGCAAGATAGCTACAATACCAATGCGCATGTTTGTCGACCAAACATCATTTTTCATTAAGCGAAGAGCATCATATACAGGCACCTGCAAGTTGTGTATAAAAAGTCACAGCCAGATTCCGAACTATAGAGGTATGATGAAAGGAGCATATATGGGGTTCAAGGAGCAAACAAAGAACTAATGTCCGAATGCAAGATAAAATGTATCAAGCCTTCTTCAAATGGTAAACTGTAAATTCTAAAAGATCACTAAGAGCAAATCCCGATAAGCAGGACTACGCTCTATCAATTTTCACTCTATATACAACCATAAACTTTGATTGGTTATTCAAATGTATTCTTTTTCAAATCTATTCCTCTAGTTCCACATAAAGGATATATCAGTAATTCTAAAAGATTCATTTTAAAGCTTTCTTTTAATATGTATGAAGGATACAAAGATAATGAATATCTCTATATATAAAAAATATAAAGCTAGAGAAGTTGCCTAATGGTGCAATGACTGCTGGCAAGTATGTTAACTGATAACTACAAACAAATCAATCTATTGGTTAACCAAAACATGGAAAATCATATAACAGAAGATCTTGAATTTTTAATATAGTTGATTGCGTGGTAGCAAGAATATATGACCATGTTACACCAAAAGAAAAGATAGTACACATGTTTAATATAAAGTAACTAACATACAGAATAACTGTTGGACAGGATAGTTGATAGCAGGTGAAGCGCTTCAAACTTCAGTGCATTCTGCAGCACAGCAAACTGCTTTGCCACTGCAGCCACCTGAACAAAAATATAAAAATACAAATTAAGTCCACGTGAAAATGCATTCTCTGCCGTAAACTGAGAGTCCAACAACTGCACAAAAAAACTCTGAGGGACTCAGTGCTTGTAGACTCACCACCATTGACAGATCAGCTGGATGCTCAGAATAAACATTTTCTGAGGGTAGCTTAATAAGAATGATTTGCACAAGTTTCATAGCAAGTTCAATCATATGAGAACCTGAAAATGATTTTAAAAGACAAAAAGGGCCAGATAGAGAAACAAAATCAGGTTGAATCTATGTAGCGAATAGAGAGAATGTAAAGCTTGGAGTGCTAAGGTGAGGCCATGATCCTTAGGAAAAGTAACATGCTTCAGATGAGCAAACTAAATACCATCCGGTAGAATTGACATTTGTGAAGCTACCACATGCAAGCCAGCAGATTCGTACATGGTTTTAACCCCTTCTTCATTGGCCGCTGAGACCAAAAACAAAAATTCGTAGCATTCTTCAATGATAGGTGACCCTGCTCTGGAAGTGTAAACAAAGCGCCAAATATTACATATTTGGAAGAAGAAATGGAGAAGGCAAATGTACTTGTAATTAAAGAAATGCACCACACAGTAACATCCCACTAGATCACTGAGCTCTCTAGCACAATAACATAAACTACTTCAGAAACAACAGAATAACTTTAACTACCTCTGCATTTACTAACGGAATCTCTCACCCAATTAATAAGAACAACATAAACTACAGAATTGAAATTGCCAAAGAAATGATTCACCAGAAAACAACAGAACTGAAACTGTCAACAAAATGATTCACCAGAAAAATACTTTGTGGACATTATCTCTACAATGAGAGGAATCTTAGTAACCATATCTTCAGAAGCCGCAATCTCAGGAACTCTACAAAATGCTGCAAGAACAGTGATTGACAACTGCAAGTAGGCGTCACGGTTATCACCCGGTCCATCACTTCCTTTCCCCATTCCTATTAAGAACCAATTTTCAGATTAAAACTTCAATCAATCAATCAGTCAACTACAACTCAAAGCCAAACTAACTGAAGTCTGCAATATGAATCCTCTATATAATCCCCTCCAGTTTTGGGCCGATTTCGTTGCGATTCTGATAAATAATTATCTTTTAAGGCAAATTAGGAAATTGAACCTTAAATATAAATTTCAGGGTCGAGTGGGGGAACCCTTGCATTCTAAAAGTGCAAGTTTGCCAGATTGGCTCCAAAAGGGAAAAAGAGAGACAAGTTGACTACAATTTTTTCCCCTTTTCCTTGAAAAATTATACTGTGCATATAGGGTGAAAATGTTAAAAATGTAAGTTACATATATACAGTTGAATCCCCTTGACAAAACGTAAAATTATTTCCTAGTGGTAAAGGGGTTCAAGAGTTGCTTTAAGTCCACAAGTTCAAATCTCAAGTATGACATTCTTTCAATGGCGGAGGTGTCAACCGACACCCCTTTGTCGAAAAATTACACTGTTTAGCTCGGTAATTCTTTTAAAAATATGTATATATACTCTAAAGTGACACCCCTTGACTGACTTCTTGGTGAGTTTATTTCTTTACATTTTGACTCCCCTTAATGAAAATCCTGGCTCCACCACTGCATTCTATAACTATTTTTTTGAATCCGTAGATAAAACCGTGGCTCCGCCACTGCACTAGACTATGCCTTGACACACTTAACTACCAATTCAAATGCTAAAAAGTCGATAAACAAAAAAAATACCCTTTACCGGTACGAAGAAGGCGGTGGAGGAATTGAGGTCCGACGGCGTCGTAAACCTTGCGAATGGCGGCGTGGTCATCTTTATTGCAAAACTTTGTAACTAAAAGCAGACCCGCTAACCGCTGCTCATCTCTTTCTCCTCTCAGTAGCTTCAAACAATCATCAAATGAAGGTTGTGATTGAGGTGGCGCTTGAGATGATGATGATGCTCCACTACTTGAAGCTTGTTGTTCCTGCAATTCAAACAAAATGAGTCAACAAAATGGAGGATTACTTTGATAAATTGAGTGGTGAAAGGAATAAAGTAGAAGGCGTTGTGAAGCATTTTAGCAACCATTCAAGTGGCTGGAGAAGAAGCAGCAGAGTGTGGAAAATCAAAAGGAGATTTCCAGAAAGTTGAAGTCTTTGTGCTGTGGAGGGAATGTTTTCAATGTCAGTAAAAACGACGCCGTAAAGAGTACCTTGAAGATGTTTCTTGAATTTTATAGAGGAGAGGGAAAAATATTATAATTAGATGGAGTATCATTTTTACACTAATACAGGCAGAAATTTTAGGAAAATCATTTTTTTTAAAGTAAGTTGTATTATGCAACAACAATAACATACTCATTATTATCCCACACTGTGGGGTTTAGGGAGTGTAGTGTGTATGCATTCCTTACCCCTACCTTGTGAGCATAGAGAGTTTGTTTCCAATAGACCCTCGGCTCAGGAAAGCATAAGCACCACGTTAATGAAAATATAGACAAGAAGGGACATCACCAAAAGCCATATAAAAGCAGAAGAAAGACAACAAGTAAGCTGATCAATAATGAAAGAAAATAACGGTTAGTCATAAAAGCCTACTACCAACAGAAAGTAAGACTGCGTGCCAATACTAATGTTATGAGCACTCTAGACTACCTACTCTACTACCTTCCCATCAAGGGTCATGTCCTCGGTCAGCTTAAGTTGCATCATGTCTCGCCTAATCACCTCTCCCCACCTCTTCTTTGGCCTACCTCTACCTCTCTGTGGGCCCTCCAATGTCAATCTCTCACACCTTCTCACCAGGGCGTATGTGCTCATCTTCCTCACATGACCAAACCACCTAAGCCGCGATTCTCGCATCTTATCCGCAATAGAGGCCACACCCATCTTGTCGCGAATAACCTCATTTCTAATCCTATCTAACCTGGTGTGCCCAACATCCATCTCAACATCCGCATTTCTGCTACCTTCATCTTCTGGACATGAGCGATCTTAACTGGCCAACACTCAGCCCCATACAACATTGTCAGTCTGACCACCACTCTGTAGAACTTACCTTTAAGTTTCGGTGGCACCTTCTTGTCACATAAAACACCGGAAGCGAGTCTCCATTTCATCCATCCTGCCCCAATACGATGTGTGACATCTTCATCAATCTCCCCATCGCCTTGAATAATAGACCCAAGGTACTTAAAACTCCCTCTCCTAGGGATGACCTGTGAGTCCAGCCTCACCTCCCCTTCCCCTCCTTAAGTCTCACCACTGAACTTACACTCCAAGTATTTTGTCTTGGTCCTGCTCAACTTGAAACCTTTAGACTCCAGGTCTGCCTCCATACCTCTAACTGCGCGTTTACACCGCCTCGCGTCTCGTCAATCAATATAATATTATCTGGAAATAGAATACACCATGGCACCTCTCCTTGGATGTGGCGCGTTAGTACGTCCATCGCCAGGGCAAACAAAAAAAGGCTGAGTGCCGACCCCTGATGCGAACCCATCATAATAAGAAAATGGTCCGAGTCCCCACCATCCATCCTCACTCGGGTCTTTGCTACATAATACATGTCCTTAATCACCCTAACGTAGACAATAGGTACAGCTCTAGCCACCAAACATCTCCATAAAACCTCCCTCGGAACTTTATTGTACGTCTTTTTTAAGTCGATGAACACCATATGCAAGTCCTTTTTCCTTCTCTATACTACTCCATCAATCTCCTAACAAGGTGGATGACTTCTCTAGCCGAACACCCCAGCATAAACCTAAACTGGTTCTCAGAAATAGACACATTCCTCCTCATCCTTAGCTCTACCACTCTCTCCCAGACTTTCATAGTATGGCTAAGCAGCTTGATACCCCCGACAGTTATTGCAATTTTAGATATCCCCCTTATTCTTGTATACAGGAACCATCGTGCTCCACCTCCACTCTTCGGGAATCTTCTTTGTTCTAAAAGACATTAAATAACCTAGTGAGTCACTACAAGCATGCCTTGCACGCACTCTTCCAAAACTCTACCAGAATTTCATCTGGCCCGGGCGCTTTGCCCCTGCTCATCTTATGCAGAGCCCCCTCCACTTCATCAATTATAATCCGCCTATAACAAGTCACAACGACTCCCAGAGAGTTCCAAATCGCCTAGTAAGTTGTATGCATCCAAAAATCTTAAGAAATGAGATAGGTGTTATAAAATAAAAGCAATATAGCAGGAACTATGTAATTAAGATCAATAATAGAAGAGAATGATAATAGTAAAAAGGAAGATCTTTTTCTTTTGTTTCAAAGTGTCTTCTTTAGGTTCATGAATGAACCTATTTATAGATACAATTGCATTGTTACATAACTTCCTAAATCTAGTTATGAGTCTCAAAATCAACAAAAATCTAGACATGAAGACAGATCTAAAATATGGCAAGATTTTCAAATCTTAAGTTGGACATCCACCTTCTATGCAATTGGATTTATAACAACATGAAGACAAATTTAAGATATGGCAAGATTTCCAAATCTCAAACTGGACATCCACCTTATGTGTAAGTGGATTTATAATACTTTCCCTTGGATGTCCAAAGATAATGTGCCTTGTTAAAACCTTACTAGGAAAAAAACATATGGGAAAAAATTCTAGTAAAGAAAAAAGAGTACACATATCATGTAATATGCATTGAGAGCTACCTCATCAAAAACCTTACCAGGAAAACCCAATTGGGACAAAATCTTGGTTAAGGAAAAAAAGAGTGCAACGCGTATTTATCCTCGTGATGAAAATTCTATTTGATATCTCGGAGACGACGCATTCCAATCCTCTATCTTAACTTCTCAAATTTTGATGTCAGTAATGGCTTAGTGAACAAATCTGCTAAATTATCACTCGAACGAACTTGTTGAACATCTAATTCACCATTCTTTTGAAGATCATGCGTGAAAAAGAATTTTGGTGAAATGTGTTTTGTTCTGTCTCCCTTAATATATCCCCCTTTTAGTTTAGCTATACATGCAGAATTGCCTTCATAGAATTTTATTGGAATATCCTTTCCCTATGAAAGACCACATATCTCCTAGATATGTTGAATTATTGATCTTAACCAAACGCATGCTCAACTCGCTTCATGAATAGCTATTATCTCTGCATGATTTGAAGAAGTAGCAACCATCGTTTGTTTTGTTGAATGCCATGATATGTCAGTACCTCCACATGTGAATAAATAACCTATTTGAGATTGACCCTTATGTGAATCTGACAAATGTCCTGCATCTGCATAACCAATCAGTTGTTACCTGGATTGTAACGATCCGACCAGTTGTTTTGAGCTCTAACACGTCGTTCGGTGGTTTGAGGCCATGAGCAGCTTCACTTAAGGTATTATAACTTGTACGTATGGTCGAAATTGAATTTCGAGAAGTTCGGAGTTAATTTGGAAAGAAAATTCTCATTTCGGAAGCTTTAAGTTGGAAAAAAATTGACTAAGGTGTGATTTTTAAGTAAACAACCGCAGAATCAGGATTTGAAGGTTACAACAGGTCCGAGATGATTTTGTACTTGGGCGTATGTTCGGATCGGGTTTTGCATAACCGGGGAGCGTTTCGGCGCCTACTGTGGAAAAGTTGATACTTAGGAAGAATTTCGTGAATTTGGGTTGAAGTGCATTTCAATGTTACCGATGTTCATTTGGTATTCCGAGCCTGGGAATAGCTTCCTATGGTGATTTTGGTCTTAGGAGCGCGTCCGGATGTGGATTTGGAGATCCGTAGGTCATTTTGGGGTCATTTGGCGAAAGTTGGAATTTGAAGGTTTTTGGGAAGTTTGACCGGGAGTGGACCCTTTGATATCGGGGTCGGATTCCGATTTAGGAAGTTGGAGTAGGTCCGCAATGTCGAATGTGACTTGTGTGCATAATTTAAGGTCAATCGGACATGATTTGATAGGTTTCGGCATCGAAAGTAGAAGTTCAAAGTTCTAAAGTTCATTAAGCTCGAATTGGGGTGCGGTTCATGATCTCGATGTTGTTTGATGTGATTTGAGGCCTCGAGCAGGTCCGCGTTATGTTATGGGACTGGTTTGTGTGATTGGACGGGGGTCCCGGGTGCCTCGGGTGTGTTTCGGGGTGGTTTTGGATCAATTTGAGCTGTTTTGGAACTGTTGTTGCTGGTTGTGGTGTTGTCCTTCGCGAGTGCGAAGGGAGTCCCGCGTTCGTGAAGAAGGGATTTTTGGGCTGTCGTGTTGTTCATCGCGAACGCAGTGCATGGACGTGAACGCGAGAGTGGGCCTGGAACAGCCTACGCGAACGCGATCGTGAAGAGGTAGAGAGCTGGGGCTGCCAGGCATTAACCCTTCTTGAACGCGGCTTGAGGCCCGTGAACAAGAAGTATAGGGGGATCACCAGGTTCGCGAACGCGGCCCTTTGGTCGCGAACGCATAGAGGAATTCTGGGAGGCAGAATTTTTAGCCTTCGCCGATCGTGAAGGCATTCCCGCGATCGCGAAGAAGGGTCGTCTGGCAGTGTATAAGTTTGCAAAAATGGGTTTGGCTGCTTTCATCTCATTTCCTCCATGGGAGCCGACCTAGGAGCGATTTTGAAGCTCCATCTTCATCATCTATGTCAAGGTAAGTGATTCCCACATGTTGCAAGTTAAATACTTGGATTATATATGGCTTTTAACATGGAAATTCATGGAAAATTTGTGAAAATTTGGGATTTGGAAGAAAACCTAGAAATTGGTATATTTAGATCTTGACCACGAATTTGGGCATGGAATTGGGAATAAATTATATATTTGAGTTCGTGGGGTTATGGGTAATGTTTATCTTCAAAAAATTTCAGAATCCGGGCACGTGGGCCGAGGGTGATTTTTACCGACTTTTCGAGCGGAGTTGGAAATTATCGTAAATTGGATTATAATGAGTATTAGAGTATATATTTATGAATTTGCACATTTATTGACTAATTTTGTAGTGGGCTTCGGTTGGAGTCGTTGGAGAGGTTTTGGAACCGGTTATGAAATTTCGGAGCGAGGTAAGTCTCTTTTCTAACCTTGTAAGAGGAAATTAATCCCATAGGTGAATTGATTTAATATGTGCTTCTATTTGTGGGGGGATACGTACGCACAAGGTGATGAGAGTCTGTGCGTAGCTACTATTATGCTTATGTCCGGGTAGTCTAGGACCCAAATCATGTTATACTTGCGATGTTTGCAACCTACTTGTTAATTTAATTGCTTAAATCATATTGAAACTTGGTAAAGGAATTGTAAAAGGTTAAATTTCATTTTCTTTACCGTTAATAAGAATTGGTATTTCCTTGAATATGCCCCTTAGTAAATCATTAGTTGGTTGTTTTAAATGTATTTTTCTCTTTTGTGGAGCGGGCCGAACGCTCCGGTAGCAGATAGATGCATCTATGGTTCGTGATGTTTGACCCTCGGCAGTGCACAGTTTAAATATTTATATTGGATCGGGTCGTACGACCTCGACATGATTTGCGCATGATTGAATTGGTTGCTCTAGAATTTATAATAATTGATATTGCTTCATTGGCCTGAGATACAAATGGTAAATGACGAAAATAAATTAGAAAGTTTCCCATTAACAAAAGAATTATTTTCTTACTTCATGTTATTGAGCTTACGGCCGTTCTGTACAATCCATGCTTAATTATATTATCGGTATTTTATTATTGGCCCATAGTAAGTGACACAGTCGAGCCCTCGTCACTACTTCTTCGAGGTTAGATTGGATACTTACTTGGTACGCGTTTATTTACGTAATCATACTACACTTGCTGCATATTTTTATGCAGGTGCATATATGTCTAATGGCCTTGTGGGCGTAGAGGCGCGGTTATTGCGGGGACTAAGGTGAGCTGCATTCCACGTTACGAGTCCACAACACGCACAGAGTCTCCATCCCGAGTTATTTTACATTTTTCCTATCTAATTTTGTATTCTAGACGGATGTTGTATTTTATCATACTTCCTAGTTAATGCTCATGCACTTGTGACACCGGGTTCTGGGTATATTTTTGGGTTGTTATGAATTAAGGTTGTAAAAATATTGTCATTTACTCCGTAAATTTTATTGCTTACTATTTAATTGAAGGAAATTATGATTTCAAAAATACTAAAATGAGTAATGAAGTAAGTCATTTAATGGTTGGCTTGCCTGACAGCAGTGTTAGGCGCCATCACGACCTTAATGGATTTTGGGTCATGACAACATGGTATCAGAGCACTAGGTTCACTTAGGTCTCACGAGTCAACAACAAGTCCAGTAGAGTCTTGCGGATTGGTATGGAGACGTCTGTACTTATCTTCGAGAGGCTACAAGGCTGTTAAAAGCACTTCCCTTCTTGATTCCTCATCGTGCGACTTGATCCCTTTGAGGCTTATACCTTCATTTCTTTCCTATTCAATCTTATGTAACGTGAAGCGCTTGTTATCAATTGGGAATCGAAAAATTATAATGGTACTGCAGAGGTGGTGCGGGATGTTTCTCCCTGCGTATTCGATCGGGTTAATGTCGTCACCTTGCGGAAGGATGTTCTGTCATTTTAGCTCAGTAGCTATATCTCCGATGGTCTTGAGGCTATGCACAGATTGCTATGATGTTCGTGAGTTATTATTGCACAGTATGGATGTAATGGTAGGATGCTTGTCTATATGTCGGGGCAATGAACGGCTTGAAAGGAGGTTTTTATCAGTGCATGATTCAGAGGTTCAGTGTTTTATTTCCAGCGGAGGAAAGGCAATCGGACTATGAGTGTTCATGTTTGGGTTGATGGAGTAAAGAGACTTGGCATTTTCGAGCATGATGGAATTTTCATCTGTAATGTGGTATCGTCGTCCTTGATTGAATGTGTTAAGTTCGCCGGTGTTATGGTCTTCTTCAATTCGCCTTTGGGGCAGGGTATTGTGAAATAATGCCGGAGAAACGGCTATTAGAGATCGCGATGTGCAGTGGTTCAAGATCGAATCAGTGTTCCTAGTGTTGATGGTTCAAGAAGGATGATCTTCGAAGATGCTTTAAAGTTGGTAGCGATCTATTGGTTCAAGTGCTACAGAGACGGATTTTGATTTAAGGCCACAACTGGGAACCGGGGGATGAGGAAGGACATGTGGGAGGTGTCTTGTGGTGGTTAAATTTCTAGAAGGCCAAGTGCGAGAAGCGGAAGTCGAGTAGTTGCCTAAAGGAGAGGGTTTTACCAAAGTGTGAGAGTGGAAAAGTATCATATGAGTTCGGTAGTAGGATAGTTAGCCGCCTTGGGGAAAGTTTTGAGTGGTTTGGGATTTATGGTGGACAATGACTAGGTCTACGGACTAATTTGGAATATTGGCTACTATGCTGAGGAAGATTGAATACCACATGAAGGAGTTGCTTGACTTCGGATTGGAATGTATTGTCACATCTTTAGTAGATGTCAATGGGGAGTGAATAGACTTGTACAGCTAGTGAATGAGCACAGGCTCGGGATGGTTTATTGGTTTCGTAGTAATTGTACTCGGTGTAGCATTGTTGGAAGATGTCGGCATGGCTTCCACATGTAGGTTATCTCCTGTGAGCAAGTTAACGGTTGCGTGGTGTTGACGAAGCTTCTGCAAAGAATTCTACTGGCAATCTGATAAGAGGTCGAACATGTGAATATGGCTAGTGATTCAGAACGTTCATGAAATGGTTAACAGGAAGATTTTGAGGAATTCGGCAGGTTGATTTCTTGAGGTCATGTCAGTGAGGAAGAAGGGATCTTGGTAGGTTCCAGGGTTATGTAATGGTAGCTTCAAGCAAAGTGGGAGAGCCCCACCGTCTACGATTAGATTGCATGGTTGTCTACTTGTGAGGTTTCTGGTTATTGGCATATTGGTGAGTTATTATGATTAAGGAAAGAAAACATCAGTGGTAATTTGAGCAAAGGATTTGGGGAATATGTGCTATATTTGGCCTTATCGATTCATGTTCAGGCTTTGGGAAGACTCAAAGTTTATGCTTTGTGTAGATATGATGTACAAGGAAAGTGAGTCAGCCGGGTGCTTCTTTGAGAAGGTGTTCGTGTGATAGTAGGGCCTTGGAGTTTGATCATATTTGAGGACAAGTCAGAGTGGGTGACTCCCAACAACGGTTCTAGTGGGTTCAAAAATTCAAGTGCGGTGTCTAGGGATTTCGAGTCCGTAGTATGGTTAAGTATCGAGCTTTTGCACTGGTCTATGAAAAGGGGCTTGGAATGTTCTGTGTTATCATTGGGTATGCGGTACAATATTGGAGGAAGGGAATAAGTAGCTTCGGATTCACGGAAGACCTTGCAGAATGGGTGTACCAGTTGGCGATGCTATTGTGCGCTTAAGGAGAATATGAGATGGTTCATGGGTATTGAGACGATGTGGTCTCGTGGATTAGGTCACTTGGGATGAGTGTTGTTGGGTTTCGTTACGTTAATGAATGTAGCTATTATTACTTCTAAGGCAAGTTAAGAATAAATTGGGAGAAGATAGGTCAGCCAGTTATGGTTGAATCGACATGATTGTGGTCGTGATCAGTTCCTTCAGCGTGTTTAGTTATATATGTGATTTGTGGCGGTACGTGCGAGTCTTGACAGCCGCCATAATTTTATTGATTTGGGAGGCATTTGGTTCTAAGGACTAGGTTGAGTAAATGGATTCCGGAAGATTCATGGCGGTTTAGATCACGACATGAGGTTGTATTCCCCGCGGTTTGAGGATTCAGTTGCGTGTTACATTGGTTCTTCTAAGATGGGCTAAGTAAAAAGTTTCTATATGATGAAGTGTTTATTCTATTAGTGGTTCAGGAGTTATGGTGAAATTCTTGTACTGTCGAGTGTTGGCATGTTAGGTGCAGTGAGCGACATGGGAATTGGAAGTTGAGGATCAAGGTTGCCGTTTGGCGTTGGCAATAATGTCACGAGCTCGGTGAGCAAGAAAGGATTCAGATGGTTAGAGAAAGCTGGTATTGTCTTTAGCGTCACCTGAGATCGGTGTCCTGTGTAAGAGGCTTTGCGTACTGATTGCGGATTCTTGATTTACTTTACATCATTAGTGTGGCCGGTGGTGTGGATGTGCAGACTTGTTACCCGGTGCAGAAGGTCGTGGAAGCGTGTCCCACGGGAAGATCGTATAAGTGTGACATGTAGTCACTTGATTGATTGATGATTTAAAACCAAGTGTGGAGATTTTTGGTACTATCTCTAATGTGAGAGTTTAGGCCTGAAAGGCGTTTTATTCAGTTGGTTATGAATTGTGGAAGTTTGTTCCGAATTCGACGGCTGTTCTTATCTGTCATGAATAGGTCATTAGGGGTCCTTGAGAGGTTATTTGCCCAAGCATGGTATGATCAGAATCGGTTGAGGTCCGTTGATGTGTCCAAATGTGGGTGTATGCTCTACACAAGCCCGGGTGTGTTCATTCAGCATAGCACTCCTTATGGAGGAGTATTCGAACGTTGGATGTTATTTCGTCGTCGGCTATTTCATGTAACACTTTATTGAGCAGTGTGTATTGTAAGATGGCTTGATTAATTGCACATGCATTAAGGTTCCGCGTAGCGATGGTGTTGTGTAAGCGGGATGGGTCTCGAGATGCAGATCATATATCGCACCTTAGTCGTGCTTGAGTTTGTAGCGTATGGCGCTATCTGTCTCCCCAGGGATGGTATTACGCACTTGGCGTGCTTGTGGTCGATATTCAGGTATTTCATAGTTATGAGCATTTTAACTCGGTAAGTATTTCCTTATAGATTATTATATGTGGGTCGGGTGGCACGCCACCACGGGCATGTTGTTTGGATCGGGTGGCATGCCGCCACGGGTAACATGGTTGGATCGGGTTGCACGCGCAACGGTATCATGTGTGGATCGGGTTGCATGCCGTAATAGTGTGATGTTTAGCACAGTTCCCTATATCTATTCCTGTGTGTTTTGCCCCGCATCTTCTGAGGAAGGTTCATAACACCCTTTCGGTTGTTTAATTAGTTATGTGGGTTGAGTAGTTCTTTCCAGAGTTCGTTTCCTTATGTATCACATTCAAGTTTGTGGCTTGTTAGCACGTGGTGGCATCATAAGAGACTTTTGGTAGTGTTTGTGGTGACTTTTGGTAGTGTTTGTGGTAGGGTTAGGCACTCCCGAGTTCCGTGGTTCTAGCACGGTCGCTCAACTGCTATATTTGGCTAAAATCTGATTTTTATACATGTTAAAAACCTATAGTGGAATTTTAGTATTATTTACCGCTTTTAGTCAAATTTTAAGAAAGTGAACGTCGTTTAAGAACGTGTTTTCGGATCACGTCACATGAAATGCACTCGGATCCTCAACACATTTTTATTCAACGTTTTGGGATTTGGATTTGGGTTGCATGAAATGCACACCCGTATTTAAGAAGGTAAAATTATTAAACGCGCGCCTAAAGTGGCTAACGTGTTATTATCTTTGCGGGGGGCCGTGAAATTCACTAAACGGCACGCCCCGAATTCTAAGTATTTTGATATAAGCAATTAATGAGGGCCCCGCAATTTATATATTCTGTCCGGCGAGGCTCGTCTCATTTTTATTTAAAGGCCATCCTAAAGCAAACTATAATTTTCTATTGGGTTTTGTCTCTAAAGAGCCTTAGCTAATTAATATTATAAAATCCGGGCCTCAAGTTCAAGTTTAGATTCAAAAAAAAGGAGAAACCTTTTAATTTGAACCCGCTACTTAACTCGAAAACCCAAATTGGTATTTCAAAATTATTTACTACTATCACACCCAGAATTTTAATGATCAAATTAAACCGTCGACATGCCAAATCCTGAAACGGCCCATGGAAAGAAAAATGGCCATTCTTAACCTTGTACCAGCCCAATTAAACTAGGTTCTAGGCCCAAATCCCTTGATCCGATGGTTATCTTCAGTAACCCATGTCATGCAAACGTAATGATTAAAGATCAAATCTATTATTCTATGATCAAACCCTCATGTAAAATAAAATTATAGTTTGTGTTTAAACTCTAGTGGCCTAACAGATTCAAATTTAATCTCTAGTGGCCTAACAAATCAATGGCCCGATGTAGTACGCCCTAATCTCTTTTCAATTTTGAAATTCTTATCCAACAGCCCATACCACACATTACCAAACGAGAAGCACGAAACAAACAAAATACGTGATAAATGACTGGTAACATGTAGCCCATGAACATTACCTAATTAACTTAACTGAGAACAGATCGTGTGGAACTGAAATATGCTGTGGTTTCGAAGTGTAAATGAACTGAGTTTTAAGTTTTACTTCTTCAAAAGGGCATGGTAAACAAGTTGAAAGAGCTAGCTATTTTAAAACGCAGGAGATATCAATTCTGCATCAACAGGAAAATTTATGTTATTTCGGGTTCAATTTTCACCTAGCCTCTTAAACTGAACTTGAATCTCTAGTGAATATACGAGCTAGATCTATATTAACTATACTATACTATACTAGATCTCAATCCTCTAAAAGGAAAAGGACTCACTGATACAACAATCCTCTAAGTCTCAAGACAAATCAAATTAACGCAAGAGATTAAACCATACTATTCTAGACTAATATAAATGAATAGCCATAGATCCAACAGTTTAACAGTCCAATACAGTCCATACTTATCTACAATAAAAACACTAGCTAAATCGAGGAACAGATTCAAGTATAAAACAGTAAACAGCCAACTCTCCAGCAAAATCGTGCAACAAACTTCATTTCATATTGCAATTCGATATCTACATTATGTTCGATTCATGAAGTGTACCTGGAAGTTCAAAGTAACAAAGAAAAGAGGAAGGTCAGCGGCAGTCCCAATAGCAAATCACAGCACCAAAAATCAGCAGTATCACAGCTTTAGAATCAATTGGAGACCAAATTGCACCAGTATAACCCAGGAACAAAGGACAGACGACAGCAGCCAACAAAACAACCCAAAAACAACCCTTTATCTAATCCCAAATTGACTCAAAATCAAACCAGAGCAACTTCTGAGTTTCAGCAATCAAATACTAGGAATTTTCAAGCTAGAACTGGCAATATACTAAAGAAAAGCAATAGAACAGTACTTTTTTTTTGTTTTTCTGTTTTTTTGTTTTGTTTTTGGCTTTTGAAGATCTAGATCTAGAGAATTTTTGAATTCGAAATTCAAATTTGAGCTGATGAGGACTTGTGAGAGTGGGGGGGGGGGGAATTTCAGAGCTTCCAACTTGTAAAAGAAGGTAAGGGGGGTGCCTTTTATAGGAAAACTTCAGGGGGAAGCTTCTAGATCTCATTCACACCTTTTCCTCTCTTTTATTTCAGATTTTATTCAATAGTCCCTAATTTACTGACTTGTTGCTCAAGTTTTTACCCTACAATTGCTGAAATTTAAACTAAGGCCCTATTTAGAAGACTCTAGAGGGTTCTAGATTAACTACAGCCTTCCTATGCAACTCTAAGTACCCAAATTACCCCTGAACTCAAACTAAAATTACTAACCTAGTACAGCTATAACCAAACAGTTTCAATATAGGGATTCGAATAACTCTAGTTAGGACTTGAATTAACTAAATTAAAAATCCAAAACAACAAGTACTATAGTAATCCTAAAATCAACAGAAAATTAACACAAGAATTAATCAACCACTATTGTATCATGAATTGAAACTGGCTTGATATGAGCATCAATTTAGAACCCTAAATCAATCCTAACAAATATACCCGAGCAGGGTCCAAACAAACACACCAGGATTTTGAAATTAAAGCAAATCATAACAAAACTAAACTAAAAATCAAAATAGAACAGAAAATAAGCCAGGATTAACTATAAAAACAAACTCATGAAAACAGATCTAAGCATGAACAAAAATTAAACCAACAGAATCAGAAATCAAGCAAAAATTTAAAACTAATCAGGACATTTAGTGTTTTAATCAGAAAAAGAAAAAGGATTAAGAAGGAATAAAAGAAAGAAAAGAAGGAACACTCACTGTTTTGGTCTTCATTTTGATTGGTTCTTCGAAATTGATTTTTAATTAATAACATCAATTAAAAATCTCTCGAGTTCATGGAATTCCCAGGACAGTGATAAAAAAAAATTATCTGACCCTAGATCTAAAATCTTACAAATTCCGGTTGGATTTGGGAGAAAAGGTTTGGTGGTTTAGGTAAAGGAGGGTGAGGGGAGTGTAGGGTGTGTTTGGGAAGCGGCGCCGCCGTGCACGGCGGTGGCGGCGCCTAGGGTTTCAAGGATTTGGGGTTTTTGATAGGGATTTGAAGGAAGTTGATGATGGATATGGAATGGGGAGACGACGACGAGGCTATGGTGTAAATTTGAGCAGGTTTGGTTGTTCTCCGACGCCGTGGGCGATTTTCGGCGGCGGAGCAAGGGTGGAGCCGGCGACGGAGACGGAGAGGGGTAGGGGGGTACGAGGAGGATGACATTTGGTCTCTGATTGTATAAAGTGTTTTATTACACTTTTTTTTAAATCCCCTGAGCGAATCTGGGCCGTTAGATTATGGGCAATGGACGGCATGGATCTATCGACGCGAAACGGCGTCGTTTTGACTCCACATGAGGCGGACCGGGTAAGGGACGGGTGTGGGCCGGTTCTGGGAGTGGATTTGGGCATTTGGGCTAAGAAGAAGTGGCCCAATTCGGGTCTCTTACTAAGACCTCTTTCTTTTTAATAACTTCCTTTTCTTTTCTTTTTTCTTCTTTTTCTTTTGTTTTATTTTTGTATTTATATTTTTCTGATTTCATTAAATGCCAAATCAACAAATAAAACCTAAATTGACTTCTAAAATTATATTATTTAATTTTCAAATACCATAATTCCTAATTAAACGCAAACCAAGACAATTAAGAGTATAAATGCCAAAAGAACCAACTTTTGCTATTTTCTTTATTTTTAAAGTAACTTTACTACTAATTAATCCTAAATGTGAAATTAAATCCTAAATGCAATAGCCAAATATATTTTTTCATATTTTTCATGGTTAATATGCACAACGAAAATGCAAACAATTACCACAAAATGTCCTAAACATCCACAAAATTGTAAAAATAATAAAAGTAAAATATTTATGTTTTTGTTTTGAATTTCTGGGAATAATTCTTATAGGGCAAAAATCACGTGCTCACAGCTGCCCCTCTTTGCTCGGTAACATGAAGAGTTTCCGTGCAAAGATAAGTGAGCGGAAACGAGCGATTTTTGCCCGTTCGAATACTCCGTGTGAAGCATTTTTGAATACTGTCTGACTGAACCCTGCTTCAAAGGGTTGCCTACATATCCTTGGCTAAAAAGGAATTAGGTCAGTGTAGTTCGGGAAGGTTTGGTAGCTGGGACTACCAGGAGCTGTGATTTCACTGCTGTTGCTGCTGCTACTGCTCGCTGACCTCCTTATTACACGGTGTCAAAATAAAAAGAAGCTAGCCTAAGCTATGATTTATGAATTACAAACAAGGGTCCTATCTATGTCTTCAAACTTGCTCTTGTGTTGCCTTGTATCCTTCCGACGGCGTTCTTGCGTTGTTGCCTTGAATTATGATATGAAATATTTTGCTATTCCTCCGAGTGATGCTTGACTGCCGAATTGCAATACATGCCTCTATTCTCCAGGCGGGCTCCTGATTGCTGACACTTGAAATGTATTCCCTTGTTCTCCAGGTGGGCTCCTGATTGCTGAACTTGGAAAGTATTCCCTTGTTCTCCAGGTGGGCTCCTGATTGCTGAACGTGAAAAGTATTCCCTTGTTCTCTAGGTGGACGCCCGACTGCTGAATCTTGAAATGTATTCCCTTGTTCTCCAGGTGGGCGCCTGACTGCTGAGCTTGAAAAGTATTCCCTTGTTCAGGTGGGCACCTGACTGCTGAATCTTGAAATGTATTCCCTTGTTCTCCAGGTGGGCGCCTGAGTGCTGAGCTTGAAAAGTATTCCCTTGTTCTCCAGGTGGGCTCCTGACTTCAACAAAATAGACAAACAAAGAAAATTTTCTGCCCCAGTTTGGTGGCTAGGCACATCATGTTATCAAATATCAAAAACCTGAAAGCTAAAAATTGTACTTCCCTTGTTCTCCAAGTGGGCGCCTGATTGCTGAAACTTGGAAAGTATTCCCTTGTTCTCCAGGTGGGCGCCTGATTGCTGAATCTTGAAATGTATTCCCTTGTTCTCCAGGTGGGCGCCTGGTTGCTGAAATTTGAAATGTATTCCCTTGTTCTCCAGGTGGGCGCCTGATTGTCGCCTGATTGCTGAAATTTGAAATGTATTCCCTTGTTCTCCAGGTGGGTGCCTGGTTGCTAAAATTTGAAATGTATTCCCTTGTTCTCCAGGTGGGCGCCTGATTTCAACAAAATAGACAAACAAAGAAGATTTTCTGCCCCAGTTTGGTGGCTGGGCACAGATGTGAGTGTTAAACTGAATTATTCTACCAACTATTATAAGAATTTGAAAGCTAAGTCCTATTATCCAGGGAGGTCCTGACAACTCCTAACAATTACGAACCTAAGTTATATCTTCTAAAGGTATTACTCCCACTACATTTGTTATCTAATAGGTCTTAACTACTCCCCATTATCCAGGAGGGTCCTGACAATCCTCTAGCTAAAGTAAGACTTCCACTATATTTTGCTATCTAAACCGACCTTAAAACTACGCCCCATTATCCAGGAGGGTCCTAAAAACTTCTAATTGAATCTTGTCTTAAACAAGCCAATTTTGAAACCCACTTATGCTCCTTTGGGGTACATTTATGCTAAATTGTGCTACTCATGATTGTCTTGACATTTAAACTAAGCCCCATTTTCCAGGAGGGCCCTGAGAATTTCCAGTCATACCTGTTTGGGTGTTGCCTTTCCTTACGGCGGGTTTCTCCGAGGCAAATAAAACTTCTGCCCCTGTTTCAATCAAAGAAAGACCTTGTTAATACAAAATGGTGGTTAGTTGCTGGCATTCTTGCTGGGTGCATCCTTGCTGCCTCTGCCTTGTTTCCCTAGGCTTTCCTTGAATCGCTCTGACTTCCTGACTGACTTCAACCCATGACTTTGGTAACCCAAGTGTTCTATCCCATATTGTTGTTTTTGTGTTTATGATCCCTCTATTTGAAACTTCGCTTCTTCCCCACAATTATCTAATTAATCCACCGATGAAACTTCCAGTGGTCCTTTATGACTTACTTTGCCTTTTGACATCTTTGATATGTTCTGGCCCTGTTGTGCTGTACAACTAGGAAGCTGGTAGTTAGCCTTGACATTCCTCCCTTTTGTTTCGAACAGAACTAACACTGAAACATCTTAAAGATAGACCTCGAAAGAATGAAATGCAATGACCTCGAGGGTTAAAGATAAAGAGAATCCGAGAACGGATGATTTGTAATGAAGAAAGAAGAGAATAAGACTTATCTGAGTGGAACAGCTGGTACCATTGAGCATGCCATGCATTTTGGATTAACCGGCCCAGTCTGTCCAACCAATCAACTTTCGATTGCCACATTTGTTGTTCCAGACTTTCATAACCTGATTTTCACCCAAACCCAAACCTTGCTCGTCTTGCAATGTCTTGAGCAGCTTTCGACCACAGACTTGTCTCGTTTGCCTATATGAAAAACTTACCTTCGCCTTACGGTGCCCGTGAGGGTTTTCACCGATAAGACTCTCTCATTTTTATCATTTTCTTCTTGTACCGGAATGTTTCCCCTGACATGAATCACCTTTACTTGCTCGTCTTGGCACTTCTTGAAGACTGATCAGAAGGTCTTTCTTTGGACCGTAATGCAGACTTTGGATGGGGTTAGAAAGAAGGGTATAAAAGGCTCAAAACAACTTAACAAGGGTTCACAATTACAACTTTCGGAATCAAATTTCTCACAGCAACCACAACTTCTGCCCCAGTTTCTTTCTTGGGGACTTTTGGGATTTTGTTTTGGTGTGACTGAACCTCAGGGAGAGGCTGCCTACGTACCCTTTCGGGATCAAGTCGAACGTAGTTCAGGTCATAAAATTACTTCATTGTTGTGATCTTCCCTTTCTTCCACTTTCTTTTCTTTCTTTTCATTTCTTTTTCTTTCTTTTTCTTTTCTTTTTTTTTCTTTTCTTTTTTTTTCTTTTCTCTTTTCCTTTTCTCTTTTTTTCTTTCTTTTCTTTTTCTCTTCTCTTCTTCCTTTTCTCTTTTTTTTCTTTCTTTTCTTTTTTCTCTTATCTTCTTCTTTTCTTTTCCTTATTTGCATTTCTTTTCTTCTTTTCCTTTTCTTTCTTTTCATTTTTCTTCTTTTCTCTTTTTCCTTGACTTATCTTTCATGCTTGTATTTCTGGTCTTTGCTACTGATTCCGAAAGAGGGGTATGAAAGAAAATAAACGAGGCTCAAAAGGGGTAACAAAGGATGAAGTGTTTGGATAGCAGAACAAAACGCCTTCATCATTCCAATCTTCAAAACATGCCAAGTATAATCAAATACAAACTAGACAAAGAAATCATACATAGTATCGCTTGACTGCATCAGAGTTGATAGCCGTTTCTACACATTTTCCTTCCACATCTGTCAAATATAATGCGCCATTGGACAACACTCTGGTTACGACAAATGGCCCCTGCCAGTTCGGGGCGAACTTTCCTTTTGCCTCAACCCAATGAGGTAAGATACGTCTCAGCACCAATTGCCCTACTTCAAACTTCCGTGGACGCACCTTCTTGTTATATGCTCTTGCCATTCTCTGTTGGTACAACTGACCGTGACATACTGCTGTCAATCTCTTTTCATCAATCAAACTCAGCTATTCCAAACGGACTTTGACCCATTCAACATCATCAATTTCCGCCTCAGCGATAATCCGAAGGGAGGTATTTCAACTTCTGCGGGTATTACTGCCTCAGTGTCATACACCAGTGAATAAGGAGTCGCCCCTACTGAAGTGCGAACAGTAGTGCGGTAACCTAACAGAGCGAAAGGTAACTTCTCATGCCATTGCCTGGACCCTTCCACCATTTTCTGAAGTATTTTCTTGATGTTCTTGTTAGCTGCTTCGACCGCTCCATTCGCCTTAGGACGATATGGGGAGGAATTACGGTGCGTGATCTTAAACTGCTGACATGTCTCTGCCATTAAATGACCGTTGAGATTGGCCCCATTGTCCGTGATGATTACCTTCGGGATTCCGAACCGACAGATGATATTTGAATGCACAAAATCGACCACTGCCTTCTTGGTCACAGACTTGAAAGTTTTTGCTTCAACCCACTTAGTGAAATAATCAATGGCTACCAGAATAAACCTGTGCCCATTTGACGCTGCGGGCGTGATCGGCCCAATGACGTCCATTCCCCAAGCAACGAAAGGCCATGGTGCCGACATTGTATGCAATTCAGATGGTGGAGAATGAATCAAATCTCCATGTACTTGACATTGATGACACTTGCGTGCGAAACTGATGCAATCCCGTTCCATAGTAAGCCAATAATAACCTGCTCGGAGAATCTTCTTTGCCAGTACATATCCACTTATATGCGGTCCACAAACTCCCGCATGTACCTCGGTCATGATAACTGTAGCCTGTTTAGCATCTATGCATCTCAATAAACCAAGATCTGGAGTTCTTTTGTACAACACTCCTCCACTGAAGAAAAATCCGCTTGCCAAGCGTCGAATTGCCCTCTTTTGATCCCCTGTGGCCTGTGTTGGATATACTCCCATCCTGAGGTATTCTTTGATATCATGGAACCACGGCTCACCATCAAGTTCTTCTTCCACCATGTTACAATAGGCATGCTGATCGCGGACCTGAATCTGCAAAGGGTCCACATAAGCCTTATCTGGATGATGCAACATTGACGCCAAAGTAGCCAAAGCGTCGGCAACCTCAATATGAATCCTTGGAGTATGCCTGAAATCTATTGATTGAAATCGTTGGCAAAGTTCATGCAAACACTGCCGGTACGGTATGAGCTTCAAGTCTCGTGTCTGCCATTCTCCCTGAATCTGGTGCATCAGAAGATCCGAGTCACCCATGACCAAGATTTCCTGGACACCCATGTCTATAGCTAATCTCAAACCCAAGATACACGCCTCGTATTCAGCCATGTTATTGGTGCAATAGAAATGAAGTTGAGCTGTAACAGGGTAGTGTTGCCCTGTCTCAGAAATAAGTATTGCTCCTATCCCGACGCCTTTTTTATTGGCAGCCCCATCAAAGAAAAGCTTCCATCCTGGCCTCTCGACCTGTTCTAATTCATCAACATGCATTACCTCTTCATCGGGGAAGTATGTCTTCAAAGGTTCATATTCTTCATCAACTGGATTCTCGGCCAGATGATCAGCCAACGCTTGTGCTTTCATTGCAGTCCGGGTCACATAGACAATGTCAAATTCCGTGAGCAAGATCTGCCACTTTGCGAGCCTCCCTGTGGGCATGGGCTTCTGAAAAGTATACTTTAACGGGTCCAATCGAGAGATGAGATAGTTGGTATAGGATGACAAGTAATGTTTCAATTTCTGTGCTACCCAAGTTAAGGCACAACACGTCTTCTCAAGTTGAGTGTACTTCACCTCATAAGATGTGAACTTCTTGCTGAGGTAATAAATTGCCTGCTCTTTCTTTCCCGTGATGTCATGTTGCCCCAATACATAGCCAAAAGAGTTATCCAAAACTGTCAAAAGAATCAAGGGTCTTCCCGGCTCAGGCGGGACCAACACAGGTGGATTGGCAAGATACTCCTTAATCTTGTCAAATGCTGCCTGACATTCATCAGTCCATCTGACCGCAGCATCCTTCTTTAGTAGCTTAAAGATGGGCTCACAAGTCGTTGTGAGCTGGGCAATGAACCTGCTGATATAATTTAATCTTCCAAGCAAACTCATCACCTCTGTTTTGTTCTTTGGCGGCGGTAGCTCTTGAATGGCTTTGATCTTGGACGGGTCTAACTCAATACCGCGTCGACTTACCACGAACCTCAGGAGTTTCCCAGACGGGACACCAAATGCACACTTCACTGGATTAAGCTTGAGGTTGTACCTGCGGAGCCTCTGAAAAAACTTCCTCAGGTCCTTGACATGGTCACACTGCTTCCTCGACTTTATGATCACGTCGTCTACATAGACCTCAATTTCCCGATGTATCATGTCATGAAAATTGTAAAAATAATAAAAGTAAATATATTTATGTTTTTGTTTTGAATTTCTGGGAATAATTCTTATAGGCAAAAATCACGTGCTCACAGCTGCCCCTCTTTGCTGCGGGAACATGAAGAGTTTCCGTGCAAAGATAAGTGAGCGGAAACGAGCGATTTTTGCCCGTTCGAATACTCCGTATGAAGCATTTTTGAAAACTGTCTGACCGAACCCTGCTTCAAGGGTTGCCTACATATCTTGGCTAAAAAGAAATCGGTCAGTGTAGTTCGGGAAGGTTTGGTAGCTGGGACTACTAGGAGCTGTGATTTCACTGCTGTTGCTTGCTGCTACTGCTTCGCTGACCTCCTTATTACACGTGTCAAAATAAAAAGAAGCTAGCCTAAGCTATGATTTATGAATTACAAACACAGGGTCCTATCTATGTCTTCAAACTTGGCTCTTGTGTTGCCTTGTATCCTTCCGACGGCGTTCTTGCGTTGTTGCCTTGAATTATGATATGAAATTTTGCTATTCCTCCGAGTGATGCTTGACTGCCGAATTGAAAATACATGCTCTATTCTCCAGGCGGGCTCCTGATTTGCTGACACTTGAAATGTATTCCTTGTTCTCCAGGTGGGCTCCTGATAGCTGAACTTGGAAAGTATTCCCTTGTTCTCCAGGTGGGCTCCTAATTGCTGAACGTGAAAAGTATTCCCCTGTTCTCCAGGTGGGCGCCTGACTGCTGAATCTTGAAATGTATTCCCTTATTCTCCAGGTGGGCGCCTGACTGCTGAGCTTGAAAAGTATTCCCTTGTTCTCCAGGTGGGCTCCTGACTTTAAAAAAATAGACAAACAAAGAAAATTTTCTGCCCCAGTTTGGTGTCCTAGGCACATCATGTTATCAAAATATCAAATTAAACTTGAAAGCTAAAATTGTACTTCCCTTGTTCTCCAGGTGGGCGCCTGATTGCTGAATCTTGGAAAGTATTCCCTTGTTCTCCAGGTGGGCGCCTGGTTGCTGAAATTTGAAATGTATTCCCTTGTTCTCCAGGTGGGCGCCTGACTACCGAACTTAAAACGTATTCCCTTTTCTCCCAGGTGGGCGCCTGACTTCAACAAAATGACAAACAAAGAAAATTTCTCGCCCCAGTTTGGTGGCTGGGCGCGTCATGTTACAGAATATTTGAAAATTTGAAAGCTAAAATTTGAATTGTACTTCCCTTGTTCTCTAGGTGGGCGCCTGATTGCTGAACTTGAAATGTATTCCCTTGTTCTCCAGGTGGGCGCCTGATTGCTGATATTTGAAATGTATTCCCCCTTGTTCTCCAGGTGGGCGCCTGATTTCAACAAAATAGACAAACAAAGAAGATTTTCTGCCCCAGTTTGGTGGCTGGGCACAGATGTGAGTGTTAAACTGAATTATTCTACCAACTATTATAAGATTTGAAAGCTAAGTCCTATTATCCAGGGAGGTCCTGACAACTCCTGACAATTACGAACCTAAGTTATATCTTCTAAAGGTATTACTCCCACTACATTTGTTATCTAATAGGTCTTAACTACTCCCCATTATCCAGGAGGGTCCTGACAATCCTCTAGCTAAAAGTAAGACTTCCACTATATTTTGCTATCTAAACCGACCTTAAAACATACGCCCCATTATCCAGGAGGGTCCTGAAAACTTCTAATTGAATCCTATCTTAAACATGCCAATTTTGAAACCCACTTATGCTCCTTTGGGGTACATTTATGCTAAATTGTGCTACTCATGATTGTCTTGACATTTAAATAAGCCCCCATTTTCCAGGAGGGCCTGAGAATTTCCAGTCATACCTGTTTGGGTGTTTGCCTTTCCTTAGGCGGGTTTCTCCGAGGCAAACAAACTTCTGCCCCTGTTTCAATCAAAGAAATACCTTGTTAATACAAAATGGTGGTTAAGTTGCTGGCATTCTTGCTGGGTGCATCCTTGCTGCCTCTGCTTGTTTCCCTAGGCTTTCCTTGAATCGCTCTGACTTCCTGACTGACTTCAACCCCATGACTTGGTAACCCAACTGTTCTATCCCATATTGTTGTTTTTGTGTTTATGATCCTCTATTTGAAACTTCGCTTCTTCCCACAAATTACTAATTAATCCACCGATGAAACTTCACTGGTCCTTTATGATTTACTTTGCCTTTTGCATCTTTGATATGTTCTGGCCCTGTTGTGCTGTAAACTAGGAAGCTGGTAGTTAGCCTTGACATTCCTCCCTTTTGTTCGAACAGAACTGACATTGAAACATCTTAAAAGATAAATCAAACAAAAAGAATATAGAGGTTAGAAACTAGATAGAGGAGATTCGAAGAACGATGAAATGTTGCATAAATGATGAATGAACGGTCGTGAGACGAACCTACGTAGACACTGAAAAGTGAGCAAGCTCGAGTTAAAGTGTGAATCGAACGGTGATTTGTAATGAAACAAGAGAGTAAGACTATCTGAGTGACAGCTGGTACCATTGAGCATGCATGCATTTTGGATTAACGGGCCCAGTCTGTCAACCAATCAACTTCATTGCCACATTTGCTGTTCCAGATTCCATAACCTAATTTTCACCCAAACCCAAACCTTGCCGTCTTGCAATGTCTTGAGCAGCTTTTCCGACCACAGACTTGTCTCGTTTGCCTATCTGAAAAACTCCTTCGCCTTACGGTGCCCGTGAGGTTTTCACCGATAAGACTCTCTCATTTTTATCATTTTCTTCTTGTACCGGAATGTTTCCCCTGACATGAATCACCTTTACTGCTCGTCTGGCACTTCTTGAAGACTGATCAGAAGGTCTTTCTTTGGACCGTAATGCAGCTTTGATGGGTTAGAAAGAAGGGTATAAAAGCTCAAAACAACTTAACAAGGGTTCACAATTACAACTTCGGAATCAAATTTCTCACAGCAACACAACTTCTGCCCCAGTTTCTTTCTTGGGACTTTTGGGATTTTGTTTTGGTGTGACTGAACCTCAGGGAGAGGCTGCCTACGTACCCTTTCGGGATCAAGTCGAACGTAGTTCAGGTCATAAAATACTTCATTGTTGTGATCTTCCTTTTCTTCCACTTTCTTTTTCTTTCTTTTCATTTCTTTTTCTTTCTTTTTCTTTTCTTTTTTTTTTTTCTTTTTTTTTTTCTTTTCTCTTTTCCTTTTCTCTTTTTTTCTTTCTTTTCTTTTTCTCTTCTCTTCTTCCTTTTCTCTTTTTTTCTTTTCTTTTCTTTTTTCACTTATCTTCTTCTTTTCTTTTCCTTATTTGCATTTCTTTTCTTCTTTTCCTTTTCTTTCTTTTCATTTTTCTTCTTCTCTTTTCCTTGACTTATCTTTCATGCTTGTATTTCTGGTCTTTGCTACTGATTCCGAAAGGGGGGTATGAAAGAAAATAAACGAGGCTCAAAAGGGGTCAAAGGATGAAGTGTTTGGATAGCAGAACAAAACGCCTTCATCATTCCAATCTTCAAAACATGCCAAGTAATAATCAAATACAAACTAAGACAAAGAAAATCATACATAGTATCGCTTGACTGCATCAGAGTTGATAGCCGTTTCTACACATTTTCCTTCCACATCTGTCAATATAATGCGCCATTGGACAACACTCTGGTTACGACAAATGGCCCCTGCCAGTTCGGGGCGAACTTTCCTTTTGCCTCAACCCAATGCGGTCCATAGATCCGACAGTTTAACAGTCCAATACAGTCCATACTTAACTACAATAAAAACACTAGCTAAATCGAGGAACAGATTCAAGTATAAAACAGTAAACAGCCAACTCTCCAGCAAAATCGTGCAACAAACTTCATTTCATATTGCAATTCGATATCTACATTATGTTGGATTCATGAAGTGTACCTGGAAGTTCAAAGTAACAAAGAAAAGAGGAAGGTCAGCGGCAGTCCCAATAGCAAATCACAGCACCAAAAATCAGCAGTATCATAGCTTTAAAATCAATTGGAGACCAAATTGCACCAGTATAACCAAGGAACAAAGGACAGACGACAGCAACCAACAAAACAACCCAAAACAACCCTTGATCTAATCCCAAATTGACTCAAAATCAAACCAGAGCAACTTCTGAGTTTCAGCAATCAAATACTAGGAATTTTCAAGCTGGAACTGGCAATTGATCTAAAGAAAAGCAATAAACAGTACCTTTTTTTTGTTTTTTTGTTTTCTTTTTTGGTTTTTGGCTTTTGAAGATCTAGATCTAGAGAATTTTTGAATTCGAAATTCAAATTTGAGCTGATGAGGACTTGTGAGAGTGGGGGGGGGGGGATTTTCAAAGCTTCCAACTTGTAAAAGAAGGTAAGGGGGGTGCCTTTTATAGGTAAACTTCAGGGGAAGCTTCTAGATCTCATTCACACCTTTTTCCCCTCTTTTATTTCAGATTTTATTCAATAGTCCCTAATTTACTGACTTGTTGCTCAAGTTATTATCCTACAATTGCTGAAATTTAAACTAAGGCCCTATTTAGAAGACTCTAGAGGGTTCTAGATTAACTACAACCTTTCTATGCAACCCTAAGTACCCAAATTACCCCTGAACTCAAACTAAAATTACTAACCTAGTACAGCTATAATCAAACAGTTTCAATATCTAAATTGAGGGATTCGAATAACTCTAGTTAGGACTTGAATTAACTAATTAAAAATTCAAAACAACAAGTACTATAGTAATCCTAAAATCAACAGAAAATTAACACAAGAATTAATCAACCACTATTGAATCATGAATTGAAACTGGCTTAATATGAGCATCAATTTAGAACCCTAAATCAATCCTAACAAATATACCCGAGCAGGGTCCAAACAAACACACCAGGATTTTGAAATTAAAGCAAATCATAACAAAACTAAACTAAAAATCAAAATAGAACAGAAAATAAGCCAGGATTAACTATAAAAACAAACTCATGAAAACAGATCTAAGCATGAACAAAAATTAAACCAACAGAATCAGAAATCAAGCAAAAATTTAACACTAATCAGGACATTTAGTGTTTTAATCAGAAAAAGAAAAAGGATTAAGAAGGAATAAAAGAAAGAAAAGAAGTAACACTCTCTGTTTTGGTCTTCATTTTGATTGGTTCTTCGAAATTGATTTTTAATTAATGTTATACGTTTTATTTGTTAAAATAGAACATATAACATCAATTAAAAATCTCTCGAGTTCATGGAATTCCCAGGACAGTGATAAAAAAAAAATTTCTGACCCTAGATCTAAAATCTTACAAATTCCGGTTGGATTTGGGGGAAAAGGTTCGGTGGTTTAGGTAAAGGAGGGTGAGGGGAGTGTAGGGTGTGAGTTTGGTAGGGTTTGGGAAGCGGCGCCGCCGTGCACGGCGGTGGCGGCGCCTCGGGTTTCAAGGATTTGGGATTTTTGACAGGGATTTGAAGGAAGTTGATGATGGATATGGAATGGGGAGACGACGACGAGGCTATGGTGTAAATTTGAGCAGGTTTGGTTGTTCTCCGCCGCCGTGGGCGATTTCCGGCGGCGGAGCTAGGGTGGAGCCGGCGACGGAGACGGAGAGGGGTAGGGGGGTACGAGGAGGATGACATTTGGTCTCTGATTGTATAAAGTATTTTATTACACTTTTATTTAAATCCCCTGAGCGAATCTGGGCCGTTAGATTATGGGCAATGGACGGCATGGATCTATCGATGCGAAACGGCGTTGTTTTGACTCCACATGAGGTGGACCGGGTAAGGGACGGGTGTGGGCCGGTTCTGGGAGTGGATTTGGGCATTTGGTCTAAGAAGTGGCCCAATTCGGGTCTCTTACTAAGACCTCTTTCTTTTTAATAACTTCCTTTTCTTTTCTTTTTTTTCTTTTTCTTTTGTTTTATTTTTGTATTTATATTTTCTGATTTCATTAAATGCCAAATCAACAAATAAAACCTAAATTGACTTCTAAAATTATATTATTTAATTTTCAAATATCATAATTCCTAATTAAACGCAAACCAAGACAATTAAGAGTATAAATGCCAAAAGAACCAACTTTTGCTATTTTCTTTATTTTTAAAGTAACTTTACTACTAATTAATCCTAAAATGTGGAATTAAATCCTAAATGCAAAAGCCAAATATATTTTTTCATATTTTTATGGTTAATATGCACAACGAAAATACAAACAATTACCACAAAATGTCCCAAACATCCACAAAATTGTAAAAATAATAAAAGTATAATATTTATGTTTTTGTTTTGAATTTCTGGGAATAATTCTTATAGGAAAAAAATCACGTGCTCAGAATTATGACTTGTACGCGTAGCCGGAATTGAATTTCGAGTTAATTTGGAAAGAAAATTCTCATTTCGGAAGCTTTAATTTCTAAAAAATTGGCTAAGGTGTGATTTTTGAGTAAACGACCTCGGAATCGGAATTTGAAGGTTCCAACAGGTCCATATGATAATTTTGGACTTGGGCGTATGTTCGGATCGGGTTTTGGATGACCCGCGAGCGTTTCGGCCCCTATTGTGGAATAGTTGATACTTTGGAAGAATTTTATGAATTTGGGTTGAAGTGCATTTCAATGTTATCGATGTTCATTTGGTATTCTAAGCTTGGGAATAGCTTCGTATGGTGATTTTGGTCTTAGGAGCGCGTCTGGATGTGGATTTGGAAGTCTGTAGGTCATTTTGGGGTCATTTGGCGAAAGTTGGAATTTGAAGGTTTTTGGGAAGTTTGACCGAGAGTGGACTCTTTGATATCGGGGTCGGATTCCGATTTAGGAAGTTGGAGTAGGTCCACAATTTCGAATGTGACTTGTGTGCATAATTTAAGGTCAATTAGACGTGATTTGATAGGTTTCGGCATCGAAAGTAGAAGTTCAATGTTCTAAAGTTCATTAACCTCGAATTGGGGTACGATTCATGATTTAGATGTTGTTTGATGTGATTTGAGGCCTCGAGCAGGTCCGCATTATGTTATGGGACTGGTTTGTGTGATTGTACGGGGTCCCGGGGGACTCGGGTGTGTTTCGGGGTGGTTTCGGATCAATTTGAGCTATTTTGGAACTGCTGTTGCTGGTTGTGGTGTTGCCTTCGCGAGCGCGAAGGGAGTCCAGCATTCGCGAATAAGGGATTTTTGGGTTGCTGTGTTGTTCATCGCGAACGTAGTGCATGGGACGCGAACGCGGGAGTGGGCCTGGAACAGCCTACGCGAACGCGAGTAGGCGCATGCGAACGTGAAGAGGTAGGGAGCTGGGGCCGCCAGGCGTTAAGCTTCGCGAACGCGACTTGAGGCCCGTGAACACGAAGTATAGGGCGATCACCGGTTCGCGAACGCGACCCTTTGGTCGCGAATGCGTAGAGGAATTCTGTGAGGCAGCATTTTTAGCCTTCGCGATCGCGAAGGTATTCCCGCGATCGTGAAGAAGGCTCGTCTGGGAGCGACCTAGGAGCGATTTTGGAGCTCCATCTTCATCATCTATGTCAAGGTAAGTGATTCCCACCTATTACAAGTTAAATACTTGGATTATATATGGATTTTAACATCGAAATTCATGGAAAATTTGTGGAAATTCGGGATTTGGAAGAAAACATAGAAATTGGTATTTTTGGATTTTGACCACGAATTTGGGCATGGAATTGGGAATAAATTATATATTTGAGTTCATTGGGTTATGGGTATGTTTATCTTCAAAACTTTTCGAAATTCGGGCACGTGGGCCCGAGGGTGATTTTAGCGACTTTTCGAGCGGAGTTCGAAATTATTGTAAATTGGATTATAATGAGTATTAGAGTATATCTTTATGAATTTGCACATTTTATTGACTAGTTTTGGAGTGTTGGGCTCCGGTTGGAGTCGTTGGAAAGGTTTTGGAACCGGTTATGGAATTTTGGAGCGAGGTAAGTCTCTTTTCTAACCTTGTAAGAGGGAATTAACCCCATAGGTGAATTGATTTAATATGTGCTTCTATTTGTGGGGGGGAGGGGGCTATGCACGCATGAGGTGATGACACTCCGTGCGTAGCTACCATATGCTTATGTCCGGGTAGTCTAGGATCCAAATCATGTTATACTTGCGATGTTTGCAACCTACTTGTTAATTTAATTGCTTAAATCATATTGAAACTTGGTAAAGGAATTGTAAAAGGTTTAACTTCATTTTCTTGACCGTTAATAAGAATTGGTATTTCCTTGAATAATTGCCCTTTAATAAATCATGATTTGGTTGTTTTAAATGTATTTTTCTCTTTTGTGGAGCGGGCTGAACGCCTCGGTAGCAAATAGATGCTTCTATGGTTCGTGCCGTTCAACCCTCGGCAGTGCACAATTTAAGTATTTATGTTGGATCGGGCCGTACGAGCTCGGCATGATTTGCGCATGATTGAATTGGTTGCTCTGGAATTTATAATAATCGATATTGCTTCATTGGCCTGAGATACAAATGGTAAATGATGAAAATATATTTGGAAATTTCCAATTAACAAAAGAATTGTTTACTTGCTTCATGTTATTGAGCTTACGGCCGTTCTATACAATCCATGCTTAATTATATTATCGGCATTTTATTGTTGGCCCATAGTAAGTATCGGAGTCAAGCCCTCGTCACTACTTCTTCGAGGTTAGACTGGATACTTACTGGTACACGTTGATTTACGTACTCATACTGCACTTGCTGCACATTTTTGTGCAGGTGCATATTTATCTAGTGGCCTTGTGGGAGTAGATGCGCCGTTATTACGGGGACTTAGGTGAGCTGCATTCCACGTCATGAGTCCGCAGCACGCACAGAGTCTCCATCCGAGTTATTTTACATTTTTTTTGTCTAATTTTGTATTCTAGACAGATGCTGTAGTTTATCATACTTCCTAGTTAATGCTCATGCACTTATGACACCGGGTTCTGGGGATGTTTTTGGGTTGTTCTGAATTAAGGTTGTAAAAATATTATTATTTACTCTGTAAATTTTATCCCTTACTATTTAATTGAAGGAAATTATAATTTCAAAAATACTAAAATGAGTAATGAAGTAAATTATGTAATGGTTGGTTTGCCTGACATCAGTGTTAGGAGCCATCATGACCTTAATGGAGTTTGAGTCGTGACATGGATTCATTTAAATAAAATAATCTCATATTAATGGTCCCTCGGAGATATCTGAATAGATGCTTAATACCTTTCCAATGTCTTTGTATTGGGGAATAACTAAATCTTGCTAACAAGCTTACGGGGAAAGCTATATCTGGTCGAGAATTATTAGCAAGATACATTAATACCCCAATTGCACTAAGATATAGATTTCAGCATCTAAAAGATCTTCATCATTTTCATGAAGGCGAAATGGATCTTTATTTATATCAAGCGATCTCATAACCATCGGGTACTCAATGAATATGCTTTATGGATATAAAAGCGCTTCAAAATATTTTTGGTGTATGTTGATTGATGGATAGATATTTCATTTTTCAAATGCTCAATTTGTAATCCAAGACAAAACTTTGTCTTTCCAAGATCTTTCATTTCAAATTCATTCTTGAAACATTCTACTGCCTTTAGAAGCTCTCCAGGAGTTCCAATGATATTCAAGTGATCAACGTATACAACTATTATGACAAACTTAGATCCACATCCATTTATAAAAATACAAGGGCAAATTAGGTCATTCTTGTACCCTTCTTTCAATAGGTACTCGCTAAGGCGATTATACCACATGTGCCTTGATTGCTTCAATCCGTATAAAGATTTCTGAAGCTTTATTGAACATGTTTCTCGGGAATCTTTATATGTTTCAGGCACTTTGAATGCTTTAGGGATTTTCACAAAAATTTCATTGTCTAGTGAGGCATATAAATAGGTCGTCACAACATCAATAAGACGCATATCCAGTTTTTCATGTACTGCCAGATTGATAAGATACCTGAATGTGATTGCATCCACCACAGGTGAATATGTCTCCATAAAATTAATGCCAGGTCGTTGCAAAAATCCTTGTACCACAAGTTGTGCTTTATATCTTACAACTTTATTTTTTTCATTTCTTTTTCGCACAAAAATTCATTTGCACCCCACATGCTTTACACCTTCAGGTGTTCGGGCTATAGGTAAAAAAAACTTCACGTTTTTCAAGTGAAGTCAATTCTACTTGGTTAGCGCCTTTCCATTTTGGCCAACCATTTCTTCTTATACATTTATCGACAGATTTTTTGGTTCAAAATCCTCATCTTGTTGCATTATTTCAGCAACAACATTATAAGCAAAGATATTGTCGACAACTATATCATTTCAATTTTTTCCAGTTGAGACATAATTTATTAATATCTCTTCATTTTTATTATTTTTAGGTACCTGAACTTCTCCTGAGGTTTTATCAATTGTTATGTCTCGTGGCTCTTCTTGAGTAACTACCTCCATATTATGACCATCTTGATCATTTGTTCTTTTTCGAGAATTTTTATATTTGGAACCGATTGGTCTACCACGTTTTAATTGTGGCTTAGACTCATTTGCTTTAACATATTGTTCTACCGGGATATCAATTCGAATTGGAGCATTTGCAGATGGAATATGCGATTTAGTAACCCGTAGAAGGTTAGTAAATGCATATGGCAATTGATTCGCAACATTTTGCATATAAATGATACTTTGAACTTCTTGTTCACATTGATTTGTACGGGAATCTAAATGAGATAGAGATAATACATCCCAATCTATCTCTTTTTGCCGGCTGTTGTAACGATCCGGCCGGTTGTTTTGAGTATTATAAACCCACTCCCCCGTCTATTGCTTATTCCATGCTCATTGTTGTTATGTGACTTTCCGGGGTAGTTGGCTCAGTTTCGGGGATGCTTCAGAATGAATTAGGACACTTAGTCCCTAGGTTGGAAACCTAAGTCGAAATAGTTGACAGAATGTTGGCTTATGTGTAAAGGACTCCGAAATAGAGTTTGAATGGTTCTGATAGCTCCGTATGATGATTTTGGACTTAGAGGTGTGTTTGGATATTGATTTGGAGGTCTGTAGATGATTTTGGCTTGAATTAGCGAAAGTTGAAAAAATGGAAGTTTGGAGAGTTGATGCAACATGACTTCGGGTTTGGAATGTATTGTTGGACTTTCAGTTGATGTCCATGGTGAAGGAGGAATCTTGGTGGGTTCTTGGTTTATGTAATAGTAGCTTCAAGCTAAGTGGGGGAGACCTACCGTCTACAATTGGATTGCGTGGTTGTCTAGTTGTGAGATTTCTGGTTATCGGTGTATTGGTGGGTTATTACGACTAAGGAAAGAAAACATCAGTGGTAATTTGAGCAAAGGACTTGAGGAATGTGTGCTATATTTGGCCTTATCGATTCATGTTCAGGTTTTGGGAAGACTTAGAGTTTATGCTGCGTGTGGATGTAATGTACAAGGAAAGAAATTCAGCCTGTTGCTTCTTTGAGAGGGTGTTCATGTGCTAGAAGAGCCTGGGAGTTGATTATATTCGGGACCAAGTCAGAGTGGGTGACGCTGAACAACGGTCCTAGTGGGTTCAAAAATATATATTAAAGTGCGGTGCCTAAGGATTTTGAGTACGTGGTATGGTTAATTATCGAGCTTTTGCAGTGGATTATGAAAGGGACTTGGAGTGTTCTATGTTATCATCGGTCTGCGGTGTAGCATTGGAGAATTTGGAGAAAATAACTTCGAACTCGT
This sequence comes from Nicotiana attenuata, assembly GCF_001879085.1. Taxonomy (NCBI): domain Eukaryota; kingdom Viridiplantae; phylum Streptophyta; class Magnoliopsida; order Solanales; family Solanaceae; genus Nicotiana; species Nicotiana attenuata. Next base: position 64,667,107 of record NC_031989.1, read on the forward strand.
ACAGGAATTTTCAGAATGGGTGTACCAGTTGAAGATGATATTGTGCGCACAAGGAGGGTATGAGATGGTTCGTGGGTTTTGAGACGACGTGGTATCGTGAATTGGGTCACTTAGGATGAGTTTGGATTGAGTTCGCTATATTTTGAATGGAGCTATTATTATTTCTAAGGCAAGTCCGGAGTAAATTAGAAAAGTTAGTTAGGTTGACCATGGTTGAATCGGCATGATGGTGGCATGATCAGTTCCTTCAGCGTGTTAATTTACACATGTGATTTGTGGCGATACGTGTGAGGCTTGACGGCCGCCGTAATTTGACTTATTTGGAGCTATTCGATTATAATGGCCTGTTATGTGTAGATGGATCCCAGAAGAGTTATGGTGGTTTAGACCGCAACTTAAGGTTTGTATTTTCTGTGGTTATAAGAATTCAGTCGCGTGTTGCAATGGTTCTCCTGAAATGAGTTAAGTGAAAGGTTTCTATATGATGCAATATTTATTCTATTAGTGGTTCAGGAGTTATGAAGAAATGCCTGTACTCTCGTGTATTGGCATGTTAGGTGCAGTGAGTGGCATGGAATTGGAAGTTGAGGATCAAGGTTGCGGTTCGATGTTGACAAGAATGTCACGAGCTCGGATGGGCAGGAAAGAATTCAGATGTTTAGAGTAAGTTGGTATTGTCTTTAGCATCACCTGAGATCAGTGTCCTGTGTAAGAGGCTTTGTGTACTAATTTGCGGATTCTCGATTTGCTTACAACATTAGTATGGCCGGTGGTACGGATGTGCAGACTTCGCTACCTGGTGCGGAAGGTCGTGGTAGTATATCCCACGGGAGAATTGTATAAGTATAGCATGTTAGTCACTTGACTGTTAAAGATTGAATCCAGGTATGGAGGTTATGGTGATATCGCAAATGCGAGAGTTTATGCCTGAGAGGCATTCTATTCCTTGGGATGTGGACCATGTGAGTTTGTTCCGAATTTGACGCATGTTCTTATGTGTCATGAATAGGTTATTCTTGGATCCTTCAAAGGTTATTAGCCTAGTATGGTATGATCAGAATCGGCTTGAAGTCCGTTGATTGGTCTAAATCTGGATCCATGCTCTACACCAGGCCGGGTGTGTTCATTCAGCATAGTATTTCTTATGGAAGAGCCTTCGAGCATTGGATGTTATTTTCGTTGTCAGCTATTTCATGTAATGCTCTATTGTGCCATGTGGGTTGTGAGACGACTTGATTATTCGCACATGTGTAGAGGTCCCGCGTAGCTGTGGTGTTATGTGAGCAGGATGGCTCTCGAGAGGTAGATCATATATCGCACCTTAGTTGTGCTTGGGTTTCGTAGCGTATGGCGCTCCCCGTCTCCCAGAATTTATTTTATGCACTTGGCGTGCCTTTGGTTGATATTCGGGCATTTTGTAAGTATGAGCATTATGGCTTGATGTGTGCTTTCTTCTTGATTATTATATGCGGATCGGGTGGCATGCCACCACGGGTATATTGTTTGGATCGGGTGGCACACATCCACGGGTATGTTGTGTGGATCGGGTTGCACGCCGCAACATTGTCATGTTTGGGTCGGCTTGCATGCTGCAATAGTGTCACATTGGATCGGATTGCACGCCGCAACAGTGCGATGTTGAGCATGGTTCCTTACACTCATTTTGTGTGCCTTGTTTTCATCCCTGAGGTAAGTTCATAGCACCTATTCGGTCTTTTTATTCGTTATGTGGGCTGGGTAATTCCCTGTCAGAGTTCGTTTTTCCTTATGAGTTATATTCGAGTTTGTAGCTTGTTGGCGCATTGTTGGTGTTATATGAGATTTTGGTTGTGTTTGAGATGGCTTATTGCTTGAACAACTTTTACTAGGCGAGATGAGGTTATTGGACCTGGGATTAGTAGGATCGGAGTTATAAGGGTATATTAAAGAGCAAATATCGTTATTCGGTTCAGAATAAGGTAATGGTCCTTGTCAGGAGAAGAGACTCCATGATTTGTTGATTCGGCAGGTGGTTATTAGTTTTTACGCATCTCTTCCATCTGGCGGTATTACGAGAGTTTGAACAGGACTTATATGTATTATGAGGTGCGATGTGGGTGTCAGATTCGTGGAATTGCAGTTATTGTTGTCAGAGGATGTTGTTATGGTCAAGCGACCTAGGTGGTGCATGGTGTGATTTCAACGAAGAAGCATGGTCATATTTGGGTGCAGTGTGTAGTGATTGATACAATGTTCGTATGTAAGAATCAGTTCTTGTAGAGAAATTCGGAGGTTGGAATTTGGTTCTAAGGATTATTGACTAATAAAAAGGGAGAATCTTCAGTCTGGTTCAAGCTAATATGATCAACTGGGTTGTGGAAGCACGGGTAGGTGCGCAAGGTGTTAAATAGTGATTTTGCACAACTCCGGAGCAGTTCTTAGCACGTTCGAGGACGAACGTATGTTCAAGTGGGAGAGAATGTAAGGATCCGACCGGTCGTTTTGAGATCTGGCGCGTCGTTCGGCGGTTTGAGGCCTTGAGCAGCTTCACTTCAAGTACTTTGACTTGTACGTGTGGTCGGAATTGAATTTTGGGAAGTTCGGAGTTGATTCGGATGAAAAATTCTCACTTCAGAAGCTTTAAGTCGGAAGAGTTGACCAAGGTTTAACTTTGGAGTAACCGACCTTGGAATCGGGATTTAAAGGTTCCAATAGGTTCGTATGATAATTTTGGACTTGAGTGTATGTCCAGATCGGGTTTTGGATGATCCGGGAGCGTTTCAACGCTTATTGTGGAAAGTTGGCATTTTGGATGAATTTCATAAGTTTGGGTTGAAGTGGATTTTAATGTTATCGATGTCCGTTTGGGATTCCGAGCCTAAGAATAGCTCCATATGGTGATTTTGGTCTTAGTAGCGCGTCTGGATGTGGATTTGGAGGTCAGTAGGTCATTTCGAGGTCATTTGGCGAAAGTTGGAAATTGAAGGCTTTTGGGAAGTTTGAACGGGTGTGGACTTTTTGATATCGGGGTCGATTCCGATTCTGGGAGTTGGAGTAGGTCTGCGATGTCAAATATGACTTGTGTTGAAAATGTGAGTTCAATCGGACGTGATTTGATAGGTTTCGGCATCGAATGTAGAAGTTTGAAGTTCTAAAGTTCATTAAGCTTGAATTGAGGTGCGATTCATGATTTCGATGTTGTTTGACGTGGTTTGAGGCTTCGAATAAGTTCGTATTGCATTTAGGGACGTGTTGGTATATTTGGTTAAGGTCCAGAGGCCCTCGGATGGATTCCAAGTGGTTAACGGATCGGATTTTGGACTAAAGGAAAAGCTGAAGAATATCTGGTTGCTGGTGTAACCACTTCTACAGAAGATTCATCGTAGAAGTGGCCTCACAGAAGCGAGGAAGAGGACCGCAGAAGCGGCTAAGAGTGAACTGGGCAGAGGCTGCAGGTGCGAAGGATTTCCCGCACCTGCAAGATCGCAGATGTGACCGTTGGAGCGCATAAGCGGAGGTTGGCCAAGAAGGCCTGGGCCGCAGAAGCGGAAATGGAGGCGTAGGTGCGTGAGTGCAGAAGCGCTTGAGGCCCGCAGAAGCGAGGGCTATTGGGTTGTGCTGAAACCGCACCTGTGATGGATTATCCGCAAGTGCGGAGCCACAGGAGCGGCTACTGTTCTGCAAGTGCAAAGGTCGGGCTGAGCAGTGAGTTCTTTTAAAACAGGGGTTTGGCCTATTTTCATCTCATTTCGTCCATGGAAGCCGATTTTGGAGCATTTTTGGAGTGTCGTCTTCATAAACTATAATGGGATAAGTGATTTCTTCACATTGTGAGTTAAATATATGGTTTTTATATGGATTCAAGCATGAAAATATGTAGAAATTTATGGGATTTTGAAAGAAACCTAGAAATTGATATTTTTGGATTTCGACCACGAATTTGGGCATGAAATTGAGAATAAATTATATATTTTAGTTCATGGTGTTATGAGTAAAGTTTATCTTCGAAATTTTTTGGAATCTCGGCACGTGGGCCCGACGGTTGACTTTATTGACTTTTTAAGCGGAGTTGGGAATTGTTATGAATTGAGTTATTTTGAGTATTAGAGTGTATTTTTATTGGTTTGCATATTTGTTTGACTAGTTTCGGATTGTTTGGCTTGGGATTGAAGAGTTAGAGAGGTGTTGGAGCCGGGTACGGATCTTCGGAGCGAGGTAAGTCTCCTGTCTAACCTTGTGAGGGGGAAACTACCCCCTAGGTGATAGAGAGGTGTTGGAGCCGGGTACGGATCTTCGGAGCGAGGTAAGTCTCCTGTCTAACCTTGTGAGGGGGAAACTACCCCCTAGGTGATGTAATTATTATGTGCTATTAGTTGCGGGTGCTACGTACGCACGAGGTGACGAGAGTCTGTACGTAGCTAAAGCATGTTTACGTCCGGGTAGACTTAGGGTTTTATCATTCAATATATGAATTACTTGAACTTATTCAGTTGGCTTAATTAATTTAAAATATAATTGAACTGGATTTAGAAATTTAACATATCTTAGGTCAAGCCTTATCACTTTGAGTTGTTGGCAAGAAAATTGAGAAACGGTAAAGGTTATACTCACTTTGTACTCATGTACTGTATTGTAAATACGTATCTTGTAATTCGGAAACTTCCTTCCTTTCTTATGGAGTGGTCCGAACGCCTCGACAGTATATAGATGCATCTATGGTTCGTGCCGCTCGACCCTCGACAGTGTACACATTATTCTGGATCGGGCCGAACGACCTCGGCAGAATCGTACGTGATATCGCTAGTAGTCCGAATATTCACGAGATAAACCTTCCACTGATGCCTGACATTTTATGGTATTCCTTATTTATTTGATATTGACACTTGGCACTTTCTGAACTATCAAGGTAGAATACAATATCGAGGAATTTACGTTTTAAAGGAATATTTGGAAGATTATGGAATTTATAGATTTTCCCCATTTTTGTTGTGCACTTCATATCTATTACTATGAATTATTATATTATTTTATTATACCTCTAGTAAGTGTCGATGTCGACCCCTTGTCACTACTTCTCCAGGGTTAGGCTGGATACTTACTAGGTACACGTTGATTTATGGTACTTATATTGCACTTCTGCACTAAATGTGCAGGAACTGACAGGTTCAGTTGGTGATCACCATGGCGCGTAGGCGCATCTGTTGAGGAGACTTTATGTGAGCTGCTACTCAGGCTACGCACTGCAGTCCACCGAGTCCCCACTGTACCATTTATTTTATCATGTCTTATTTACATACTGGACATATATTGTATTATTGTTGTACTCCTTAGAAAATGCTCATGCACTTGTGACACCGGGTTTTGGGAGTTCATTCTGGTTGTTGTTATCATAGATCACGAAATTATCATCATTTACTCTGTAAATTTTATTTTATACTGTTAAATTATTAGGAATTAGAAATTTCAAATTAATAAATGGGTAAACTAATTGATAAATCAATGTTGGCTTGCCTAACGGCAGTGTTAGGCGTCCTCACGATCTATTGTAAATTTTAGGTCGTGACAATACTTCTTTGGCATATTGCATACATTATTTTGCTCATCAATTGCAATTGACTCTTGTAGTTGTTGCAAAGAACATTATGAGGCAGAATAATTTTTTGATATTCTTGCAAATGTTTGAAATACTGTTGGAGGTTTTTCTAAGCGCAGGGAGATGCTTCGAGATGATCAAGCAGAAAAACTGGAGGAACTACTAGTGCTTGGAGAAATTCATACGAGAAGCAGATTAAATCAAGAACTTGGACTTCAAAGGGCATGTGATACTCGCTGAGGTTTTCATTTTAAGACAATGCGTAATTTATTAGTTTATTCTCATCAGTTGCTCATGTACTTGGAGTTCTTGCAAATGAGGTTCAAATTATCATGAGAGATCAATGGCAAAAATTTTAGTAGATGACATAAGATCATATGAGTTTGTGTATTTGTTGCATTTAATGTTGAAAGTGTTGTCACTTACATATGATTTAAATATGGCTTTCCAAAAAAAAAAAGATCAAGATATTGTAAATGCCATGAAGTTTGTTGGTTCGGAAAGAGACAATTGCAAAGCATGATATTGTAATCCCCGAAATGGATATGAATTATTCTCGTGGAAAGTCGAAGCGTAAGAAATCAAGTGTTACATATTCTTATCATTTGCATGTAGATTTTTTCTATACTGTTATTGATTTACAACTTTCGGAGCTTAATATTTATTTCAATGAAGTGAATACTGATCTATTTCTTAGTATGACTAGTTTGATTCCAGATAATTCTTTTGCAAATTACAATAAAGATAGGATTATGAAACTTGCAACACACTATCCGAATGAGTTCACTAATTCTATGCTTGAGGATCTTTGATTTTGAGCTTGACATCTATATTGACTATGTGCGAGAGGCGGGCAATGAATTCTCTAACTTGAAGAGCCTTGGAGATCTTTCAGAGACATTGGTTAAAATAAATTTGCACATGTTGGAGACTTATTTATTTGCTTGAGAAGTTAAGTTTGATATTGCATGTCGCTACTGCAACGGTAGAAAGAGCTTTTTCTTCGATGAAGTACGTTAAAAGTGACTTGCGAAGCAGAATTGGTGATGAATTTTTGAGTAATTGTTTAGTCTTTATAAAGAGGATGAAATATTTAAAAGTGTATCTAATGATGCAATCATTGATCATTTTCAAAACATGACAAGTCGTCGAGTAAAATTGTAATGATAATATTTATATTTATATATTGTCTTTAAGTATTTTATTATTTTGTAAGTATAAGTTGAATATTGATAATTGTTCCTTAGTTCAGTTATTATGATATATTGATTTGAAGTTGTGGTAGGAACCCATACACTTCAATTTCTAGATCCGCCTCTGATATCATAAGATTATAAACCTTATTATAATCAACTTATTATATACCCACCTATTAATAGAAAACTTATTAGCTATGCAAACTTTACTATTAATAGAGGAACTTTCAATTTAAAAGCTATGTATGCTTTATAGCATATTGCACTTTCTCTCTATTCATAGTCTAATGTACATTATTCATAAGTTAGTTCTGTGATGTATTATCAACTATCTCTTTATACAAATGGGAGATGATATTTTAGGTATTTATTACTCCTTCATTTCAATTTATATGAACTACTTTGACTCGGTATTATAGCCGTCAATATGCACCGGGCCGGGTTAGCCAGCCCAGCCCACGTGGGCTTTAGCAATTGACGGGCTGGGCTGGACTAGCCCATCATTTGACGGGCCTTATAATGGTTAGCCCACCCCAGCCCTATGTAGGTCATGGCCCCCCATGGGTCGTCCTATCATTTTTTAAAATATAATTTTATTTTTTTTCTTTAAGTTCTAACTTGAAAAAGATAAATATTTAAAAGTTAAAAAATATCTTATTGGAATTTTTTTCTAAAACTTAATAATTTTTTATACTGTTCTAATATATCACAATAAACACTAAAAAGTAAAAGACAAGACTATATTTCATTCACTAAAAGTCAAAAGTCAAAACAAACTATTCAAGGGAACGTCCATGACGCTTATGTGATATCCAACACATCATCTTCATCAAACACATTTGAATCCGCTTGTGACAGGGTTGTCTTAATATCTTCACTTACATCTACATCTACAATTCATATGCAATATTAATTAGTTAAATATTAAGAATAATAAAATTTTAAAAACTAATAATATTCAAATTCACATGAAAAAATATTACCAATTTGAGTTTGGGTAAAGACGTGCAGCCAATTTCGAGTAATAACAAGTGTTTGGGCATTTTCATGATGGCTGCAACTTCTGTATATATTTTGCCAGAACACGCCCACCAATGCTAAATGTTGATTCTGATGCTATAGTGGTAATAGGAATACTAAGTACATCACGCGCCATCATTGTAAGATCAAGATTTTTTCTAGAATGGTCCTTCCAATACATGACAACATCCATCTCTTGAAACTTCTCAAGATCAAGCTTTGGTTCCTCTAAGTAAATATTCAATTTGGACTTTACATCTCTAGAGGCCGTATACTTTTTATATTTTATATATCTTAAATAAATATTTTTATTAGGCCCACAGGTCGGCTCAACCCAACTTTAGTCAAGCTTCACGGGCCACGGGCTTACTCGGGCCGGGCTTAAAAGCCTCATTTTAAAATGGGCTCCAAAAATTCTAGCCTATCCCTGCTAAATCACGGGTTGGGTTGGGTTAGCCCAACGGGCCAAGCCCATAGCGATGGCTCTAGTCAGTATGAAGTTAAAAAAGGAATATTTAAAGTATAAAGGTTTAAAAATTTGTGAGATCATAATACTTGTGTGATTATAAAAGCTTATTATTAAGGATAAAATAAGTAAAATTGAAGTTTAAAATTAAATTATTTTCAAGTATAACAATATATCATTCTTTGTGAATACACTAAAAAAAAGCGGGTCATGTAAATTGAAATAAATGGAGTATATATTAAGACTCCTGTGGATACAAATAGAAAAGTCAGAAAGATTAAATTTATATGTCATACTCAAATCAAATTTGCAGGTTTCAAACGAGATTACTTACCAATTTTGATCGGCATGGGACTTATCTATATGCCATCCTCGCTATTTTTTCCCCTTGATTTACGTATTATTGTAACGATCCGACCGGTTATTTTAAGCAAGTGCATTTCGCTCGGTTGTTTGAGGGCATAAATAGATCCGTGCGATGTACTAAGACTTGTGTGTATCGGCGGTTTTGGTTTCTTAGGTAATTCGGAATTGATTTGGAAGAATGAATTTCACGATTAAAGCTTTAAAGTTGGAAGAGTTGACCAAGTTTGACTTTTAAGTGTTTGACATCGGATTGAAGATTTTATGGTTTCGTTAGGTCCAGATGGTGATTTTGGACTCGGGCGTATGCCCGGATTTGCATTTGGATATTTCTAGAAGGTTTCGGCGCTAATTAGCGAAAGATGAAAATTTGAAGGTTTGGAAAGTTCATAAGTTTGACCGAGAGTTGACTTTGAGGATATCAGATTCGGATTGTGGTTCCGGGGATTGGAATAGCTTCTTTATGTCATTTGGGACTCGTGTGAAGTTTGAGTTCATTTCGATTCGATTTGAAATGTTTCGGTGAGTTTTTGGAAGTCGAAAGTTCATTAAGTTTGATTTGAGGTGCGATTCGTTGTTTTGATGTTGTTATGCGTGATTTGAGGCCTCTAGTAGATCCGTGTTATGCTATAGGACTTGTTGGTATGTTCGGACGGGGTCTCTAGGGGCTCGGGTGAATTTCGGATAGGTTTGGGTTGTGTTGCGCTTATTTATTTATTTATTATGTTTCGACGTTGTTTCTTCAAGCATAAATGGTACCACACTAAGCAAATGATCTCCAATTTCTGTTTTGATTGAAGTATTAGATCCGTATCGTAGTTACATAGCCAAAGGAAAAAAGAATCGTCAAATTTGGACATCGTATGAGGAGTTTATGGTCACTTTACTAAGAATTGTGTTGCCAGATTTTTCAGATTAATTACAAAATTGTCACTGACTTCGTATTTAAAAATCTGCACTATTCCAAATATTGAAACCAACATATCTCCTTCATTATAAGGTCAAATGGAGTGATTCAAAAGCCTAACTTGACTGAAATTCCACAAAAAATCTATTGGAGGCATCAAAAGCAAGTTTTGGGATTGTTTGACATACAAAACGAGGCAGAACAGCAGGACAAAAATATTTGATATCGAGGGTTTGTTCATTTGGTCATATTTTGAGTTGGGGAGCTCGAATTTGGGCAATTTGAGGCAATTTTCACCGTATAGATTGGGGTAAGTGTTCTCTACTTGATTTTGGTTATATTTTGTGAATCTATTTTCGTTTCTAGTAATTGGATTGTGAATTTTAAAAAAAATTGGGGGTTTTTGTACAAAGTTTCATAAAGTGAATTTTTGAGTTCTGAACATCGATTCGGAGTCGGATTTGGGTGAAACTAGCATGGTTGAACTCTTAATAGAATGGGTTGTCGGATTTTGTAAGTTTTATCGGGTTTCGAGGTGCGGACCCGGGTTTGACTTTTTGGTTGACTTTGGGGTTTTGATTAAAGATTCGACCTTTATCATTTGGAATTGTTTCCTTAGGCATTATTTGATATTCTTGAGTTACTTTTGGCTAGTTTCGAACCGTTCGAAGGTCGGTACGCGCGAGATGGCATTTTTGGAGCATCGTTTGGCTTGCTCGGTATTAGATTTGGCTTGTTCGAGATAAGTAATACTTCTAAACTTGGTACTGAGGGTATGAAACTCCGAATTACGTGTTATGTGATTGATGTTGAGGTGACGGGGGTGTGGGCGTGCACCGCAGAAATGGTAATTTAGTCAATTCCATGGAATTGTGTAGCTTTCTTATCTAAACATTTTTACTCTACATTATGTGCTAGAGCACTTGAGCTGTAATTTATGTTAGAAATCATATTTAGGCTATATGTTGGCACTATTGGGACCCACAGTGATCGTTCTTTGCTATTGAGTTATTTGGTTAATTGTAGTTATGTACTCAGTCGCATTCATCATTTCATATCATATCTTAGTCTCTGATATTGTATATTTCACATCTTGCATCATTGATTAGGGTTGCTTAGTATGAGCGTTGTGAGTCCGAGAGACTAGAGAGTGGTGACTGAGTTGGGGTCTGAGTGCCATATTATGATATATATATATATATATATATATATATATATATATATATGTGTGTGTGTGTGTGTGTGTGTGTGTGTGTGTGTGTGTGCGTGCGCGCGCGCGTGCGCGTGCGCGTGCGTGTGGATCGGGTTGCACGCCGCAAAGAGCCTTAGTGCTATATATGTGGAGCAGGTTGCACGCCGTAAAGAGCCTTATGGCAATATACATGTGGATCAGGTTGCACGCCAAAACGAGCCTTGTGGCTATATATATGTGGATTGGGTTGCACGCCGCAACAAGACTTACGGCTATATATGTATGGTTGCACGCCGCAACAAGCCTTATGGCTATATATATATATATATATATGTGTGTGTGTGTGTGTGTGTGTGTGTGTGTGTGTGTGTGTGTGTGTGTATCAGGTTACACGTCGTAACAGGACTTATGGCTATATATATGCGGATCGGGTTGCATGCCGCAACAAGCCTATATATGTATGTATGTATGTATGTATATATATATATATATATATATATATATATATGTATATATATATATATAAAAGTCCTGTTACGACGTGCAACCTGATCCACACACACACACATATGTGTGTGTGTGTGTGGATCGGTTTGCACGCCGCAACAGGCCTTATGGCTATATATGGATCGGGATGCATGCCGCAGCAGGTATTGTACACTGCTGATGACTGAGTGTGCTGAGTATTGCGCATGGCGAAAGAGAATACGAGACAGTGAGATTTAGTACTCTGAGAGTGTGAGTACATGAGTTCATCACTGAGATACATTGCATTTGACATGCATACTTAAGATACACGCATAGAGAAGCATTTCCTTCTGTTGCCCGATTTTGGGGACATGTATGATTTTACCTGTATATTGACATGTAGGCATAGATATGTATTTTCTCATGCTATCTAAAAATGAAATATCTTCTTTATTGTTGAAAGGTTTTTGGAGAAATCACAGTTTTCAAACTTACTCATATGCTTTTGGGGTTTTCAGGGAATGATTTGGGATTAACTATTATACTTGAAAAGCTTGTCTATTTTTTTGTAACTGTGAACGAGTTGAGCATCTTATCTCTGAGTTATTTTCTTGTACCATTTTTTATTATATTGTTATGAACTGTGGTTGGTTATTGGAGTTGGACCCTGACCCATGTCCCAGCTCGTCACTACTTTCCACCTAAGGTTAGGTTTGTTACTTATTTAGTACATGGGGTCGGTTGGACTCATACTATACTTCTGCACCTTGCGTGCAGATGTTGGATGTTGATGTTGCTGCGTACGGCGGGAGCTGGTCCTGAAGATGTACCTGCATTCCAGTTATGGCTATCACTCTTCCTTGGTAGCATTAGATTCGAATTCTGTCCATTTACATTCAAACAATTGTTGTACTTATTTCAGTTCAGTCTTGTAAAAATCTAAATCTTAGAAGCTCATGATTTGTACTACCAGTCTTTGGGAAATTCTTTGTATAAAAGCGGTTGTATTATCATTTCTTCTCTTAATAAATATCATTAAATTGGATAGTTGTTAATTAGCTAACCTAGCGGGTTGGGTTAGGTTCCATCACGGCTAGTTGGATTTTGGATCGTGACAAGTTGGTATCGGAGCTCTAGGTTCATAGTTTCTACAAGTCATGAGCAAGTGTCTAGTAGAGTCTTGCGGATCGGTACAATGACGTCCATACCTATCTTCAAGAGGCTACAGGACATTTAGGATAAACTTCCCATCTTTTTTTCGTTATCGTACGGAATTGATTCATCTTGAAGCATAACTCTTTGAATTCCTTCCACGCATTCGTATTCGCATGTGAGCGCTCGGTATAGTAGTGCATCGACGGCTTGTGATTCCATGGATGAGGTGTGAGATGTGATTTCTGTGTGATGATGGGCCAGTCTGGAGGACTTGAGGCCGAGTTTTCACTGTAGCTTGAGCACGGGGGTTTCAGTTGTGTGAGCACGTGCTTTTGGATTTATATGTCTGGTAGTGTCCCTATGAGTGGAATTTGTGGCTCGATGAGTGGTTAGATGGCTATATGATGAGTATAATGTGACGGCGGAATGTGTTAAGGTGGTTTGAATGTGACGAGAAGGGTTTTCTTGAGATGTGAATAGGACTATTGGGTGCTTGATTTCTGTCTTGATGCGACATATAGTCTTGAGTTATGAGAGTGTTGAAAGATTTTTCATGTTGTTTAGTCGTGGAGCGAAACATATTTTCATGTCTTGTTGATAAGTTCAGACTCGGGAAGATTAAGTAATTGTGTAGTAGTTATGGCTGTGAAAGGGTATAGAGAGATGTCAGTTTGAGGCTAAGTAGGTGGGTTATAACCTGCGAGGTAATCTACGGGTGTGTGATCCTTATAATGTTGTGTGGAGGCTTCCTTTCCTACCAGTTGGTTATGTTTGTGCGATTTGAGGTTGGATCGGTTGTAATGGTTGACCTGATCGTCACGAGGGCGAATGGGAGCTTAGCAGATGATTTAAGGTATTATGTGGTTTGTGTTACATGATTTTATGAAGGATTTAGTTGTATCTCGCTGCGGCATTATGGCTGTAATAAAGTATGGGCATTGTGAGTTATAGGGTGTTTTGATATATGGCTTTGAGACAAGTGGGGGAGTCTGCTAACGACGATTTAGATGCATGGTTATGTGATGCACTGGTTTTGATTTGAGGCATACTTGTAAATCGGATATGACTTTCAGAGGTTAAGATCGAGGATGACTCGAGTAAAGGAATTTCTGGATGAGGGTTGTATTACACTCTATGGATATGTGTGAATCATGGAATGATTGAGTGGTTAATCGTGAGGGAAGTAGTGCGCATGGGGTAGGAATTTACTCGATTTTTTAGGTGTGGATTACTTCTTGGGGTGTTATTGTGCTAATGGGGCACATGTCATTCGCATTTGGGTGGTGCAATTGAGATTTGAGTAGAGTAAATGACTCTCGAGAAGGTTCTAATGGGTTAAATATTTATATGTAGCAATTGAGAATTTTTCGGGATTTGTATATGGCTAGAATCTGAGATTTACATTAGATGGTGTCGAGAACCGTGGTATTTCTATATCATTATGGATTATATATTTCACTATCAGGAAGGTGAAGGAAATGACTTTAGACTCACAGTAGGTCTCTTTAGAGTGAGTGTCTCGGTTGTGGTACTTTTGGGGTGCTTAAGGGGGGATACGGCGGCTTGTGGGACTTAGGGCGATATGGTTTTATTCTAGGATCTCGTGGGGTGAGTTTTGGTTAAGGATCGTGGTTTTCTGGAAAGGACAAGTGTCACCTTGAGGGTAGTTCGGGAGGAACTCGGAGAAATAGGACAGCTTGATAGTAGGTTGGATTAGCACGGTATTGGGTATGATGGGTTCCTTGGATACTTATGATGTGATGAGTTTCTAGAGGTGTTTTTTGGCAATGCTATTTGGTTTTGGCGACTTTGCATGGCTTGGTTGAGTTAGAGGAATTTGGTTATGATAGCTTGGTTATGTGCAAATGGATTCCAAAGTGTTCTCGATGATTCTACCACGGTTCGAGATGGGTACTTCCTACCGGCGTGAGGAGCATGTTGCGTATTGTGATTTTCTCCTAGATGAGATCAAATGGAAGGTTTCCGACTGATTGGGTATGTATTGTACTGGCAGCTCGGAGTGGATTATGAGATCCTCCTACTTCTCATATGATGGCATGATTGATGTAGTGCGTTGTGTGGGATTAAGATTTGCGTGTTCAAGGTCACGATTCAGTTTTGAGGGAAGGTCATGAATCCTTAGGCAACATGGATGGTTTCAGATGCCTGGATGAATGCTATTACTACTTGGTATTTCCTGAGATGGTTACACATTTAGAAGGCGCACTGTGTTTTGATTTACGGATGCTTCATTGGTATTGCGGTACTCTCCTGGTTAATCGACTGCTGATATTCAGATATTGCTATGTGGCACGGAAGAATTAGAGAAGTATTCCTCGTGGGATGATCATGCATGAGAGATGTGTTAGGCATTCGGGCGGTGGAATTGGGATCAGATAAGGTGATTCGTGTGTTTTATGAATTTGGAGACCGGGAGTTCTTAGAAGCAGATTGTTTCATGGTTGTGGACTGTGAAGATGTGGCCAAAGCTAACCAGATGATAATATGTGTTATGGTTCAGTCATTGTGGTCTTTAGGAGGGTTATTCATCTATTTGTGGATGGCCAGGGTTGATTTGGGAGCCCATTAGTAGGCCTAGTGAGGATGTGTATGGTACACCCGGTCGGATTTGCTGGCCCCGTACTGCTATTATCGAGGGATGTGCCATTCGGTTATAACTGAGCTTATTTGTGTTCTGATATGTTCTATGTTCTACCCTTCTATGCTACGAGGGGTTGTGATCCGTTGGTTATATGCACACATGGCGCGGTTTTATTTGGGCCTTATAGCGGAATTTGAGCGAGATGGGTATAAGGGTGTTGAATGATTGATTCCGCATTTGGTTATGTTCTTTCCGGACTATGGTATTGTGTTATTGGTTCCTCCATGATTATGGTCATGCACCTTGGGTACTTGATGTC
Source organism: Nicotiana attenuata (assembly GCF_001879085.1). NCBI lineage: Eukaryota > Viridiplantae > Streptophyta > Magnoliopsida > Solanales > Solanaceae > Nicotiana > Nicotiana attenuata. Next base: position 64,682,367 of record NC_031989.1, read on the forward strand.
GACTTGCGCGTGGCTGTTGATTTTGGGCATGGTGGCTTGAGGTATTTCATATAGACCAGTATTTGGATGGGTCACGCATTACAGCGGAGTTATGTTGAGATATGACCATTGTTGATACCCAATTTTTCCCTGTATATTTCAATATGCAAAATACCTTCAAAATAGCCTGTATATGCATATATAAGCATGTCCCAATGTTTTGCTATTTTTCCCTAATTTTCAAAGATTTTTAAATCAATTTATTGCTTTATTTTTATCAGGAAAAACCCAATAATTACTCTAAAAAATATCATTTTGGTAATTTATTTATTATATTATCATACCTATACTAAAATGTACATAAGAAATGTATTGAATCAATTCTTTTTAATGAATAGACCCGATCGCAACTTCGGATATGGAACTCAAAGGGATCAAATAGGAAAGGATACTTAGCTCACATAAGTTTTGCATATTTTTATAAATTTATTTGATATTTTTTAAGTTAAATTGCATGTAATTGCAATACTGGCCTCTTTTAAGATTTAATTGTATTTATAGTTATAAAATTGACTCCAGTATTTTTAATTTGATAATTACATATTACTAATCATTTTAGTACCTTTAATTTATTTTCAGAAATTATTTTACTATATTTTATAAAATAAATGAGGGAAAAATGGCTATTTAAATGATAGCGCATTTGCATTTCAATTTTAGCCGGATTTGAACCTCTAATTAAACCCAATTCCTAAACCCAATTACCCAACCCAATTATCTAATCAACCCGACCCACGACCCTTTTAAATAACCCGCCCGGACTCTTTTTTTAATCCTAGCCGTTGATCACTTAGATCAACGGCTCATATTTGCCCCTTCCTTTTTTAACCCGACCTAACCCCTAAACCTAATCATTTCCCTTCTGTATCCGCCCTTGAATTCCCCCTTCTCTCAATTCTCCCCGAAGCTTCTCAAACCCTAGCCGCCTCCCTCCACTTCCACCCTAAAACCACCGGAATCCATGACTTTCAAGGCCATTGAAGTCCTATACCGGCCTCTCATAACTCCTACATGCCTGGTTACTATGGTTTCGAGGTCAGACCTTGAAGAAGCTTGGCCCAGACTTTGTTTCATTCGACCTTGCTCCGGCCAGCCATGGCTGTTCAAGCCTGATCTTGACTTCTCCTGCTCAAATCAATGACCTTCCAAGCCTTTCTCACCCTCTGGGTTTCTTCTGAAGCCCTAAGCTTTTGAGGTTCTTCTGATTTCTTTGGATCTGTTCTAGATCTGTGTTTATCTCTAAGCTTCCAAACTCTTTTAAGCTTCTTTCAAAAACTCTGCTTTCAAAACCTTTATCTTTTCGATTTAGGATTTTTCCTTTAAAGTTTCTCTGATCTTTAGCATGTTCTACTGTGTTACGCATGTGTGTCTTTTACTGTGTTTCCTATAAGTTCGTTCTACTGTATTTCCTATGTGTTTCTTCTACTGTATTTCTTATGTGTTCTTCTACTGTGTTTCTTATGATTGTTCTTCTACTGGAAAATGCATGTTAAAAGTCTCAGCTCCTTTCTGAGATTTCTGAACTTATTTCGTTAGTATTTTTGTCTTGATTACTTGTCTTTTCATCTCTACACTCGATTGATGGCAAAACCCTAAAATTTGGGGTTTTATCCTAGTATTGAGACTATTCGCTATGTGATTTTCTTGTTCTTCATCTTTGAACTTGTTTGATTTCAAAACCCTAACTTCTTTGGACCTATTCGAGTTCTGAATTGTTTCATCTACTGATCGACTGAGTTTCGAAATCTTTGTTTCAACCTTTGTTTCTTTACATGATTCTGATTTCCTGCTAAACTCTTCTAGGGTCTTTCTACTGGACCCTCTGCATGTTATTTGATACTCTCCCTCTTCTTTGTCACTAAGATGACTACCATGTTCCTATAGTTCACTACTTACTTTTGTGATTGCATGATGCTTTTTCTTTGTCCTAAATTTAGCCTCGCATGCCTAACACTTGTGTACTCTTTATATATGCTGAGCTTCCCCTCTAAAATGACTTTCAATTTTTGACTGATTTTAGACCTCCTTTGTGTAAGTCTGATTGATTCTTTCCTTGTTGTGCTAATTTCCCTATTACTTGGTTTGATTCGAAAACTTTCCTTAGCCTTTCTGACTTGGTTTACTCATGAACCAGTAATTTCGAATCCCGACTCCTTGATTTACTATGTACTGATTGATTTTATTGGGTATCTTATCTTATTTGTTTAACCGTATATTTTAAAGATTCTTCCCTTAATTAAACTACTATGTATTTACCTCTAATTGCCTACTTTGCTTAAGATGCTTACTCAATCTCTTTCCTTAAATGATTTCTGTTCATTACCGTTTAAGTTTGAACTCGTTAATTAAAGGAAGTTCTTCTACTGATTGATTTTAATTGGTACACGGTTATTTCTTGCCTTATTTTCTGCCTGTTTTCACACTATAAATACCTGCTCTTTCATTAACACAACACACACGAACACTCTCAGTTTTCTGAACTCACACTCACATTTAAAAGCATTTTCTCTTGTTACTTGTGTTGTGGCCTGTTTTCCAAGTACTGCTACTGCTGTATTTTGCTTCTTTGAAACTGGTATGTCCTGATTAAGGTTTTCAGCAGTCACAACAATGTGTTATTTACTACCTTTACCCGCGTGTCTGCCTACTGCTTATGTGTAGTTCAATACTTACTTTAGCATGCTGTAATTTCCTTCTGCCTATTCTAAATCTATAGTGAATCCCAAAACCCCCACTCCCTATGTGTTTATGCTATGGTTTGAGGCATGATAGTACTACAAATTATTGTCCATGACTCAAACTTGATCCCCTGGGATCCTAGCCTCTAATATGATGTGTTCTGGCAGATTTATGGGCATGCCAGCATCCTCCATTGCTGGGTATGCCTAAAGCTTTCCCTAGCCTAAGCAATAGGCTCTTTGAAATTCCCCTATTCCCTGAACCCCTTTTGTGTACCTGTTTGTGGCTGTTTCCCTCTCCTTTATTCCTTAGAATTTTGTTCTTCACTTGCACTCTCTCTTAGATTTTAAGTTCTGCCCACCTCTTGTGAGCCTTGCCTATGGACCCTTTGAGCTCCCTCTGAACTTGGACACTTGAGGGCTGGCCCTTCCACACTGCATTTGTCCCTATTCTAGTGATATAATTTGGGTGTGATCATTGCTCGGAGTCCCATTCGGGCTCTTAGGGAACTTTGACACACTCAGATTGGAGAAAGGCTTTGGATCAGTGGTCTTTGAGTTGGTCTATCTCATATTTCAGACAGGAAGTCTGAATCAGGCTCTCCTTTGGTTGTACTTTTTTTTATTTTTGATGTAATTTTTTATTCATTTTGGTTTGTAATAAGTTGTAATAAACGCTTGGGGCTGGCTAGTGAAAAAGGGTGGGTAAATATGAATGCAAAGGGTAGAAATCATGCCTATAGGTCTATTACAATTTTGCATATTCAGATACATATAGAGATCATGTCTATAGGTCTATTATAATTTTGCATATTTCAAATACATATAGAAATCATGACTATATGACTATTATATTCGTGCATATCCAACTTCATATAGAAACCATGTCTATAGGTATTTTGAATTCTGCATGTTCAAATAGAAATCATGCCTATATGTCTATTCTAAATTCTGCATAGCCAACTTCGTATAGAAATTATGCCTATAGGATTGTTCACTTCTGCATATTCAATTACATCTAGATACCATGTTCATAGGTTTAAAACAAGCCTTATGCATTTAGATACTATGTCTATAAGGTTTCTGCATTTTTTTACACCATGTCTATAAAGTTTAAAATCAACAACGCATAGAAAGCATGCCTATAGGAATTTCTAATCGAATCTGATTCGCCTCACTCAGTGTTAGATATAAAACCAGTAATAATGGATACTGTCAGTTGCAGAATTTATAACCAATTCGTTAAATCCTGCCTCTCTTTAAATAATCTGATTCCCTCACTTAGCAAGTTTAACAAGTATGCATTCAAACAATTTATTTCAAGCCTTACTATTTTCTGAATTCAGTAGATATCATGCCTATAGGACCCTGTCTTAACACTTAGGCAAGCCATAGGGTAATAACTATAAACTGAATCTGTTCTATTAATTGCAACCAGCAGGCAGGCCTGATTCGGGCTTCTTATATGAATTATGTAATAAATCAGTCTGCCTCAACCTTTAAGTTCTCTCACATTTGGTATTTAATCAAACTTTAACCAGTATGTGAAAGTCATGCTAATTACGTGCTTTTCTGTTCAAGGAGGTGTGATTGAGCCTCTGTTTGTTTACATGCTTCCACCCCCTAAAATGTGCAGTGTGTGTTTTGTATGTCGCCTTAGATTTTTTACCTTTCGAAACCTCAAATAAGCCCAATATCCCTCCCCTTTTAGGATTAGTCGTCCTAAGTGCCTCCGGGACTGAAAGGATTAGGGCGGGTAATAGCATGCAATAAGTAATCGAGACCATTTCGCGCTTCAATACCTTAACGGGATGGGAAGGGTAGATATGGATATGATGACCATGCGATAATGTCACGTGTAGCCCCTCATTGAGGAGTGATTACCGGTCATTGTATGGGGTGATCCATATTATTAATAAACCTAGGACCCGTCTCCCTTTATTCTTTTTTTCTTTCTTTTCAGCATTTTAACTCTTTATTTTTAAAATCAGCTTTTCTAATTACCCTTTCAAACCTTGTTTACTTTCAAACCTTTATGTGATGAAATCCCCTCCTATTTGAGCCTTATTTGCTTACATGTTGATTGTACCCAAATTCACAATAATTGTCTGGCCGGGAACCACACTAGTGGATTCGGAGGGGGGCCTAACATCTTCCCCTTAAAATAATTTCAAGCCCTAACCCTATCTCTAGTTATTCAAATCGAACTCTTCTGGTGTCCTAATGCACCCTAATCATTAGGTGGAGACTCTTCAAAATTGCAAAACCCCTTTCCCAAAAGGAACGAGTTGTCCCTACCAAATGTCAAAAACCCGATTTTGCGAGAAAAAGGGGGCGCGACAACCATTTGTGTCTTGGTTCTACTATGTGTGATGGACTCATGGTATTGCGGTTGTGGTGGTACTTGTAGAACTTGCGGGACGGTTCTCTCATTTGAGTCATTTTCCATGACCGAGTACATTTGAATTGTTGCGTATTGGTGCATAGATTGCACTGTTTGTGGCTCTGGGTAGTATTGGTGTGGCATGTCAGTAGAGTAGCTGGTATTTGATAAGATGAGGTCGTCGGATCTAGAATGGGTGCTATCGGATTTGATTGCAGCATATTTGAAAGGCTAATGACACTGATCGGCTTAGAAATTTGCTATAGTTCTTGTCGAAGGAGAGGGACTTCCATGACTTGTTGATCTGATGAATAGTTTTGAGTTTCTGCGTGTTTCTTTCATCATCTGCAGTGTACAAAGGCTTTAGAATGAGGTTTTGTTTGATGTGAGGTTTATTACTGGTATTGGGTTGTTTTGAGCAGCAAGAACGATCGAAAATTTTGCTACGAGTATGCGAGTCATGTGGTAGGTCATGTGATTACCTCTTGAGTTATGGTTATGGCTTGATACAGCTCGTTCAGACTTCTACAGTATGTAGATGCGAGGTTTGGGTCTTGTAGGAAATTCTGGATGCTGGAAATTAGATTCGGTGCTTTACAAGCTAGGGTTCAAGTAATGATCTTCAGCTATGTTATGTTGTCGGGCCTATATGGATTAGGGTGACGTGGGATCACCCTCGGGTATATGCATGGTAAGGCTACATGGCGGTTTGACGGCTTAGGAACAACTCTTGGCACGTTCAAGAACGAACGTATGTTTAAGTGGGGGAGAATGTAACAACCCGACCGGTCGTTTTGAGCATTTTCACTTTGCTCGATTGTTTGAGGGCATGAGTAGATCCGTGCGATCTATTACCACTTGTGTGTATCAGCGGTTTTGGTTTTTCAGGTAATTTGGAATTGATTTGGAAGAATGAATTTTATGATTGAAGCTTTAAAGTTGGAAGAGTTGACCAAGTTTGACTTTTTAGTGTTTGACCTCGGATAGGAGATTTTATGTTTTCGTTAGGTCCGGATGGTGATTTTGGACTCGGGCGTATGCCCGGATTTGCATTTGGATATTTCTAGAAGGTTTTGGAGCTAATTGGCGAAAGTTGGAAATTTGAAGGTTTGGAAAGTTTATAAGTTTGACCGAGAGTTGACTTTGAGGATATCGGATTCGTATTGTGGTTTCGAGAATTGGAATAGCTTTGTTATGTCATTTGGGACTTGTTTGCACAATTTGAGTTCATTTCGAGTTGATTTGAAATGTTTCAGCGCGAGGTTTTGGAAGTCGAAAGTTCGAAAGTTCATTAAGTTTGATTTGAGGTGCGATTCGTTGTTTAGATGTTGTTATGCGTGATTTGAGGCATCTAGTAGGTCCGTGTTACGTTATGGGATTTGTTGATATGTTAGGACGGGGTCTCGAGGGGCTCGGGTGAGTTTCGAATTGGTTTGGGTTGTGTTGCGCTGTTTTTTTTAATGTTTCGACGTCGTTTCTTCAAGCATAAATGGTACCACAATAAGCAAATGAGCTCCAATTTCTATTTTTATTGAAGCATTAGATCCGTATCGTAATTACATAGCCAAAGGAAAAAGAATCGTCAAATTTGGACATCGTATGAGGAGTTTATGGTCACTTAACTAAGAATTGTGTTTCCAGATTTTTCAGATCAATTACGAAATTGTCACTGACTTCGTATTTAAAAATCTGCACTATTCCAAATATTGTAACCAACATATCTCCTTCATTATAAGGTCAAATGGAGTGATTCAAAAGCCTAACTTGACTGAAATTTCACAAGAAATCCATTGGAGGCATCAAAAGCAAGTTTCTGGATCGTTTGACATACAAAACGAGGCAGAACAACAGGACAATAATATTTGATATCGAGGGTTGGTTTATTTGGTCATATTTTGAGTTGGGGAGCTCGGATTTGGGCAAGTTTGAGGCAATTTTCAGCATATAGATTGGGGTAAGTGTTCTCTACTTGATCTTGGTTATATTTTGTGAATCTATCTTCTTTTTGGTAATTGGATTGTGAATTTTAAAAAGAAAATTGGGGGTTTTTGTACAAAGATTCATAAAGTAAATTTTTGAGTTTTGAACATCGATTCGGAGTCGGATTTGGGTGAAACTAGCATGGTTGAACTCTTAATTGAATGGGATGTTGTATTTTGTGAGTTTTGTCGGGTTTCGAGGTGCGGACCTGGGTTTGACTTTTTGGTTGACTTTGGGATTTTGATTAAAGGTTCGACCTTTATCATTTGGAATTGTTTCCTTAGGCATTATTTGATATTCTTGAATTACTTTTGGCTAGTTTTGAACCGTTCGGAGGTCGGTACGCACGAGATGGCATTTTTGGAGCATCGTTTGGCTTGCTCGGCATTAGATTTGGCTTGTTCGAGGTAAGTAACACTTCTAAACTTGGTGTTGAGGGTATGAAACCTCGAATTATGTGTTATGTTAGTGATGTTGAGGTGACGCGCATGCTAGGTGACGGGCGTTGGGCATGCACCGCAGAAATGGTGATATAGTCAATTCCACAAAGTTGTGTAGCTATCATATCTGAATATTTTTACTCTACATTATGTGTTAGAGCACTTGGGCTGTAATTTATGCTAGAAATCATGTTTACGCTATATGCTGGCACTATTGGGACCCATAGTGGTCGTTCTTTGCTGTTGAGTTATTTGCTTAATCGTAGTTATGTACTCAGTCGCATTCATCATTTCGTATCATATCCCAGTCTCTGATATTGTATATTGTCACATCTCGCATTATTGATTAAGGTTGCTTAGAATGAGCGTAGTGAGCCGGATAGACCGGTGACTGAGTTGGGGCCTGAGTGTCGTACTGTGAGATATATATTTATAGATCGGGTTGCACGCCGCAACGAGTCTTATGGCTATATCTATGTGAATCGGGTTGCACGCCGCAACGAGCCTTATGGCTATATATATGTGGATCGAGTTGCACCCCGCAACAAGCCTTACGGCTATATGTATATATATGGATTGGGTTGCACACTGCAACATGCCTTATGGCTATATGTGGATCGGGTTGCACGCCACAGCAGACATTGTACAATGCTGATGACTGAGTGTGCTGAGTATTGAGCATGGTGAGAGAGAATACGAGACAGTGATATTGAGTACTCTGAGAGTGTGAGTACATGAGTGCATCACTGAGATACATTGCATTTGACATGCGTACTTAAGATACATGCATAGAGATGTATTTCCTTCTGATGCCCGATTTTGGGGACACGCATGATTTCACCTGTTTACTGACATGTAGGCATAGAGATGTATTTTCCTCATGCTATCTAAAAATGAAACCTCTTATTTATTGTTGAAAGGTTTTTGGAGAAATCACAGTTTTCAAACTTACTCATATGCTTTTGGGGTTTTCGGTGAAAGATTAGGGATTTACTGTTATACTTGAAAAGCATGTCTATTTTTCCGTAACTGTGAACGAGTTGAGCATCTTATCTCTGAGTTATTTTCTTATACCATTTTTTATTATATTGTTATGAATTGTGGCCGTTTATTGGAGTTGGACCCTGACCCATGTCCCAGCTCGTCACTACTTTCAACCTAAGGTTAGGTTTGTTACTTATTGAGTACATGGGGTCGGTTGTACTCATACTACACTTCTGCACCTTGCATGCAGATGTTGGATGCTGATGTTGCTGCATACGACAAGAGCTGGACCTGAAGATGTACCTGCGTTCCAGTTATGGCTATCACTTGTCCTTGGTAGCATTAGATTCGAATTCTGTTCATTTACATTCAAACAGTTGTTGTACTTATTTCAGTTCAGCCTTGTAAACATCTAAATTTTAGAAGCTCATGATTTGTACTACCGGTCCTTGAGAAATCTTTGTATAAAAGCAGTTGTATTATATATCATTTCTTCTCTTAATAAATCTCATTGAATTGGATAGTTGTTAATTGGCTAACCTAGCGGGTTGGGTTAGGTGTCGGCTAGTTGGATTTCGGGTCGTGACAATTATCAGCCAATGTTTTGAGTATCAGTCTACTATTAGTCCGGCATGGATTTTGGGTCGTGACAATTACCGGCCAATGTTTTGAGTATCAGTCTACTATTAGTTCAGCATTGTCTACTTTTTTTTCTCTTCAAATTCTTACTAATTAGATCTATTAAAATCGCTTGCAATATTTTTATTGGGAATATAATACCTTTTTGCTATTTCATTTTACTTTGGTTAGAAAATTTAGCAAACAAAATATGTTAAGAGTAATTTTCTAATTTCTCACCCTTTTTACCCTTAATTTACGTGTAACCAGCCAAATGTTGAGTATGTTTTTTCAACCAATTAAAACTTCAACCAAGCTTGCATGCAATATTCATCTTCAATATTCGCCATCACCCTCTTCTTCTTTCAACTTCTAAGCTTTTTCCCCTTCATCTTTGCTTGAAATTAAAGTTGCATTTTCCCTTTTCCTTAGGAAGGTCACACAACAATTTTTTTCATGTCAATGGAGAATGAACATGATACCTCATCTTTAAGGACAAGACGAGGTAAAACATCCTCGAGTTTATCATGTTGTTTCAATAGTCATCGTCGTTCAGATCTTTTTGAATCAAGTCCAAGCAAGTTATCGTCATGTTGGTTTCGTAACAAAACAACACATGATCATAATAATTTGCCAGAGATTAGAGGAAAATGTAAGAGTTTCATTCATCGTATGGGTAGACAACGTCGCCACGTGTCAGCAGATTTTAGCTATGATCCCCTTAGTTATGCTATGAATTTTGAAGATGATGAGACATCATTTGATGATTATGAGGATTTTCCTGCAAGGAATTTTGCAGCAAGATTGCCATTATCTCCTCCTTCCAAAGGGAAAATGCCAAAAAACAATATATTAAGACAAGATAATAATAATAATAATAATAATAATAATATGGATGAGTTGACATTGCCAAAAGTTACAATGTCAAGGCCAGAGATGAAGAGTAAAAGCTTTAAATTGCCATCAAATGAAAGGACACGAGCCATAGAAGAGGTGAGAAGAAGTCTTGAAATGCCAATGTCTGAAATAAACAATGGCATTATAACAGAGGCAAAAAACAGCTATTGAGGTACAATAGACGCAAATCCAACATAGAAACAGTGGGTGCACGTAAAATTACGGCATCGGACGCAAAGTGTATATATATATATATATAAAATTTATTAAAGCTTATCAAATGGTCCACTCGCTGTTTTAAATTCTGAATCCATCTCTAAACGCCTCGCACAACAAGGTAAAAGGAGTTTAGAAGAGGAAACAACATTGATGGTACGTTCACGCTCGTCGGTCCAATTTACAGGAGGTTAGATTTGGTGATTACATTTCTGTTGTTATATATACTAGAAAATTAAACCTTATTACTCCATGGTTATGTATGTAACTAATTAATGAAACCTTTCATTAGCGATTCTCAAAATTACTGTTCAAACACATACATTTTTTTACCTTTGTTTTTACCCGGAAGGAAGTAGGTACACCGGTAGTTTGGTTGGCACAAACAATGATGTTGGGATTATAATGCAGACCAGAATTGTTATATTTGGACTAATAATCCTTGGATTATTTAGTACTTATGATTTATTTTGTTTATTGCAAAGGTATATAGGATGTATAATCTAAAACTTGTGTTCGGTTTTAAAATCAATAAACTTGGATAATTGTTGTCTATAATTTATTTTAACCTTGACCTTCTTTTCTTTTTTTTTTACGAATTAATAAAATAATATTGAATTTTATACCGAGATTATTTCATATTATTGGTAACCAACGTGCCCAACAACTTGCGGCGTGGTTGAATATGGAAATTAAGGTAATAATTTAAACAAGTTGCTTAATAATACACACGGAAAACTTTGAAATTTGTAAAGCAATTAATGTGTATTTTATTTAAATAAAATATTAAAAAAAAAAAAAAAAAACGAGTGCAGTCTGTTGTGTGCAAACCAAGTCCGAATTGGAAAAGGAATTATAGAGTAATATTCACTGCCCCATCCACTTTCCTATAAGAACCCTAGAGTTCCACTGCTCGTACAAGCCAAAATTCCTACATATATAACAGAAGAAGAAAAAAGGCAATAATTGAGCAGAAAAATCTGCAGTTTTTACCATGCAAGAAGATGGATGTTTTACATTAATACAGCAGCTTAGTTTCAGAAGTAGAGGAAAAAAGATGTATTGAAAGGGATTAAAGAAAACATGCTAAAGTCGAAGATATTAGTAGCGGCTAAGAAGAGGATTTTCATGATTATACGTTCGAATTATATTAGTGGCAAACAAAAAAGGAGGGCTTCCCTTAATTATGATCCAAAAAGCTATGCATATAATTTTGATAATGGTGATTATAGAGAAACAGATGGTACAAATTATGCTCATTTTGCTTCTCGTTTTCCAGCTCCACTTCGTCAAACCATTCGTTGATGATGTATTCTCCTATTTTACTATTCAAAATTACCAAATATAGTAAGTAGGGAAGTTTTAATTAGGTTTTCCATTTTGCGGTATAATCAGGGGCGGATGTAGCTTTATGGCAGATATTGTTGACTCACTTGCGCATTCAATTGTACATATATCTATATATATATATATATATATATATATATATATATATATATATATATATATATATATATATATATATATATATACGCATAGTTGAATTTTCTTTGTTTATGCTTCTTCTTCGTTTTTTGCTTGAGCCAGGGGTCTATCTGAAGCACTCTCTAGATCTATCTTCGTAAAATAGGGGTAAGGTATGCGTACACTTCATTCCTCACTTTGTGAGATTACATTGGGTTTGTTGTTGTTGGGTAATTGAATTTTCTTAAATAATAAATATCTAGACTAATTTTGTACAATGATACTTAAAAATTAATTAATCACTAGTTTAAAATTATGAATACGTCTCAACTAATGTATTTACATGAATGAGCATTGCTAGGGTTCATGAGCCGATAGATTAATAAGTTTATCTCATCCGTTGTAGTCTATGAAGCTCCAAATATTCGTAACAAAACGAGTGTGAAACATTTGTAGTTCCATAACTCATAGACTCATAGTCAACGTGAGATATTCAATATTCAATTTGGAATGGGATAACATATACTAGTATTTCAAAGCAACAAAAGAAAGGTGGGAAATAAGAATGACAAGGCTTTGCTATAATGGCAACAATAAGGTGATAAGCTCCTAAAAAATTCTGAAAAACGGTATTCATTTCTGTTTTATATGGGTAATTATTCTACTGTTAGATAAAGGAAAAGTTTAAGAAATGAAGAGAAAGCGTTGATATATCGGATCACTTGTTTTTAGATTCCCTTTTTTCAAACATCACGAGACTGAAAATAATGTTTTATTTATTTAACCATCTCGCATTTAGAATTCACTAACTTGACTTATTCAGATTCGCGTTACGTATGACTCATCCAAAATGAAAATACTTCCTATCAGGAAGTTTTTCTTTTTCAAGGTTCGAACTCGAGATATTTAATTAAATGTGCAGAGATCCATCTATCCCGCCACGTTACTTATAGTGGTACTTACTCCCCATATATGTGGATTTTATCTTCGTTAATGGTGTATGGGCAGATTGTATATATGCTAACTTTTTTTTTTGTCTGCAATGTTAAACATTGCATTTGCTCGAACTCGAGGAACTTTTTTCTTAGTATGGCCATGTTTTTGTGTTCACCAAGAAGAAAGTAAAAGGTTGTGACATATGGCTTACTCTCTGTATGACATACAACAACAACATACCCAGTAATATCTCATACCGTATAAAAAAAAAAATATCCCACACCGTGAAGTCCGAGACTCACCATATGACATGTTCAATGTATATATAGATTTTCATCTTCTTTAAAGAATGTTTCTTCTTTATCATTCAGGAATAACAGTCTTATGTAGTTGCCCGAAAAAAAAAAAGATTTTAAATCTCACTCAGACACTCTATTTTTCGTTGCTAGTTAATATTTTTTTTAAAGAACCAGTTTATGTTTATTTAGACAAAGGAAAATACAAAAACTAGAGGGAAACTAGATCAATACCTCTACATATCAAAGTTGAGAAAAGATAGCATATTTTCGATTCATTTTACATTTAAACATATTAAATTAGCAAATATAGGCGTGTGATTCTTTATTAACATTTGGTTGTTTGCAAAAACTATTAAAAATTTAAAATTTATCAATTTCGGTTGATAAGTTACCTTCTTTTACTTGTCTTACCACTTTCCATCTTAAACTTACCAAAACAGTTCAGGAAAATATCATTTCTGAACCTAAGCGATTTCAGTCAGCATATATAAACTTCCATGCACATTTTTGTATCCATAATATTAACACCACCATAATATTCTTTTTTTCTTTTTTTTCCACATTGTAAACCAAAACATGATATGAGCCAACTATAGCGATAAGAAAACCTACACATTTTGTCAATCTTACATGGCTACAAGAAAAGTTATTGATGGAGCCGAGCTTATTCAACTGTACACCCCCACATCTAACCCATACAAAAATACTGTAAATAGTAACAAAAATGTTGTAATATCAGCAATGAGTCACTGACTTTTCCGCCCATTCAATCCACGCAGAATGAATATAGACGATTCATATCAATCCCAACTACTTTGTGATCTTAAAGCGGAGCTGATTGATATATATTAATCATCATCCCTCCCCATCTGACTATACGATAAACCACTAGCGCGCCTTTGCTCATCATGTAAGCAGTAGCACCTGTTTTTAACAGTTATTCTGCAGTTGAGAAATAACTGACCTGTTGTTTTAAGTGAATCACTCCTTGGATGCAGCCAAATCAAGGATCCTCTTTGTATATACTATATAGTAACCAATATCACATATGCTAATTGAGCTGGACGCACGAGCAAAAATATCCAAGGAAGCTTGTTAATAAGTTGATTATACCTTCTCTCTTGTATGATAGTTTTTGCAGTTTCACCTGGATAAGTCTCGAATCAAGTTAGCAGAAATCACTTACAATTTATTACGAAAAAAGAAACTTGTATATATACTTAACTTACATTACCTTTTGCGTTTGCTCTTCGAAGTAGTAGAAGAGGAAGGATTGCTGTGCCAGTTCCTTTTTCTTTGGTTGATGAACCAATTATTTATCTGCTTTAGTTGAAGGCCTGTTTCTTGTACCAGTTTAGCTTTATCTTCCTCCTGCAAGTGTACAAATTAACCACAAAAGAAAGTAGAAGGTTATAAGTACAGCAAGAGCATAATTGCAACAAGCAGTGCGTACAAAGTTATGCCAATAGACTAATTATTCAAACTTCTCACACCAAGTTGACCTTATCAACTCATTTTCCTTTTGGATCTACCAAGTGAAAGCCACTAGATGCGTTACAGATTACTCTTCGTTGACGAAATACTTAGCAGCTTAATTTCTCTTGAAAGATCACAGCACAAAAAAATGTATTTCCAGACTTTACCTTATAAACTAAGGCTACAGTTTCTGTGAATTAAACTTTCCTGTGATTTCTGTACTTCTACAAGTGCAAAATGTACAAAAGGATGCCATCTGGTCTTATAGGTGAAGAAAATCAGAATGGAAGATTGATAATTAAGAACTTACAGTGGGGTATGGCCACTTCGCATGTGATTGCCACCAAGCTTTCAAGACAGAGGTAGTATCGCCCGGGAGTTTTCCTGCCCTTCTCTTTCGCAGAATTTCCTCCCTAATATCCACAAGTTTTTCCTTGTAACCCTATTTATGAAGAGAGGAGAAGGAGGCCGATGAGTTGAACAAAGTTTGATAAAACAATAGGGGCCAGAATAGCTCAAAAAATATCATAGCAAAACTCTACCTGTTTCAGCTCATGCTTTAGCTCCTGCCTCACACGCTCCATCAATGACCTCTCACTCTCTGTTGGAAGACCAAAGCCCATGCCATCATGAGCGTCTAAACTTCCATCAAACAAATTGGCTTCACTATCCACCTGGTCATCTTCATCATCAGACATTGTAGCACCTGTACCTTCTCCTGGAGAAACTCCTGCATAAGCAGAATGAAGAACGAATATTAACTTCAGTTCATGACTAAAAATTACACAGTTCATTGTCAAAAATTCAAACATTCTTTATCAAGGTATCAAAGTCAGGTCAGCCCGAAAAGTCTAGGGGAAAAGATAAAAATAAAAGAGATAATAGTCAGGGTAAGGTTAAGAGGAAGTAATTTCAAACTTTCAACATCACAGGAAGATCAAAGACCTCTCTTCTATCAGATAACGAAAAAAGAAAATAAAACAAGAAGAAATGTGTGAAATGTTAATAAGTTAGATGCCATGCAGAAGTCCTAAGGTTAAGAATTGTTTATGGTCATTGAGAAAAGGGGAAGTGCATTCTACCATACTGAATAAGGAAACACATTAAGGTCATATTTTCTGCCGTTTATGAGTTTTCGTCAATTTGATCTTGTTCGGGCTTGGAAAAGCTTCCTTTTTCAATTCCAGAAGTTACGGAGCCTATGTAGAAGAAGCCGTAGCTCCCTTCTTTTTTTGGGGGGGTGTGAAGCAGTGTCAAACCAAAATACCCAACAAGCATTAGCTCTCCCTGAAAAGGAGGTGATCCAGCCGCACCTTCCAGTACGACTACCTTGTTACGACTTCTCAAAGTTTATGTTTTTATGTGATCTCAGCATCAAAAAGAAAGTCTGACCCATTCTTTATAGTCGTTACGAAAGCTCCCGAAGAGAAAGAGGTCTTTGCTGCTTGACTGCGTGAACCAGGTCCAGGTCTTGCATTTGGCATTCCCGCTGTTGACGTCCCATCAAGTTAGCTAGTTAAGGGTGAAAGGGATGGTGCAAATACATTCCGTGCTTTTAACCCTACTCAGGCCGAAGAAACTTATTCAATGGGAACCGCTAACCGCTTTTGGTCCCAAATATTTGGGGTTCCTCAAGCGACAAAGAAGTATCAACAAATTGGAGTAAAAAGTAATGTCTTTCAAAGAAAGAAGTCCAATTTACTATAGATAATAAATTACTTTCCTTTTTTTTCTTCCTCAACTGTGTGACTGGAATGAGAAAATTTACATATTAAGTAGTCTTTTTTGAAGCTTAAAACATCAAATAAAAAATTCCTTCAAATTGTACGTGATAATATTCAGAGAGAAGACTCGAACTCAATAGTTTACCTCAACGTGATGATCGTTTGCTACTATATTTTCATGCTTGCGATTTCCGAAACCAACCACAGAGGTTAGAACTGTCTAGTTTGATACTTCTAGCAGAGTAGACACATATATGTCAAAGAACTTACCCAACTCAATGAATAAAGAGTGGCAAAAGTTTCTGCCACTGAAAATCAATTGTTAAAATTTGAAGAAATGACATGAAATTATATCCTACAGTTTTTCTGTTCTAAAAAGGCACGTAAAAAATGATAATCGAGAATGCAAGGTCAAAAATATGAAGTAGGTTCACATACTGCTTTTCCTTACCCCCAACCCTTCTCAACTTCTAACAGAGGTAAAAGGCAGACTGAACTTACATGCAATATATGTTCACTCTCCAAACACATATTGAGCAAATATTAAATCGACAACAGTAAATCACAATAGGCATATGTAAATAGTAACCATGAAAATGCCCCAAAATGAATAATGGATGCTTACCAGTTAAGCTTTGCAATGACTGCTCAATCTCCCAGCAAGCCATGACTGCTTCCATTGCATGGACACGAACATGTTGTTGTAGTTGTTCTTTAAAGGAACAAAGCAACAGGACGTAATGTGTCTACAAAACAAAATGAGAGTAAAAGTAAGCTCTAGCACCGAGCTATTTTCAGATTTGGTTTATAATAAAAGATATTGCCCTGAGAGCAAGATGCAGCTAGTGTAAACGTCAAGGGAATATTCGCATGAAAGTTATTATTTTGTTTCTTTTTATTTCAATCATTAGAAGAATAACACAAGCTCCAGACACTCAGGCTGAACTCTTTACTCCATATAAAAAGGTGTTGCTCGGCCAGAAAGATTATAAATTTCATTTGTTAATTGATTCTGCTCTGCCCTAACGTTTCCACACTTAGACTAGGATATAGAAACCTAGGATATGCTGATTTCGCGGAGACCCTAAACCTAAAGAACTAAATTTCCTAATAAGCAACCGAACCACATCTAGATTTCCAAAAGCTTATATTTTTAGGCATTGAAGACCACCGTGAAAATTATGTCCTGACCTGGCCAAAAAGAAGGCTACTCTTTTAGGTGATAAATTGCACTGTTTTCTTAAACAGGGAAGGCAGTCATCTTCCGGACATCTCTGTCTATTAAAGATCAGAATTGATATCTTTTGCTCTATGTACCACGTCACTGATGGCCAGAAGGCAAATAAATTATTTGTTGTTGAACATTTATATCAACATTTAAGTGGATGCAGTACGAGGATCCACAATGCTGGTTTTGTCAGTTACATAAACAGTGCCAAGAATAAAATGCTACCACAGGAGTTATTTCTATAAATTAGTAGTAGATATAACTTGGCACCAAATAAGTTAAAAACAACCCAATATCTTCGGTCAAATATAAATAAGCTTAAAAGGTATGCTTTTTCATATTGCTCTCCTTCCCATGAGAGCCTGACCCTGAATTAAAGCAAACATTATCCACTTTGCCAGGGAAGAGAGAGGAAGAGAAACAAAGGAAACAATGAAATTGGAAGAAACAAGCACTAGAATTTAATCAAGAAAACCACCAGATGTAATCTAATTAAAACCCAAATTAATCTGCATTACCAGATTTCCTCATTTAAGTTAACAAAGAGACTCCAACACAACATTCCAGAAAACAAATACATCTACATAGCTAAGCAGAAATAAGTCATAAGATACTAATCTATCCACTTTCCTGATCAGGAAAAACAAAAAACATATGTTCAGCTTTGGCTTTGTGTTTCATATCAATATCAATATTGCATAGTCCTGTCAAATAATTATTACATTAGTTTCCCATATGACTGCAACAGCGTTTTTTTGTGCTAGCAGCAAGCAGTGAATGACCAATAGTATTTTATTATTCTTGAAAACGGAGATGCTGCAGTCAAATCCATTGATTAAGTAGGTTATAATTCTCATATGGAGCATGCAAGGAAACCTTTCACGCTGAAGCTTAACATCTGATCTTGTTTTGATCAACCTTCGGATGAGTTAAAGAAATTACCTAATTAGAAGCCTCTTAATGAGAATAAAGTACAAATAGAGAATATTTACTTCTTCCATTAGCATTAGGGCATATCGATCAGAAGCTCTACAGGTAGCAGCCTGCAATAATTACTGACTATATCCACTTAAGCTGAATTAAGTTCTCTCAAAAATTTTGCTTATATACATCGTCGAATTGTTAACATATTACTTGAGATTCCTGCAGTTGGATGAAGCAGGTGCCTCATTTGTTTTCTGTTTCTAGAAAACTGGACACCTACTTTTATCCCTAGTAATTCCAAAAAGAAATTCCAACCTCTTCTGAAAAAGAAAACTAGGAGCCACAGTAAATGATCCCATGCCATTGTCTTTAATTATGTAAATACAAAAAACAGGTGACAAGTCTTTTAAGACTAGACATTTTATTCAGTCAGTCTTACTATTTAGAGTACAATATGAGCTAAGACTTTGTTAGTATTTACTACTATTACATCTGCAACCAACCAGTGATTGAAAATAATGAAGCAGTTGCAAGGACAGCAAAGATAATTACTGCTAGTACTAGTTTACCTTTGAATTTGGAACTCTTTCCCTGTGATATCAAACCCAGCCTATATGTTCATCAAAATAGCTCCTCATTTCAGAATTTTAAAATATCAACTCATAAATACTACACAGCAGCATGATTTCTTGACTTCAAGTTTGAACTTAGAACCATTGTTTGAATTTCATTTTCCAGCACCGTTAAAAGAGCAGCCCGGTGCAACAAGCCCCCGCTATGCGCAGGGTCCAGGGAAGGGCCGGACCACAAGGGTCTATGTACGCAGCCTTTCCTGTATTTCTGCAAGAGGCTGTTTCCACGGCTCGAACCGGTGACCTCACATCGCAACAATTTTACCGGTTAAATTTAGATTTTTTTTTTTTAAAAAAAAAAAAAACTTTAGCTAACAAATTTTGAAAAACCAACTGGGAGATGGGGTAAAAACATTAAAGTTAGACAGAAGAGATCTGACAAGTCTCAGAAATCCTAATTCAATAAAATACAAGAAGCAAGAAGAAACAAATCTGAAAGAGCAATAAAACACCAAGAAACAAACTTTTCAGATTCAATTGTGATGAGTTATTCAGAAAAAAGTAAAATTTGAAACCTAATTCTTATAAAGAAACAAGAGTCTATCACTGCAAATACAAATAAAAGATTCTACTGCAATTGCATATGTGTTAAAATAGAAGAAAGAAGAGCTTACCAAAAACTGATCAAGTTCCTTATCATCACCAATATTTTGTCCAAGGCTGGAATATTTCGCTACTACTTGCTGTGATTGTGCCAGCTGTGCATCAATTCTCGGCAACTGATCCACAGGCGTCGCTATTCGCAAGCACGCCACGTGTGCTGATAACAACTGCTCAAACAAGGGATGTGCTAAAATTTCAGCTTTATACCCCGCATTTTGCCAATTGAGAATTCCGTCGGTCCCGCCGCCGCCGCCACCGACGACTTCACTGTCAGTTAACTGACCGCCGGCGTTGTTGTTCCCGTTATCGTTGTTATTATTCCCGTCGTCGTTCTTCAAATCCGCGGCGGCCATTACGGCTGATGAATTATTGGATGTCTTGACATCGCTTACGTTCCTCTGTAAAATCGACCTCGATAGCCACTGATTTGAGGCTTGTGAAGCTGCCGCCGACAACTCCGAGTTTGAGTGCAAATTGAGGAAATTCTCACCGGCACCACGACCACCGGTACCGGTATAATGACTTTCCTGTCGGAGGATTGCGCTGTTGAGCCACGTCGGCGGCTGCTGGTGGTCCAGCGGTTTAACGTCCGGCGAGGACTGAGCTAGCTGTTCCGGTAATATACTCCGTAAAACTGCTGAATTTTCATCAGAGAAATGGTGCATATCCATTTCTTGTGACATATGACTTGGATTATACGCCATTATCAACTTTTATCGAAACCCAACCTCTACTCACACCATTTCACAAATCACAACGATGTTGACATCTGTATATATAAACAACTAAACCAACTCTACTAGTAACAAATTGTTCACTGTATGGTTTCAGAAATTGATCTAACAATCCTATTCCACAAATATATGATTGAAATTTGAGGTCTTGTACAGGTCTGCAGTTTTAGAAAGTGCAACGACTAAATAGGTTATAGGTACCCTATTTATTTCGAGACGAAAATAAACAGAATACGAATTGGACTACACGTTAAGTAGAATAATCAGAAACCTAAGTACAGGATTCAGGAAAAACAATATACTGTACTGATTATCAGGATCATATAAAGGCTGCTGGTCGAGAAAGAAAAGGCAGAAGAAGAAGAAAACTCAATATTGAAGAAAGCAAGTATTTATAGAGTGTGAATAATATATATGTAAATGGAGTTTTTTGAGCAATGGGCAGAAGAAAGAGGGAAAGAGAAAGATGGAGATAAAAAAGGAAGCTTCGGTGTGAATATATGTCTGTGGTTATGTGTATTATGTATTGTTATATACTTGTGCACATATAGGGGACCAGAACAGATGAATGTACTGTCAACAGGAAGAAGGTGGGGTTCACCGGAAAAGATGTCGGAGGTTGATTTCCGGTGAACGGAAAAAAGGTCGGAAAATTGGTGATGGGAATTCAGTAGTGGTACCTAAATCTTGGGAAAGAGGTTTGTGATTTTAAGCGTGGACTAAAGTGGTTGGTTTAGTCGTTGGATGAATAGAATACACGGCTCTTGATTTGTTTACGTGGCATGATTGTCGTTTAGGAGTATGGCCCTCTCATTTGATTTTAATTATTTTTATTATTTTATTGTTGCATAAAGGCGTGCTTCGCACGTGTGCTTTATTTAATTTTCCCCTTTTTTGGGCGTTAGATAGAGAACATTTCTAATTATTAAGAATAATAATTGGAAGTAGACTCATTAATTATTAAAACATATTAATAGTAATAATTTTTTATTGAGTAAGTAGTTTATTTGATAAAATTTTATTAATTAAGCATGATGACGTGGTGAAAAATCATATTCTTTTATTGAAGTAATTCACTGTTTAATTTCACTTAAATATAAGAAGATGGACTGGATCATTATAATTGATTCTTTAAGTCGACGATTTAAAAAATGTTATCCTAATAATGTAATTTATACTAAAATTGCAAACCTGTAATAACACGCTTACCATTCACTATCAAAGTCATATTTTTCTTGGAAACGCACTTAAATTATGTTATAATATATGTCCTCTATAACAACACTTCATTATAGCAGCCAAAAAAAGAAAAAAAAATATAAATATTGTTTGGCTCAAAAGTTAACGATATACTTTGTAAGCGATAAAACAATCAAAAATAGAAAAGGGGTAAATCGTAATCAAATATAATAAGCCTAGAGATGCAAAGATGATAATAGTGTTGTAGATCTAATATTGCAAAGTGACAATGTTTACCAATAAGATATTTTCGTTAGAAGTAGAGATATAGAGAGAGAAAGCCAGAAAAATGAGAGAGTTGTATTAGATCAGATCCCCTTTTTACAATGTGGAGGTCTCCTTTATATAATAGGAGACATTCCTCGAAAGAATCAAAAAGTTACAAAGATAGGTAACGTCTCCCTAGTGTAGACGCTGAGTTCTAAACGATGTCGCTTTTGTCCTCACGGCCGAGTCGTACCCGCTACGTTGGTCGGCGTACACTCATTGGGCGTACCCACTGGCGTAGAGATACTGAGGGTCAAATTTGACCCTATACAGTTAGTCCCTCCGCTCGTTGGAGACGCGTTCGGTGGGCGTCTTCGACGGGCGGAAATGTGAACCTCGGCTTAGGAGAATTTGACCTCGACCAGGGGCGATATGAATGAAGTGAAATATATGACGTTGTTGAGCCGCTGACGCGTGACTTCCTTTTTGGAATGATGTCATCGCCTATATGCATCATCATTATATTTGCCCCCGAGGCGGTTCAGACGATGAAGTGACGTTTTGGTTTCCGGCGCACGTTTTGAATCATGACCCTTCGATTCCTGTGCAACTTATCCTTATAAGTATGAGAGAGGTTTGATCTGATTCCACTTTCAAGCCTCTGAAAAGTATTTTCTGATACACTCCTTTGCCTTTCTTTCCTGTAACCGTTATTTCGTGAGGGACTCTCCCACTTCTGTTGAAACCGAACTTCCTATCGCCAGTGCTTCGTTTCTCAAGTAGTATAATCATGACAAAACGCGGACAGAATAATAAAAAGGCCAAAGATAATGCCCCGTCTAGGGTTCCGCCATCTTCCGGTGGTGAAGGGGAAAAGGCGGAGAAGGCCCTTGTTCCTCTCAGCGTAGACAATGTCCTTCCGAAGGAGACGCACGTTCGCAGGGATTTTCCAACTAAAAGCCCTGATCTTCCCTGGGAGCATAGCGTTTTACTACAATCCCATTTAGACGATCTGCGAGAGACGCACCATATTCCGGACCACGTGGAAATGGTTCCGGCCGGGACGGATTATGCCAATGTGCACCGGCCTGGATATTGCACCTTCTATGAGTACCCGTTCTTGATCGGTTACGACCTTCCAGTCTACCCTCTGGTGGAGGAGCTTTGCCGTTTTTACAATGTGTGTCCGGCCCAGCTCACTCCCTATACTTTGAAGGTGTGCCGTATCATGACCACTTATGCGGCCAGGGCCGGGTGCAGCGTCTCGGTCCACCACCTCTTACAGTTGTTCAGCGCTGGTTACCTGAGGGGTACCATGCTGCAGTTGAAAGGTCGTGGCGCAAAGGGCTTGGTCGTTAAAGCCGATGATAAGCCCAACCGCCGCTTTTGGCGTAAATATTTCTACATCAGGACGGAGCACCTGGTGTCGAATCCCGAGGGGTTCCCGGAAAGATGGAATCCAGAACGTAAGTATTTCTACTTGTAGATTTTAGTGCTGCTTGCGCCTTCGACCATACGGCCATAGTGACCTTTGTTTTTCTTTCCTCTTTTTTATTCGCAGCGAGGGCTTCTCCACCCCAGCTTGTTGATGACATTAAATCGTGGGTGGAAAGAATAATACCCTATGCGGAGGAGTGCCGTACCTGGGCTGCATTTCTTCGGCAGTACGGCCCGTCAGGTAATTCTTTGGCTACGGTTTGGGGATTCCCTACGTATTTGTTATGACTTATTCGCGTTGGCAGGTCGGAGCGCCCCTAAGAAGAAGAAAAAGAGCGTCGTCATCTTACCTGGGGCGGGTACTGATTCTGAAGATGGATACATTCCCTGCGGCTCGCCCAGTGATGGTGCCGCGGAGATTCCTCAACCGCTGCCTGTGGCGGCGTCCGCGAGGGGAGCGACTCCTTCGACACCATCCCCTCGGGCTGTGGAGGAGACTTCTAAGAGCGAGGAGACGCCGGAAAGAAAAAGACGTCGGTTGATAACCGGCAAGGGGATAGCCACGGCAGATGAGGGGGCGAGCGAGCCCCGTCGGGAGTCAAGGCCAGTTTTTATGGCGGATGCCATCCGTTCCGGGAGGCGGCTCCTCATAGGGGGGTCGTTCTCGATGCCAGGTCAACACGCATTCCGGAGAGCAGCTCGTCGGCTGCCGTTGGGGAGGCGGACGATGATGCCGAGAGGGCGGGCCCTGAGGTCGCCCAGGCAGATGCAGAAGCGTCAACGCGGGGTCCGGCCCGTGTAGGGATGACGGTAGGTAGATCCAACCGTCGAATTCTGATCCCGGGGGGGTATAACCTGTTGCAACACAGCGAGCAGGCCGCAGCGGATATGACCCTGCTATGTGCGGCCGCTGAGCGTGAAACGTTACAAGGGGTTAGCGACGGGGAACTATCCCGGAGGGTTGCCGGTGCGGCCTTACAGGTATTTTTCGATTCTCTTCATGCATCGTAAAATAAATTTTGATGCATGCTGACTTGCCTTTCATCCTTTTCCTCTTTTTTAGACTCTCATTTTGGAGATAGAGAGGGGGCGGCGAGCGCAAAGGAAGGCAGCCACCTTTAACAAGGTGGTAAAGAAATATCGGCGGTGCCGAGTCAAGCATCAAGCGCTGGCGGACCTACTCAAGCAGGACCCGGAATTTCGGGTTTTCCGTGAGGGTTTGGAGCAGTCGGAGGCCCAGCTGAAACGGAGGGTGGCCGAGTTAGAGCAGATCGATGAGCAGCTGATGGCCGCCCTGGCCCGGAATATTGAGCTGGAGACTCTTCTCCAGTCTAAAGAAGAAGAGTTGGAGGTTGGCCGTGGGGTAGCGGCGGAAGCTGCTGATTTGCGGATCAAGGTTGCCGCCATGACCTCCGAACTCGATGCCAAGGCGGCTGAGATTGAAGCCCTCAAGCGGACTGCTGCGTCAAGGCCTGATGAGGATGCGCATTGTGAGGCGCATGATATGTGGGTATACGCCGAGGCCAGATTAGTCGTGTTCGAGGAGTTCTTAGCTGCGGGTCGAGCCACCGAGGTGGAGGTTCAAGAGCAACGGCGCATAGTCCGTGTCGCTCGTGAAACTTGTGGGTATAGTTCTGATTCCCCAGACCGGGCGGGCTATAACTCCGAAGATGTCAACCGTCTAGAATCCGGCTCTTGGATCTCTGCAGCCTATCAGGCAGAGGACGGCGGTGGACGAGATGGCGATCCGTCGAGAGGCGGTGATCAGGATGTCGAAGCCCCTTAGGACTCGTATTCATTTTGTTTTGCTGTATTTGGAGATGTAAATGGGTCCTTTTGTACATGCATTTTTGGATGATAATGGAAGTTATACTTTTGTTGTTGTTCTTTTCTTTCTGTATCTTTTATTTTCGGCCTTAGTTTTGTTGATGGTTTTAGCCGTGTGCGCAACTTCGACTATCGTCGAGTTACGCGCTGTCATAGTCGAGCTGGGTCGACTTATCGGCGTCGATGGCCTTAGCCATTATATAATTGATGGCCTTAGCCATTATATAATTGATGGCCTTAGCCATGTAGGCGACTTCGACTGTCGTCGAGTCGTTTACTCACCTTAGTCGAATCTAGGTCGACTGTTTGGCGGCGATGGCCTTAGCCATAATATAATTGATGGCCTTAGCCGTGTAGGCGACTTTGACTGTCATCGAGTCGTTTACTCGCCGTAGTCGAGTCTAGGTCGACTGTTGGCGGCGATGGCCTTAGCCATAATATAATTGATGGCCTTAGCCGTGTAGGCGACTTCGACTGTCGTCGAGTCGTTTACTCGCCGTAGTCGAATCTATGTCGACTGTTGGCGGCGATGGCCTTAGCCATAATATCATTGATGGCCTTAGCCTTTCACATTGGAGATGGTCGTAGCCTTTCATACATTGGAGATGGCCGTAGCCTTTCATACATTGGAGATGGCCGTAGCCTTTCATACATTGGAGATGGCCGTAGCCTTAGCCATGTAGGCGACTTCGACTGTCGTCGAGTCGTTTACTCGCCGTAGTCGAATCTAGGTCGACTGTTGGCGGCGATGGCCTTAGCCATAATATCATTGATGGCCTTAGCCTTTCACATTGGAGATGGCCGTAGCCTTTCATACATTGGAGATGGCCGTAGCCTTTCATACATTGGAGATGGCCGTAGCCTTTCATACATTGGAGATGGCCGTAGCCTTAGCCATGTAGGCGACTTCGACTGTCGTCGAGTCGTTTACTCGCCGTAGTCGAATCTAGGTCGACTGTTGGCGGCGATGGCCTTAGCCATAATATCATTGATGGCCTTAGCCTTTCACATTGGAGATGGCCGTAGCCTTTCATACATTGGCCGTAGCCTTTCATACATTGGAGATGGCCGTAGCCTTTCATACATTGGAGATGGCCGTAGCCTTTCATACATTGGAGATCAAGCTAGTCCAGTCCCTTTATCATGTCGGCCTGGAGGTCGTAAGGAGAGGTTGATATGATAAACCTGTCTCTCAAATATCTCCAGGTGTCCCCTCTGTCGCCTCGTTAAAAACCTCCCCGAGAAAACCCAATTGGGACAAAACTCGGGTAAGGGAAAAAGAGTACGACTCGGGAGACGCCTTTCAGAAGTGGAAATACTTGAGGTGAGTAACGTTCCAATTGTTTTGGAGCGCCTTTGCTGGCTACTGCTGTGATTTTGTAGGGTCCTTCCCAGTTGGTGCCCAGTTTCCCTTCACCCGGGTCTTTGGATGCTAATGTCTTGGCTTTAAGGACATAGTCTCCCACCTTGAGGGGTCTTATTTTGGCCCTCTTGTTGTAGTATCTTTCGACTTGTTGCTTTTGGGCTACCATCCTGATGTGGGCCATTTCTCTTCTTTCCTCAGCCTCGTCGAGGTCTTGGAGCCTGTTTGTGTCGTTTTCTGTTCCACTGGCGTGCGAATATCTTAGGCTTGGTTCGCCGACTTCGACGGGTATGACCGCATCGGTTCCGTAGACCAGCGAGTACGGTGTTTCCCCCGTGCTGGATTTGGGTGTGGTCCTGTGGGCCCATAACACTTCGAGTAGCAGCTCGGGCCATAGCCCTTTGGCGTCCTCGAGTTTCTTCTTTAGTATGTTTAATATTGTTTTGTTGGAGGATTCCGCTTGGCCGTTGGCGGCAGGGTGATATGGCGTGGAAAGTATCCTCTTGATGCGCCATTTCTGGAAGAATTTGGTCGTTTTCTGACCGATGAACTGTCGTCCGTTGTCACAACTGATTTCTTTGGGGATGCCGAAGCGGCATATAATATTTTTCCAAATGAAGGCGTTTACTTCCTGTTCGCGTATTTGGGCGTACGCTCCTGCTTCCACCCACTTAGAAAAATAGTCAGTTAAAACTAATAGAAATCGTACCTTTCCTCGTCCCGCTGGTAGGGGACCGACTATGTCCATTCCCCATTTGATGAAGGGCCATGGGGAAGTGACAGAGTGAAGTGGTTCTCCTGGTTGGTGTATCATGGGGGCATACTTTTGGCATTGTTCGCATCGGTGGACATATTTCGCTGCGTCTTTCTTCATGGTGGGCCAATAATAGCCGGCCCGTATTATGCAGCGCACGAGGGCGTGGTTGCCTGTATGGGCACCGCAATGTCCTTCATGTACCTCTTCGAGCACTGGCTGCGTTTGCTGCGGCCCTAGACATTTGGCTAGGGGTCCGCCAAACGTCCTTTTGTAGAGCTCGCGGTTTATTAGGAAATAACGGGCGGCCTGTATGCGGAGCTTCTTGGCTTCTTTTTTGTCGAGTGGGAGCGTTCCATCCTGCAGATAGGATACAAATTGGTTGCGCTAGTCCCAAGTCAAATTTAAAGAGAGTACCTCAGTGTGATCTATGGCTGAATGGAGGAGGGTGACCACGCTTTCTTTGTTGAAGTTTTTAGTAGCTGCGGCTAATTTTGCTAAGCCGTCTACCTCCACGTTCTGTGCGCTCGGAACTTGTTCGAAGCGGCACTCGTCAAACTTGGTCATTAGCCTGTGGACTTCTGACTGGTATTTTTGCAACCTCTGCTCTTTGATTTGGTAAGTCCCAGTGACCTGGTTCACCACGAGCTGAGAGTCGGAATGGAGAACGAGTCGTCGAGCTCCATACTTGACGGCTAGTTTCAAACCTGCAATAACAGCCTCGTACTCGGCTTCATTGTTAGTCATCTCGGGGCATCGTATGGACTGGCGAATTGTTTCGCCCGTGGGGACCTCGAGAACGAGTCCCAGTCCCGATCCCGAGGCGTTAGCGGCGCCATCAGTGTAAAGAGTCCATAGGTCGGCATTGGAGGGGGCAGGGCGTGCCTCCAATTCCGCTTCTGGTAATATCTCTGCGCTGAAGTCGGCTATGAAGTCGGCAAGTACTTGTGACTTGATGGCGCTCCTTGGGTGATATGAGATATCGTGTTCACTGAGCTCTATGGCCCATCGGGCGAGTCTGCCTGATAACTCAGGCTTGTGTAGGATACTTCTCAAGGGGAAGGTCGTCACTACCTTTATGGGGTGGCATTGGAAATAGGGTCGGAGCTTCCGTGAAGCCACGACCAATGCCAAAGCTAACTTTTCAAGGTGTGGATACCGTGTTTCAGCGTCCACTAAGGTTTTGCTAATATAGTAGATAGGAGATTGTGTACCTTCATTTTCGCAAACTAGGACTGCGCTGACGGCAACCTCGGATACGGCCAAATACACCAGCAGTGGTTCGCCTGGGTTTGCTTTGGCTAGCAGTGGCGGTGAAGACAGGTACGCTTTCAATTTCCTTAGGGCCTCGACGCATTCCTTGTTCCATTGTAACCCATTGTCCTTTCTTAGCACACTGAAAAACTTGTGGCATCTGTCGGAGGACCGTGAGATGAACCTAGACAAGGCGGCTATTCGCCCGGTCAGTCTTTGCACCTGCTTTTTGCTGTTCAGTATCTCTGGTATTGCGTCTATTGCCTTGATCTGATCTGGATTGACTTCGATACCTCGTTGTGATACGAGAAACCCTAAGAATTTTCCTGATGCCACGCCGAAGGCGCATTTCTCGGGGTTTAGTTTCATCCCGTATTTTCTCAATATTTCGAAGGCTTCTTTCAGATGGTCGAGGTGGTCCTCTTTTCTTGTCGACTTTACCAGCATGTCGTCGATATAGACTTCCATAGTCTTACCGAGCTGCTCTTTGAACATTTTGGTGACCAGTCTCTGGTACGTAGCCCCTGCATTTTTGAGCCCGAAGGGCATTACCTTGTAGCAGTAAGTCCCTTGGTGGGTGATGAAAGTTGTCTTCTCTTGGTCCTCCTCGGCCATCATGATTTGATTGTAGCCGGAGTAGGCGTCTAGGAAGCTCAGTAGTTCATGTCCTGCAGTGGCGTCGATCAGTTGGTCGATGTGGGGTAGTGGGAATGAATCCTTTGGGCATGCTTTGTTCAGATCAGTGAAATCCACACACATTCTCCACTTCCCGTTTTTCTTTTTGACCATGACGACATTGGCGACCCACTGGGGGTACTTTGATTCTCTGATGGAGCCGTTGGCCAGTAGCTCGTCTACTTCCTTACCGACCGCTTCATTGATAGCGGCGTTGAATTTTCTCCTCATCTGTCGCACGGGCGGATGTAATGGATCGACATTCAGCTTGTGGGTGGCGATGTCTCGCGGGATTCCCGGCATATCTGAATGGGAAAAGGCGAACAAATCTGCATGGTTAGTTAAGAATTCACAATACTTACTTGGGTTGGCGAGACCTTGCCCGATATAGGCTTTCTTCGTAGGATCGGTTTTGTCCAATTGGACTGGGTCGAGGTCTTCGACCGTTGCTTTACAGGCTTCCACGACGTCGGGGTCTTTGATGACGTCCGTTGTCGGGTTGACCTTAGTTCCCGACACGGCTAATTGCTATGCCTCCGCGCTCGCCCCCTTTAGCTGTTGGGTGTGGGCGCAGTCTTGGGCTATTTTGTAGCATTCTTGTGCGGTGCGTGGCTCGCCTCGAATACTGAATACTCCCCATGGGGTAGGGAATTTGATCACTTGGTAGAGGCTTGAAGGGACCGCTCGCATGGCGTGTATCCACGGGCGTCCTATGATGACGTTGTACGCCGTTTCTTGGTTCATCACGTGGAAAGTTGTTTCCAGCGTGACTCCTCCTGCTAAGACGGGCAGTGCTATTTCTCCGGACGTCCGTTCCACTGCATTGTTAAAACCGGTTAGTGTTATGCAGCGCGGTATTACCTTGTCCTCGAGTCCCATTTGTATGAGGACCCTTGGGTGGATAATACA
This sequence comes from Nicotiana attenuata, assembly GCF_001879085.1. NCBI lineage: Eukaryota > Viridiplantae > Streptophyta > Magnoliopsida > Solanales > Solanaceae > Nicotiana > Nicotiana attenuata. Next base: position 64,712,287 of record NC_031989.1, read on the forward strand.
GGCGCCACTTCCGTCATCGATCATGACTCTTTTAACATCTGTATCAGCTATACGTAAAGTGATAACTAAAGCATCATAATGAGGGAAAGACAAACCGTCGGCATCAGACTTATCGAAGGTGATACTATCTTCGAAGTCCTCATACCGTTCATGGGCGATGGTCCGCTTTAGTCTGTGTGTGGTGGCGAGTTTGACGTGATTGATCGCTGACTCGTCGCCGCCTCCGACGATCATGTTTATCGTGCGAGCTGGGGAAGGCGGCTTCGGCGGCCCGTGGGGCTGTTCCCGTCCGCGTGCAAAGTTTATTTTTCCTTTGTCACTGAGTAGTTCCCTCAGGTATCCCTGGTTCAGCATCCTGACCACCTCTTGCCGTAGGCCTATGCAGTCTTCGGTTTTGTGTCCTCGTTCCTGATGGAACTCACACAGGGCGTTTGATTTCCTTGTGGCAGGGTCTGATTTCATCTTCTGCGGCCAGTGCACCTTGGTGCCTAGCTTCTCCAGTGCGTACACTATCTCTGAAGGAGACACACAAAAGTTATGGGCGGTTAACAAAGGGGGCGTACCTCTTTCGTTTCGCAGTGGGGCGATGTGTCGCTGTAGTGCGTCTGTATGCCTTGGTGGTGGATGGGAGGATCTGGTGTACGGCTGGTGTCGATCTCTGTTGGAACGGGGGAGTTGTTCTCGTCGTCCTTCGTTCCGCCGATCTCTCCTTGTTTCCGAGTGTATCGCTGTTAGCCGTTGGGTCGGCCCATTTAGATCATCCTCGTCTGCTCGTACCTCGGCGCAATAGGCGTTGTGGATTTCCTCCCATATGGTAGGGGGATATTTCATGAGGCGGCTTAGAAGCTTCTTGGTTGCCCTCGAACCATCTCTGCTTAGCCCGTTCTGGAAAGCAGCGACCGCCATACCTTCCGATACGTTTGGTAGGCTCATTCTTACCCTGTTAAACCTTGCCAGGAAGTCCCTGAGTCCCTCTCCTGCTTTTGCCTGATGGCGAAGATGTCATTGACCCTGGCCTCTACTTTCTTCGCGCCCGCATGGGCTGTGACGAATTTATCCGCCATTTCCTCGAATGTTGATATTGCTTTAGCCGGTAGCTGAGAGTACCATGTTAAGGAACCTCCTGTCAGCGTCTCGCCAAACTTCTTCAGCAGTACCGACGGTACCTGTTCTTTTGATAGGTCGTTGCCCTTCACAGCGGTGACGTAGTGGATCAAATGATCCTCGGGATCTGTGGTCCTGTCATATACCCTTAAGTAGGGTGGCATTTTGAAGGTTTTTGGGGTAGAGTGAGGAGCAGCTTCTTCGGCGTATGGTTGTTCAACGAACCTTCCCACGTCGCGTTTTGGTAGCAACTTGGGAGCACCGGAGATCTTGTCGACCCTCTCCTGATGTTCCTTCATCTGACCGCGGAGCGTCTTGTTTTCGTTTTCCATTTCTTCCATCTTCTTTAGGATGGCTATTAGTGTGCCATCGTTGGTCTGTGTCTCGATGGGTCTGTTACTTACCAGTGTAACATCTGGTTCACCCACTGCAGTAGTGGTACCTACCGTTGGTGTACAGACGATGTTATTTTGCGATGGCCTCTCAACCAAGCCACTTAGAGTGCTTGTTAGCCATCTTTCCAGTAGCTCTTTGACCGCTGGGGGTGCTTCCGTGGCTGTAGATGTGGAAGCTCCTTTTTCGTGTAAGATCGTCAAACCTTCGGATTGGGAAGGTGAGATCTTTGCACCTGGTGTGATGCTAGGGGTTTCATTCAGGATGCTATCGTCACCGGCCTCGTTGAGAGGGCCCAGGAGATTGGTAGTGACACCCAATATGGCTTTCGATCTTGTGTTGTTTTCGGCCATTTTCTGTTTTTGAGTGGTGTAGAGAGTAGTAGTTGGTTGATCTCTAGGTGGATACTATGGTTTTGATTCTCGAAATCCCCACAGATGGCACCAAATTGTTTGGCTCAAAAGTTAACGATGTACTTTGTAAGCTATAAAACAATCAAAAAATAGAGAAGGGGTAAATCGTAATCAAATATAATAAGCCTAGAGATGCAAAGATGATAATATTGTTGTAGATCTAGTATTGCAAAGTGACAATGTATGTTAATAAGATATTTTCGTCAGAAGTAGTGATATAGAGAGAGAAAGACAGAAAATGAGAGAGTTGTATTAGATCAGATGCCCCCTTTTACAATATGGAGGTCTCCTTTATATAATAGGAGACCTTCCTCGAAAGAATAAAAAAGTTACAGAGATAGGCAACGTCTCCCTAGTGTAGACGCTGAGTTCTAAACGACCTCGCTTTGGTCTTCACGGCCGAGTCGTACCCGCTACGTTGGTCGGCGTACACTCATTGGACGTACCCATGGCGTAGATATACTGAGGGTCAAATTTGACCCTATACAGAACACAATATTTTTACCTAGGTATGTTCGTCCAAAGCTGCATTAAGAGCCCATTTGGATATAAGAAATTCTTTTCCTTTTTCTGGAAATCATTGTTTGGTCATAAATATTTTAATTTTTACTTGAAGATGCATTTTGGAATTCTTCGAAAATTTGAAAACTCCAAAAAGCTGTTTTTCAAATTTTTCACTCAGATTATTCACAAAACTTCAAAAACAACCCAAAATTATATTCATGTCCAAACACAACTATAATTTTCAATTACCATTTTTACTTGAAAATTTTTTTCACGTTTTTTTGAAATTTTACAATTCTTATGTCCAAACGCCCACTTAGTGGAGTCCGGAACCAAAATGTGTGGGGAAAAAAATTTGGTGACCAAAATATATATAGCGCCTTAGCAAAAAGCGCTATACCTTAATGGTCATTTGCCTAGTTAAGTATAGCGCCTTTAGCTAAGGCGCTATATATATATATAAAGCCTTAACCTATCGCGCTATATATATTATGTGGGCCCACCAATAAGCAGGGTGATGCACTATACCCAGTTGAATTATTGTTATGTCAGTTAAGCCCAGAAGAATTATTGATGGGCCCACATAATATATATAGCGTGGTAGGTTAAGGCTTTATATATATATAACGCCTTAACTAAAGGCGCTATACTTAATTGGGCAAATAACCGTTAAGGTATAACGCCTTTTGCTAAGATGCTATATATATTTTGATCATCAATTTTTTTCCCCATATATTTTGATTCTTTGAGTCCAAAAAACCACATTTTAATTTCAAAATCCCCTTAGTTTGCCTCTAGTATCACGTGTAACAGTTCAGCCGACAACGTGACATTTTTTGCCGCAGATCTCAGCCTATATGCGCGGCTTTAAAGCATGTCAGTATGGTGAAAGACTGGCATGCAAATACCCAACAAATCCCTTTTGTACTGTGATAAGAGATTTTTCTAGCTAGGGTATTACATCTAATTGGGTGATAATATCACTACCGAACTGGGATTTTAGAACAAACATGGTAAATTATGACTTTTGATGTAATTTCAAATACATGATTTTATCTATAAAAAAAAATTGACTATCCAAATTCATGTTAATATTGGAATATATTGATCGTCGTATTTCAAATATCATCATTCTTTCAAAGTATATTTTATAATTAAATAAACGAATCATGAGTCAAACGCTCTTTCATTTTGCGTTCATATTACTATGTATCAGCAAAATATTCAACAAAGAACTTCCAGTTGTACACTAAATATTCAACGAACTTGACCCAAAACAAAAAAATATTCAACGAACAGCGAACCTGGTGATTTAGTTACCTTTCATGTGAAGAGATGCGTTCAAAAGGAAGAACCGGTTCTTATCATAATTTATCCCTTGTAATTGAAAGCAAACTAAGAATTATAATTAACCTGTATAAAAACTATTCTCATGTAATTGACATTTTTCTTCAAATGTAGGAAAATTATTATCCAAATAGCGAACCAAAAGTTATAGAACTTGAGTGTAAGTCTTTTTCGAAATAATGAAAAAGAAAAGAAAAAAAAGAGTAAATTAAACTCGTGACAAACTAGATACTTCGAGATATCTGCAGTAAGATTCTTGTAGATGTCTTCGAGAACAATGTTCTCATTCTTTCAAGTGAATAAATGAGAGCTACCTAACTTGCATTCAACTTTTAATAATAAACAAATCATAGTCAAATCTTTCTGTAACAGTCTCGTCTGTTTCGATATTTTTAGCTGCTATAGTGAAGTGATTTTATAGAGAACATATATTATAAAATTACATGAAAATTTGGTTTCAAAAAAAAAGCTTGGCCGTTATAATGAAGTGTTGTTATAGAGAATGACAGTATGACTGTAATAAATAAATAAATCAATCATTAAATAAGGTGTGTTAAGTTATACTATATATACACTGATAATGCATATAATTTTTTACGTCATTATTTTTTTCAGTGCACTAGATAGAATTTAAGCTAATAAATAATTAAATAGCTACATTGCAAACATAATATTATTTTAAAAAGAAATTGTTCTACTATGTTTATTTCTAATTCATGTGAATTAGCGAGTAGAAGAACCCATTCAAAGCTTGATAGTTATGGTATTATTAAAGCATTGTTGTTATTTTGTCTGTTGTCTTGAATATATATATATATATATATTCATGGATATTCCTCTTTTTCTACGTTGACTTTTTTCCAGAGTTGATAATAATTTTAGAAGAATAAGGAAGATTCCTAATAATTTGTCCAGACTAATTTTATAAAATCTAAAGTTTCTTCCAAATAAGAACGTTCCTTCTCGTGTGAAATCTTGACCCTGAAAGCGAGATGCCGCGGATACCCAAACATTAGTCAAAAAGTTGTTGCGCGGCTTTCAATAAATATTCTTTTTTTTTCAACCTGATGTTAGTTTTTTAATTCGCATTAAAACCCGATTAAATTCGAGTTCGTGTCGAAAAATCTCACATTATAAGAAAAGTAAAGCGCTCCCTTATAAAGTCAATAGGCTTACACCGAAAACCTCTGCTTAAATATGAAAGAATCTTTATTACTTTATCATATATAACCCTTATTGGTAAAATAAAATTCTAATACAATTGAAGAGTTTTTAGTAGGTAGATGTTATGTCACCACCTACATTTTTGGAATAGAAGTGAAGGGTTTAATGGCTAAAATATTAGCATGTGGATTCCAGATTGTTTAATCGAACCTTTACTCTTCATGTTAAATGTGTTAAAAGGATTTCTGAAACGTGTAATATTTTTTGGGGGGAAAAGTTACTTGGGTAGAATATCTTTTTATTACCTTCTTCTTGTGATTTTAGAATATTAAATCTTGCTTAAAAATGTTAAGTTGGAATAATAACTTTTTGTTCAAATAATTGAGAAATTTTGAAAATAAGTTAACATCGTCCTGATCTCCTCGAGCATGTCTTAAGTGAGCTTGGACATAAGAATTGTGAAATTCTGAAAATAAAATCAAGTGAAAATGATATTGGAAAGTTGTGTTTGGACATGAATACAATTTGGTGTTGTTTTTGATTTTTGTGAGTGATTTAAAGTGAAAATATTGAAATATAGCTTTTTGGAGTTTTTTAAATTTTCGAAAAATTTCGAATTCAACTTCAAGTGAAATTTAAATTCTCATGGCCAAACACTGATTCCGAAAAAAAGTATAAATAATTCGAAAAAGTGATTTTTTTTTTTTTTTTGGTCAAACGGCCCTAAATGTAGTTTGAAGCAAGTCACTTTAAGTTGGTCCTGTGAGAATGTTGTAAGGTTTTAAGTTTTTTTTCTCTTTTCATTTTTTTAAAGGTTTTGAGGGTTGAATAAGTAGAAAGATAACACCGGTAACGTTATTGGTAATTGAATTGATTAACTAACTATTGCCATCTCGTTGCATTATTTCAAGTTTTATATATTTTTTGGTTTTTCATGTCTGGTATTTGTATTAGCTGGCATTGAAGAGAGGCTTGATCCTAGGTTCTTATTCCCTAGATGTAACTATAAATAGTGAGCTCTATTACCATTATAAAAGGTCAACGAGTTTTGCTGGCAAAACTGATACTCTAATCTATACTAAGCTCTATACGACTTTATCTTCTTATTTTTTGTCTTATTATTNNTCTCAAGCAATTATGATAATTTACTAGACGCACTCTCTCAAGCTACGCTAGCTAGATTCACAATATGGTTCACTTAGATTGCACCCGGGGTATCGTTATCTCTAATCCAACCTCTAAACCCTCGGTTATGACTCTCGTCTATACTCCAGGAGTGATGTTGTTCATACAATCACCTAAATATGCACTCTCTCTCAAGCAGATACATAATTAATAGGAACGGATAATTGAGCGCCCTTTCAACTAACCACAATCAAAACATAGATGAACAAATAGAGATTAACAACCAAATCCAGCTATATTAATAAAACAACCAAGTCATCCCCAACGGGTTCCACCAAAACCTTAGATTAAGGTATTTAGCTACTCATAACAATGGAGGAATAAACTACTAGAAGATTCATAATCGAAGATTGCAAGAAAAAATAAAAGAGAATAAGAATAATGATGTTTTTGGTGATCTCTCACACTTGTTTCTCTTGCCAAAGTACTCTCAAAAGTAAGCTTTACCCTATGAAAACCTTGATAACTTAACCTTGGGCGAGCTTGACTTTATATAGGTTAAGTGGGTTTCTCTCCATTTTACCCCTAAATAACTCTTTTCCGGACCGGCCTCGCGCGAGCTCGCGCGTCACTTCGCGCGTAACTTCGCACGTCATTCTGCCTCAGCCCTTAACGCGAACTACTGCGCTAACTCGCGCGTCTGCTCGCGTATCTGGGCCATGATTTCTTCCATTCTTTGTCTCGTTCTTGCGCGCACTCAGCTCCGAGGGGTCGTTCTCGCTCATAAATCATTCCAATAGCCTCTTGAAAGCATCATATAAGCTCCTCGTCCTGCAATGTATACAAATCACAATTAGAGCCTATTTTTCATCAATTAACCATATTATTACGCTGGAATATAATCAAGCGGAAGCATAAACAATAGCTAAATCACCTAGATTTCGCCTATTATCAACACCCCATACTTAATTCATTGCTAGTCCTCGAGCAATCAAACTATACTCTCTAGAGAATCCTTCACTCAACCATTTCCCCTAACGCATTACACCTAGAACAATGTACATACATTACGCTTAGCAGTGAACAATCCTAGCCTCAAAGCCGACTCTCAAGTACCATGCAATATTCACACTTCCTCAAAGTACTCTACATGAAGTCAAGACTTGCTTTTCCGTCACGAATCATATGCCCTCACAATCACATCAACAAAAACTGAATTCAATCCACACATTTGAATCATATACTCACATATATCAAACAAATCACTCACTCTCACAAACGAAGTCACATGCATGCAATTGGTACCATAAGCTTGCCCTTAATGTAAATCTCTACTAATGTAGGCTTGCTCGACCCAAAATCAATTAGGACTTTTTCATGGTTGTAATGTGGGCTAAGGGACGGGTAGGATACATTTAGGAATAGTGACTAACCCTCCTAAGCACTTTAACACATCACATGAGCAATTTTTAGCGCAAATTTTTCAACCCACTTCTCATTCACAAACAATATCATCACACAAATACACCCTTCTTCTTTAAGCACTCTACTAATTCATACCCACTAGCTGGAACAAGACACAACGTATTCATCTTTTTTTTTCAAGTTTATTCTTCTTGTCACTCAATTTCCGCTAGTGGTGTATTCGTTTACAAAACAAGTGCACCTTTCTTCCTTTTATTGGTTCCACTCAAAAACCACCCCACACTTATTTCCTTCTTACTTCTTTTAGCGCTCCCCTCACAATTAAAGTGCTTTAAGAGGTAAAAGGATCAAAACAATGTCAATTAAGAACAAAAGGGTATAGGCTTGTAATGCAGGTGCCAAACAAAAGTCTAAAGGCTCAAAAGGGTTAACTAGGGACAAATTTTATTTGTGATAAGCAATTAAGCTCAAAAAGGTCAAAGAAAGCCTAAAATAATTTTTCAAACCGAGCATCACCTAAGATTTTACTTCAACTCACATACCGGGCAAGTTCTAGACACAAGTACCATACATGGACTACACAAACACTCACCACACATGGCATATGACTCATTCAAATCAGCTCATCAAGACGCTCCGTTACGAGCATTCAATTCAGTAACAAACATACAAATTAAGGCACTTTCAGTGAGATTCAACAATTAGGACTAAGCGTTACACTCTAGGGTCTATTGTGTTCAGGTGTGTCAACGCTATGGGTTCTCTTTCAAATTTTTTTTTTATCAGCTCGTAGCCATTACCCTAATCTACAAAAAAAATATAAAACAAAATAAAAACTACCTATGCCCGGTTCAAGCTAAACCCTTGGAAAAGAACCGCGGCCTAAAGAAAAATCAAGGGGGAGTTGCTACACTACCTAAGAAAAAAATAAAAAATCTTTTTGGTGTTTTCTCTAGACTAACTTCCCTCAAGAAAATCGTCTAAAAGATCCGTCATCACGAAAAGCCTACAATTTTTCAGTTTTTTTTTCTCGACTCAGTCCCTCAAGAACCCCGTCGAAAGGGATCCGTCGTCGGGCCGAGCCATTTATCTAAATTAACAAACGACTCCTACTCAACAAAAACTATCAAGTCAACATGAAACAAACAAAACAAATAGGTAATTTATACAACTACATACAACATACAATGAAGGAATCCCCACCCCACACTTAAAAATGAAGACATGTCCCCATGGCTTAAAATTTAAAAGAGCAGTGAGGTAAAGGGACTTCCCTGAAGCTTCACTCCTGGTCAGAAATGGTTTCGGGGTTCACGTTGCACGCACGCCCCAGAGCTCGCAGCCAACTCATGAACTTCTTTTCCGACTTTACTTGTCGGTCAGCTATCGTGTCCACACGAGTGCCCAACTCAGTCATGGAGGTGCGTATACCAGCCACCTCCTGCTCCAATGCGGTGTACCGGGACACTCTGGCAGTTCCTGAAGAGGACGCTGCTCCTGACGGTGCTGTTGGGGTTGGCTCCACGTCCATTTGTTCATCCTCTTCCTCCTCCGATGCATCAGAACCACTCTCATCCTCTCCACCTGCCACTGCCGCTGGGGCTGGCCCCGTGGTGTTCTTGCCAGGTCGGATCTTGTGGCTTTTTTTTACCAGCCCGTCCACACGAGTATTTTCGGGCACCTGCACTTGCCTGCAAAGCTTAGTCACCAAAGAGGGGAAAAAGAACCCATACGTGCGTTGGGGGCACCGGATAAACATTTCATCGTGGATCACTTTGGCCATATCGAAGGGAAGACCCTTGATGAAACACCAAATCAATGCAGCTCGGGGTCCATTCACCTCCGTAGTATTTTTGGAGGGAATAAGGTGACTGTTAATCACATACGACCAGCTCTTCGCCTCTGGAGTTAAGACGGAGGAGTGGAACTTCTCTCCGTGTTCCAGCCACTCCACCATTTTTCCGGGTGCGCAAATTTCATCAAAGAAGCGCTCCCACTTGGCATCTGTTGGCTTTCGCCCATACTCATAAAAGTCTGTATTCTCAGGCAGAGGGTCGGGCAATTGATATGCTGTGCGTATCGCCTCAATGGAGGCATCCACCGCCTTGCGACGCACCGTGACCACATTGTTGACATGCTCTGGCAGATTAGCATAGAATTCGCGCACAACCATTACATTAGCTTCCCCTGGCTCATCAATGAAGGCCTGCAAACCCCGCTCCATCAACTCCAAATACATGTGGGGGCATCGTTCCTTGACCTTTTTAATGTCAATGCCCCTCTCCGGAATTGGCTTTCTTACAGCCTTCTCCGTAAAATGGGTCTGAGCCTCAGGTGAGACAAATTAGCTGCTGTCATAGGGACGTGCAAGGGCTGCCCGTTGAGTCCGAGATGTGCCAGCTTGGCGGCTTGATGATGGACCTGTGGCTTGGCGCTTTCGCGATGGTGCCATAATACCTGCAAAACGTGAACACATTAGCTCAGCCCAACAAAAATATTGTGACTTAATGCGGTTACTCAGACTTCACACGCAAAATTGGTCACAACTACATAATCATGCTCATTGAGACCTTTCCGCAAACACCTTGTGGGTAGTAGGCTCTCACAACTCTTTTCTAAATGTCTTGCAACAAGGGTCCCCCAAAAAATCTCATACATAGACCAATTCAAGTACCACCCACCCATACTTACCACAAACCAACCCACAACATATTTCACCAATTACTACATAACATCTAAGTACAACTCCTACAATAAGCATAAGAATACAACAAACAAATCTGAAAATTAAAGAAAGAAAGAGAAAGAGAAGAAAAAAAATAATCTAGGGCTCATACCTGTAGTGAAGGGGAATGGGGGAGGTGCTAGTGAACTCGGGGGAGAAAGTCGTGAGAGGGGGATGGGGACAGGGGTGCTGGAATTTGGTGAAGGAGTTGGGAGTGTTTGGAGGAGGGTTTGGTGTTTTGTTTGTTTTGGTTGAGGGAGAATGGGGGCGGATGAATGGGAGGGGGAGTGTTTTTGTTTTGATTTAATTTTAGTCTAAAGGTCAAACAACTAAAATAATAAAAAAACAAATAAAATAAATAAATACAAAGACTAAAAAAATACACAAAATGTCGGAAGTTGGACGGGCGAGGCGCGAACTCGAGCATCTCTTCGCGCGTCCTTCGCGCGTCCTTCGCAGAATGTTTTGCCCAGGTGTGCGAACTTGTGCGCGAAGTTGGCGCCAAGTCGCGCTCCTGGGCGTTTATTTTTGTACTTTTTCACCTGTGTTGCTCTTGGTCGATGGTCTTTTCACCCGCCCTTCGTCGCCTGCATTTGTTAGTATGTTAACACTCAAAATCAAACACTACTACTATCGTTGGGTTGCCTCCCAACCAGCACCTTATTTAACGTCGTGGCACGACGGTTACAATAATTCAATGGGTTGCCTCCCATCTAGCGCCTGATTTAACTTCACGGCACAACTCTCTAAAGTTACATAGTACACTTACAACACATTCGTGGGTTGCCTCCCACGCAGCGCCTGATTTAACGTCGCGGCACGACGCAAGTAGTTGATTCCTTACTCCTCATTCGCGTACTGGGGTTCTTTTAAATTAGTCACCATTGTATCCCCTTTTTCTTCAGCTATTCCAACGTAATGTTTCAACCTTTGCCCATTGATTGAGAACTTGTTTGTCCCATCTTCCGACTCGATCTCAACAGCTCCACTTGTAAACATTTGCACCACTCTAAATGGTCCTGACCATCGGGACTTTAACTTACCGGGAAACAATCTCAACCGTGAATTATACAATAATACCTTGTCCACGATGTGCTTGTCATGCATCTTCTTCATTCTTTCCTTGTAGAGCCTCATGCTTTCAAAGGCTTGGTATCTAAATTCTTCCAGCTCATGCAACTCTATCAGTCGATTTTGTCCAGCTGTTTCAGGATCCATGTTCAATTGCTTCAGTGCCCACCAAGCTCGATGTTCTAGCTCCACAGGCAGGTGACAGGCCTTCCCAAATACCAACTTGTATGGTGACATACCTATTGGTGTTTTGAACACAGTTCTATAGGCCCAGAGTGCGTCATCAAGCTTCTTTGCCCAATCAGTTCGTGTGGCATTCACAGTCTTCGTTAGTACACTCTTTATCTCCATGTTGGACACTTCAACCTGCCCACTGGTCTGCGGATGGTAAGGAGTAGCCACCTTGTGGCGTACATCATACTTAGCAAGTAATTTCTCGAAGGCTCTATTGCAGAAGTGAGTGCCTCCGTCACTGATGATCGCTCTTGGAGTCCCAAACCGGGTGAATATGTTCTTTTTCAGAAATCCGACCACCACTCTTGCATCATTTGTGGGCAATGTTCCAGCCTCTACCCATTTAGACACGTAGTCCACAGCAACAAGGATATACTTATTGCCAAATGAGCCGACAAACGGACCCATAAAGTCAATCCCCCACACATCAAACACCTCTACCTCTTGAATTGGTTTCATTGGCATCTCATGGCGACGGGAAATGTTTCCCGTCCTCTGGCATTCAT